>NW_026706965.1:0-438069 GCF_024137745.1 Phymastichus coffea | reverse complement strand
CAGGTCAGTTGATCAAACTTCACACCTACCGAAAGCCGCCATCGTTAATACTCGTAGATGACCTTGACGAGTTCGCAGCATACCCTGGAGTAAAATGCTGCTCGCGCGACCTGCACATCGCTCGTTGCTGTGTGTTAATGCTCAACGCTGTTTCCAATTGCTCCAAAGTGTTGAACGCTCCTGTTCATGTTTGCGCTGCCAGCTTTTCCAACGGAGAAACTCGACACGCGGTTTATGAGATGTACTTTGATAATCGATGGTTTTTCAACTCGGAAGCTGGGGAAAGCGGTGAAGATAGACGATGTTGGATGAAGTCGGAGGATGGTAGAAAATCTCTGGAGTTTTATAGACTGGATGATGCGGTTTTCGTTCTCAGAAGAATTTTTGAGAGGACTGACAATGATGATACGTAATATTAATTTATTTTGTTCTGTTTTGCACTGATTACAGATTTAAATAATTTTTGTATGTGAAGAAAGAAATTAGTTTGTGATTTGTTTAAGAAAATAAAATAAAACAGACTCATTACGATACCAACTTAATCTTTGAGTGAAAACTATAAATACGCCATTGAAGAAATTCTGAAAATGAACGGGAAGCCTGCGTAACAATTGTTCATAGAACGCGGTCATTATGCTGTATCAGTTATGTTTCTTTGTTATTGTGGTGACGAAAGCATGTAGATAGTTATCCACCAAAAGTTTTCAATACAGATATGCATTTGTGAACAAGTTTTGTTGTATATTAAATTAATGGCTAGGTTTTCTTTCTGTTTTCATTTAATTAAAAAAATATACATGATATTGCGGGAATTTGACAGAGGTCTACTATCATTTGTTTTATTCTACAACAATCTTACACGTTAAATATGTGATAATTATTAAAAGAACCTACTAATAATTTTTTAGATTGATATTTTTTATTTTACGAATTTTATGGTCAATGCTCATATTAATGTTTGTTGCCAATATGATGAGTAGTAAGATCGATATAGGTCACATAAATTAATCTTTATGCATAATTTATTGAAATCTACGAAAGAGATAGTGCAAGTTAATGGTGTATTTTTTGAAATTATTGTCATGTCGTCAGCGTTTCTATCTGCTATGCTTTTGTGAATTGTGCATAAATCAAAATTTCAAGTGTATAAAATTCATCACAATCTTGCTCTTTTATTAGTCTATGCAAAGATTTTGGTTGTTTGCAAGAAAAGTATAAATTAATAATGGTTTTGTAGATTTTATCAATAAATTTAACGTTCGTCATTATTTATCAAATCGAATTAAGCAAAGAATTTTCGAGATAAGAAATCATTCAGTTTTGACGTTCATTTATTTTTTTTTGTTCACGCTTGCACCATCCAAAATATAATCCATATACATTCCAAATCTTTACACGAAGCTCATTCCAAAATCCACGATATCTCGACGCATTAAACGGGCACGAATTCCGTAGCTGCATGACACAACTTACATAAAACAAGGTACAATACGCTTTTTTTCTCGAGATCATAAACAAGAAAGAAGCTCTCGGGCTCGTATAATATATAATCTGTTTTCGAATCCGCTTAACCAAATTGCTCATATAAGCCGCATATTCTCGACATGAACGATAATTTTCAAAAACTCTGAAGCAGAAAAAATACGATTCCTTTTAAAGGAACTTTTTTAGAGGGTCTCACAAATTCACAGCCCTTCTTACTGCTACTTTTACGAGTCGCAAAAAGAAAATTATTGTAATTGATGACCTCGCGAAATTGGGACAGTCCGTGAGCGTGTTAATAGACTTATGTACACGGACGTGTGAGAGGTTCGGCCACTTTGTTGGCGAATCCGAACGGATGGATTTGAATTTGATGAGGTATTAAAAGGCAATATGAAGGATCTGCTTAGTCAGGGATTATACGAAGAGTCTTTTCAATTTCAATAGGTTTCTGGCGCGAGCGGCGCGATAAAATACATTACGGGAACAGTAGCTGCTTCGGTAATTTATTGCTTTCCAATCTGCATAATCGCGATATCCTTTTTAAAAGCGTCGGCTCGATGATTCCGACATTCCGAATTTCTCATTGATCATCTCCGAGGTGTGGCTTTTCTTCTTCGCGCTCGTCATACAGCGCCAGTCGTAACTCCCGTTTCAAGAGCCAACATGGACGTCGCGCATTTTCGTCCTTCAAATTTAAAAAAGGACGACGGCTCTCGGAACATTCGGCATTTCGTAAAAAGATCTACATAAAGCAGGCCACATGGAGATCTCACGCGAGCTGCGGCGGCGACGGCGGCGGCGTCGCTCGTGTGCAAGCGGCAGCAACAAAAACCTCTCGCGGGCAGTTTTGTAAAAACCGGCTCTCCGTTGGACCACTCTCGCTCGCTCGCTCGGCTCCTCCGGGAACTCCTTGAAAGCGCATCTCTCTCGGAAGAGATTTCTGCCCGGGCCTCGTTTCCAGCCAAAAGCCACCGAGCAGCGCGGCGAGCGCTCACGTACATTCTCCCACACTCGGGCCCAGAATAGAGAATCTGGCGTCCCATTGTCTGGCAAGAGTCGTACCCGTGTCGCGCATACACGCGTATACCTTCCCCGCTGCGCGAGAGAGCGGATAACCAGGTCATTCCACCGACCAGACCAGACTGCCTGGCCTCACTCCCCCCCCCCCTCTCCCCTTGTTTTTGCCTTTTTTGCCGCTCATCTCTCCTGTACGCCTGGCCAGAATAGGATGCTGCCTTCTTTCGTGCTCTTCTTCTTGGGCGTGAACCGACGCGCGCACGCTCACGCTCTCGGAATATTATGAAAGAGGTTGAACGATAATGAGCTACGTGGGAGATTTTTACTGTATCAACTTGATTCCATCGCCTTTCCTCTTATTTCATTTTCATATTGCATCGCTTTATTTTATTCTCATCGATTGTCTTGTAATTTTCAATTGCTCAGACGCTTTTCCAATTTTAATGAACAAGTTTTGGTAATTTTCTGAGCATTCGCCAGAGGTCTACTATCTGTTTATTAGAATTACGCATGATAATTGTTAAAATAAAATGACGTTCTATCAATCCAAGTAATTCACATTATTATTTTATCGTGAAATTTTATATTCATTCTACAAAAAGTCTTTTGATTATTGAAAGTTTAATTACTATGCTGTCTGAATAATTAAAAAGACATATTTTCAATTTATTAAAAATAAATATTATATATAAAGGTATTTGATGCCAAACAGTTATCTCATAAAATATCGCTTTCAATCTTACTTTTAATTAGTTTAATAAAATTTCTTTTGAATCACCTTCCGTGCCGAGATATGCACAAACTCAACGCAATATCCCCCGAGCAAATCATCGAGAATCAAATCAATCGTCAAGAAAATCAAAGAAAATAAAATGTATTACATAAATCACCGAGATCTCAACAATCAAAGTATGACCACACATACACACGCGCCGGAGGTCTATCTCTGTCTCGTCCCTTCGCACGCGCGTGAGCACCTCGAAATCGCGCATCATCTGAAAGCCCAAAAAGAGAAAAGCAAGTGTATATATACTATAAGAAGAAAAAGAAAAAGGAGAGAGGGGGGGGGGGGGAAGAAAAGGACAACCGCTTCTTCTGCGGACACAAAAGGGGCTTGCGGGTATCCCGCACGCACACATCGACGAGGCTACACAGACAGTGAAAACGTTCGGCGAGACTGCTCGTCGGCGCGGTGCTTTACTCTCGAGCTGGCCGTGCACTGTGCACACCTGTTCTCTCTCTTTCTCTCTTGGTCAGGTATGCTCGCGCGTGTGGGTAATGAAAAACGGATTCTTTTCTCCTTTTATTCCGAGCCGACGCGAGAGAACTCCAGCAGATGTATTACTTTCTCGGGAAAAATGCATTCTGCGCCAGAGAAGCTCTGAAAAGTTCCAATTTGGCTTTCCTTTTTCGACGATCAAGTGGCACGAGTGAGTTATTGCGCGTGAATTCATCTTGGCGATGATGGATGGGCGTAATTATCGAGGCGTTACAAGAGGAAGATTTGCAGCTGGGCACGCAGAGCTTTCGTGAATTTTACGCGTTATCGCGAAGTTCGACAGTTACAGGCCAAGTTTTGTGAAATATCATTCAAATTCAAAATAAGCGTTACACCTTCCTCGGAATTTCAAAAGCCCAAAAAATCCTTCGGAAAACGCTCGAATCTTTCGGATCTGCTTCGAGAGCTATTGGCTTCCCAAAGTTATACCATGAATCCTCGAATGGAAATAAATCTCAGGCGCGAGAGTGGACCTTTTTCCCACTCGCGCGGATGCGATACCTGAAGACTCGCGCGTACGGACACGCGCGATTCAGCCATCTAAAAATAAAGCCCCTCTCTCGCGCCCGCTCAATTGAAATTTGCCTCTCGATCGAATCGCGCGTTTACGCACCTTTGTCTCTGTCTTTCGCACGCCGAACAGATCGTCGAGGCGCGATTAAAAGGTATGCTCCGAGAAAAAACGTTTCCTTTCCTCTCCCGCCCTCCTCTCTCTTTACCTTGCTCTTTGCGACCAGTCGACGCGGTTTTTGCGCTTTTAGTCGAGTTTTATGGTTAGTTAAATGTTTATGGACTCGGCCTTTTGTCGCACTGCTCTTTAGGCTTAATTTTTTTATTATTTGCGACGCACGAAGCAGCGCAAGCTCTGTTTTTCGATACACGCTGAATATTTGAAATTAATAATCGTTGATGCGCAGGCTCGAAGAAAATACGTAGATTTCTCGTATAATCATCGCCTAAGTAAATCAACAAACACACGTGTAATTATGTAATCTCGAGTTTGAGAAATCATTGGTAGCTTGTAAACAGCAATAAATATAACGACATAATATGTTTTATTTTGAGATACAAGCTAAAGTGGCTCGTTGAAATCTTAATTCGCACGTATTGACAACTTTCACTCAAGTGAATAGTTCAGTCAGAGATAACGGTAATTGTATGCGTTAAAGTGCATCACATAAATGTGTTGGAGAACGAGTTAAGTGAGTTTGCAACCTGCCATTGATATTTTTTAACGGAATACACGCGCTTTCTATGGCTTTTTAGAACGATAATGTTTAATTTTAAGATACTTAATGATTTATTATTCGCATTTGAATTTCACGTGGACACTAATTGTTTCATGATCTAGCCTTGATAAATTCGTAAAAAATTGCTTGTAGACAATGAAAACGAAAACAATAAGTGCCACTAAATTGCTTACTAAAAATTTAAGCGTTTGGAAGAAACGAAATTGCGGTCGGACCGCAAACTTCCCTCGCTTGCTCAAAATCCAGGCCGAAGAATAAATGTCTCTATCGATGTTATGGGATCGGGGAAACGTTAGCAGACTTACCCACCAAAGACGAACGAAGAAAGAAGAAGCACACACGCCAAAACTCGTTCCACGATCATCCAGTGCTTTGCATTCCAGTGATTGCGTGTATGTGTGTGTGTGTGTGTGTGTGTGTGTGTGTGTGTGTGTGTGTGTGTGTGTATATACCAAAACACCATGCAAGTAAGACAACGATAAATCAAGGGAGATCCGAATGAAATTTAACGATTCCGGTGGCGCGAGTCCACAAGGGATGTGCGCCGAAAAGGGAGGAAAAGAAGTCGGAATCGCACGCGTCAGTACGGAAATCAAGTTTCGGTGTGAGAGAGAGTTTTTGACGCGCCGAATATAGATCCGATTTTGAACGTCCATGCGGCAATTTGAGGGTGCATCGTCTAAACTCGCTCATACGAGTATCTTACGACGCGTCGTTAGTCACGAACATTTTAAATGCCGCCAATACAAGTTGTTGATACAGCACGATAGGAACGAGCTGAATTGAGTCTAATGGGCTCGCTAAAATGTTGTCGTTGTCACTTCCCCTTCCCTAGTCGTAATTTTTCGTAGGCGCGACGCGACCTTTATTATTTGAGAAGAACAATCGAATTGAACGCGAGTAAAAAAATGTAATTTTACATCTGAATGCGACGGACGGTGAACATTGACAAGAGGTGGTAATCAAACCGAATGTAATCTGCTATACTGTGTGTGACTCACTGGATCTTTTTAAGCTTGCGTGCACATCGTGTCGAGGCAGGGTCAGACTTGAGCGCTCTGTTTTGATAAGTCTATGCGTGCAATGTTTCCTTTTTATATCCGCTGTATCAGTCGCATGCGTTGAGAGAGGCACAGAATTTTCGAAACGTTGAATTTTAGTTTTGAGCGATTACGCGTTCCGTGAACATTTTTAAAATGTTAAGGCTTTATTTGATTTTCGGGCAGTTTTTACAAGTCACAGCTGCTGGAACTCTGAGAAATTGTGTAGCTTTTCTTTCGGTTTCCTATTAATTTTGAAATATTTGCAACTTTTAAATGTACTAAACCGAAATAATATATTTGAGATGAATGATTTCCAATAGCTAATAATTTGTGGTGGAAATAGCAAGATACGATTTTTATTTCCTGAATTCTAGCCTTTTATTTTAATTTGAGCAATCGCTGTTTATTTACTCTTTTACCGAAGCCATCTTGCATTCAATCCCTATAAGTAGTATACGGTACTATATTATGCACTAAAAAGAAAATCAACTAGATGGTTTATGCTCTCTCATACAAGGATGCTTTTATGTTCGCGAATGGTATTAAGATTTGTATAACTTTCGATATTTTCTTTTTGATTTTAAAATTCAAACTCTGGTTGCTTGTAAAGTTTCATAAACTAATCTACAGCGCGGAACTTAAATATTGCTAAACATATGAAAAAAAAAAACTATGGCTATGTTCCAACGTATCGTAATTTAATGAAAAACTTCACTAAGATTTTAACAATTTTCAAGATTTAAGTTTTCAGATATGAAGCTTTGGTTGCTTGTCGCTTTAACCGACTGATAAATATTATACTGTTATAAAACTGAATAAAAAATCATGAATTGTCAATATTTATAGAGGAGTCAATTATGTGCGTTAAATATTCGTGATACTTTATTTTTAACAGAGCTTTATTTAACAACTATTGTAGAGTAGTTATTCGAGAAAAGTATTTTTAAAATATACAACGTTTAAAACAAAAATAATTGTGACAACAACTTGAAGCCTTTGTTTTTTGTTTGCAATCGAATGAGCATCGCTTTGAACATTGTCTAAACAATTATTTTCATTGCAAAAATTTCCATACGCGGACATGTGAAATAATTCAGACCCGAAGGATCAGTGCTAGTATTAACGATCAACTGAAAATTCACGAAATTGATCGAATAATAAGAAAACAGCGTAAATGTACTAACAATCAAATGGACCGCGTCGTAAATTTAGTCACTGCGTAATAAAAGCCTTATAAAGTCATCAAGAAAGCGATTTGATTACCTCCATAAGTTCGTTCGAGAAAAAAAAAAAATTAAAATACAAACTGGAGAATTCAAGGGGCAAAAAAAGAAAAATTCATCGTGTCTTTTAAAGCGTCTCGCCTGATTTTCACTCATCCCCTTTGTTTTTTTTTGTTTTTTTGACGTCTCGAAAAAGATAGAAAAACAAACTCAAATTTCGAGTATTCTTGCGAAATTATAGGAGAAAGGAGGCATGGCAAGCAACAGCAGCAACAAGCAACAGCAACGGCAGTCAAGCAACCGGTCTGAGCTGCTCTTGCGCGCGCGCGTCGAAAAATATTATTCCCGTTTTCTTTTTCCTTTTCACCTCTCTCTCTCTCACTCTCTCTCTCTCGCTCTCTTTCTATATAGACTTCCCCCGAGTTGAGTGAGTGTGCGGAGCGGCAAGACGAAGGCGGAAGAGGGACGAAAAAGACGAGACAGCTTGGCATCGTCTCAGGGTCTCTTCTCCTTCTTTCGGACTCTCTCTCTCTCTCTCTCTCTCTCTCTCTCTCTCTCTCTCTCTCTTGCGTATAATCTCTTTCGTTTTGCTCCGCTTTTTTTTTCTTCTGCTCCACGCGTACACGCAACGCGTGACCTTAACAGAAATCTAACACTGAACTTTTTGTTCGGATTCTTAATTCTGCATATGCAACGATAGTTTATTATTAATAATTTTGGAGAATTATGACATAGTCTTAATTGGTCTGGTCATTTTCTTATGGTCTCAGGAATTGATTAATAAATGTGTGGAAAAATTTGTCCTTTTATTCTATACCAAGAAACACAATGAAATGTAGGTTTTATGGAAAAATTTATATCCGAAAAATTGTTGTAACGTATATTATTTGTCCCTCCAAAACAGTATAGTTCAAAAAAATTACAATGAAAACGCCAATGAAATAGAACAAAATCGTGTAAGTATTATAATCAGTGGATAATTTCTATTTTTTATGTAGTACCGAATCAACTCGTTCAAATTAATGCCAAGTTCCAGTCAAGCAGTGACCGTTGAATGTAAATCCCCCATCATCTTACTCAGTTTTTCCTCTCGGCCAAACAGCAACTCCGAAGAAAAGTTTTATTCTTGTCTTTTGACGCGCATCCCTTGATCAACGTTTCTCCCCGTTTCGAAAAAAAAAAGGAGAAGAACACGAGGTCACATTGTATATATAATACAACAGTGACTTGTCGAGAGAGAGAGAAAGAGAGCGAGAGGGGGAGGGAGGGAGGACGGAAAGCCTCTGAGCACCATAACGCTTTTAGCTGGTAGAAGTTTGTATTATAAAGCCCCAAGCAAGCAGCAGCGGCAGCAGCGTCGCTCTCTCTTTCTCGCGCACCAACAAGTGTCGCTCCTCCGACCGCCTCTCGACTCGCTTTCAGTTGCTCGGCAGCACTTGCCGCGAACTGGTCATCAATTTTTTTTATACAGATTTACATATCACTCCCCGGGGTTTTCACTTATTTCCCGCGCTTGGCCAGAGGAATGGCCACTTTTGGCTGAGATTTTTCGCTTCAGTTTCTCCTTCGTCGATCGCCGATTTCCGTGTGGCTTCCTATTCGCCTGTCCGACGATTATAATGAAGATGAAAATCGTACTGGGGTTGGCGTTGATTGCTTATGTGGCCGAGGCCGCCAGCGACATCGAGGCTGAGAGGGTAAGTCAATCGCGTGCTTTTCTTCTCGGTGTCGCGCGAAAATCGTCTCGATGCAAATCGGACACTCGACTCGATAGATCGACGTCCGATTATCATCAGCAATATTCATTCCTGAAAGAGAATCGAGTGAAAATGAAGCACGCGCTTTTGATGATACACTTCCAATACTTCTTATTGGGCATCGTTAAATATTACTCCATCGATACAATCTTGCACTTCAAAGTACGTACCAGAAGCAATAAAACTGATATTTACGACAGAAATTAATTATTCCAAGTACAACTGTTTAACGTCGAGAGAAAGAGAAAGAACGAAAAAAAAAGACAGCAGCCGTCGCTTTTATAGCTATTTTAGTAAACGCACGATAAAATTTATCAATTTAGTTGCGATAGTGTATAATGATTTGTTAGCTGTCAATTACTGGGTCATACTTGTATATTGCCTGAGTTGAAATGTCGATTGTAATATTTGGATGATTATAAACAGACGATAACAATGCTATCATTATCGGCTTTCGTGAGCTTTTTGTTTTATATTTTTAATATTAAAAACAACGCTTTCTAGTTGTCGAATAATTATTTATTTGACATAAATAAATATGAAGATATCGCGACAAAGTAGAATTCATTTGAATCTCGGAGGGATTATGAAAATTTGCACACGAATCAGCGAACTTAAAAATTTTCAATTGAATTAATTATCTTTTACATTACTTAGAGCGGAATACTTGAGAAATTTGTGAATTCTTATCAATATTATAGTCTAGTGAACGGGTCTCTGATTAGTAATGAAATCAGTAAACTATGAATATCTTCCTTGTCTTTTAACATTTCTCCTTCGCGATAAATATATTATTACGCGATTCTTCTTGTGCGATATTTTTTGTGTTTATCTAATTTTTTTATTGGCATGACTCATTCAAATCAGTTTTATGTATACACACACACACACACACACACACACACACACAAGCGCGCATTTCAAATTCGTGACATAGCGGTTAATATATATAAATCTTGTGTGTGTGTGTGTGTGTGTGTGTGTGTGTGTGTGTGTGTGTGTGTGTGTGTGTGTGTGTGTGAGCGCGCTCATATTCACCATCGTGGAAAGAAACAATAGTTGGAAAGTTTCGTTGTTTGTTTTCAATTAAATGATAACTAGATAAATTTAAAACTCAGTTCATAACAATGATGTAATATTATGATATAAGTCACAAAGTTGATTGTAGTTTAAAATACCATCTTCAAAATTGAACTATTAATTTCACATTTGGTAAAATAAACTCTTGCTTATTCTGGTGCTTTAACGTTGTTTTAGGAATCGTTGAATTCAAAGTTTTACTATTGTAAATATTGAACTTGAAACAAAGGCGATTAAAGATGATTAGGGATAAGAAAAGAGCATTCGAAAGAAGAATCAAGTGTGCTTGTGCTGAGGCGCATAGGTGCAACTTCTTCTAACGATAACCCCTAAGAGCTTTTCTATTCTTATTCCGCGCGTATAAATATTTTGTCTATCCGTGGCGAATCGCCTCTTATCTCGCTTCAACATTTAGTCGCAACTCGAATGTTACACCGCTTCCGATTGTCCGTTAAAGTCCCATGCGCTTTTCACGTCGACACGCGTTTATACATGCGTGAATCATCGGTTACCGGGTATGTGATGCGCTCCAATTGTGTAATGTAAATAAGAGAAAAAATTTCCTTGCGACGGCTTGAGAGTCCGGTACTTCGAGTTATGACTTGAGCCTGTGGCGGAGATTGGATTTCATGTGCAGGTGACGCTAACTTTGAACGAAAAAAAAGTCTTATTGTTTTATTTGAAAACTTTAAGGAATACTCAATATAATGAATTATTTATGTATTTCATTGTGAGGGTTACAGAAAAGCCGAATCAAAAAATGATGCTCTAAATTGATCTGAAGATTCTTTTATCATTATTCAACTTGTTATCGAAATAATTTGAATTTAATTCGCACGATTTCGTACTTTTAGATAATGCTTCGTCTTCTATTCAAGATGATAAAAAGTTGTAAGTATGATACGTTCCTATCTACAATTACTATAAACGTAGATTATCGCTCAAAAGACGGACAGATCGAAATCTCTTATATTCACAATGTATGATCCTTTAATAAATTTCTCTTAAATTTCCTGCCGTAAAATTTGAAAATATGAAAGATTGAAAAGTCTCAAAATCTATAAAATCACAATGTATGATAAGATTAGTCGAGTTGAAAGATACAGGTAAATCAATAAATTAACTATAAACTTCAAAATATCAGTGTATACAACGTTTAAAAACAAATTGAATTGTATATAATTTGAAAGGGTTTCAAACATATATAATTTCAGTCTGGTATCAATCATCAAAAGTAATTTCCTTTCCCGATCTCGCACATTCGTTTAAACTTTAAATTTGAGTTCCTCGGAATCTCAAAGAAAAAAATTAAAAAAGAAAACTGACTTAGCCGGTTCTGCCGAGACACTACTGAAATATAAAATGTCGATCTCCTGAAAGAAGTAACAATGAAATTTCGGCAACTCTTCCGAAATTCATCATCTAGATGAAACGAGGAAAGGCTCTATTAACTAGACGAAAGTATTTTAGTATTTTGAAAGACGAAACAAACACGCACTGGCAAGCTCTCGCGGTTAATTGTCCGCGGATCGCGGTGGCCGCCAGTGCGCGCGCGAGTGCGGAATGCAGCTCCTAGCATTATGCAAATGCAGAACTGGCGCGAGCGAGATAGAGTGCGCGCTCGCAAACTGAGCCAGACGAATTGAGAGCGTATGCGCGTCGAGAATCATCCCGACATATCATACCCTCTTTTCCGTCTATTAAACGAAATCGCGGACGGGAGTGTTGATCTGTTCGATGATTGATTCTTATGGTATTGTCTCGTCTGACGATCTGCTATTGCGATGGCTTGTTTTTATCTAGTTTCTGTTCGATAGGAAAACAATTCCTATCTTTTATCAGAAATATAAATAATAGTTCTTCAAACTACATGGAATTTTGTCCTGTGTCATTGGATCAGAAGTCACCAACAAAAAAGAAAATTTGAGTTGAGCCTTCCTTTAAAATGAATTTCGAGGAAGTCGTTGAATAATGCAATGCACATAATACGAAACATGAAATACAATCGATCGTTTTAAATGAAACGCAAGATGTCAAAAAATACATATCGACAATCATCTTTGCTCTAGTAACTCCATTCATTGCAAATTAATGATAGAGGAAAAACTTTGTAATCGCGGCGCACGTGGTACAACATACAGACAAGCAATATCGATGCTGTATTATAAGAGACGCTTATAAATTGCGCCAAGTCAAGCTTGGAATAGAAAGAAAAAAACCCCAAGTATTACATATCTCACTCGGCGCTCTTTTTTTTCCCCAGCCACGCGTTTTACATCTAAAAATAACCAATTCCACATACCGAGCTAATAGATTTCAGCACGAAACATGTATTTCAAGCGGCGATCGTAACGTCGTTGCAGAAACGCCGCGCGCAGAAACATTGAAATGCACACCGACGAGCTGCTAGCTTTTATGCGGTTTTCGTTTCAAGGATATGCATATATATGTATATCCCCCATATATACATTTATGTATACACACACACGCGCGTGCGCGCGCGCGCACGTCGTTCATGGAAAACGTGCGTAGTTCGGCAGCTATACAAACTTGTGTTATCTTATCTTCCAAAGGTGTACCGCACTGATTTTTCTTTTATTTATAGCGATAAATCCATATTTCGGGCTATCACTTTAACTTCGAGGAGATTGTAAAAAATTCACTGGCAGGATCTTCAATGTTGTGTGCTCGAATAAAATAGTCAGATTTTCAAACGAATGGTCGAAATACTTTGTTCCAAATGGTTAATTTTCCGTTACGAATGCTTGCGAATTATTCACGAATTTGACTCGCGTGAAATTTGGCAAACCATCTGTGAAGTTTTCTATTAAAAGTTATATATTTTTCATTAAGACTGGAAATTGTTTATGACTTATACATTAGTAACTTTTTTATTTTTATCATTATTTATATTCAATAATTTTCAATATTGCATTTATAATCACCTTGCTTTGGAATTAGCAGGCTGTAAATCGACGTTAACAACAATTTTAATCCATAACTTTACGATGTAAATGCGCAAAAGTGACACTAACATTTCAAACGTATAAAGTCATCAATGCCGTTGTTAATAGAAAAAACAATATTACAGTTAAATGCAATCCAAAAACAAACCACTACAGACTATAAATCACGTTATGAGAAAATCCAGTGCCTTCATTTCACGCAGCAAGCAGTAATCTCATTGAATATAAATGAAAAGCGAAACTTCTTTCTTTTTCTCCATTATCAGCCAAGCAGAAACCACTGCACCGTACGCTTCGCTCGCTTATCTGCAAAGCATCTGGGAACGGAGTGCGCTAACGAGCGATAAGCAATTGTAGTACAGCGTCGCGAGAAAAAACAAAAAAAGGAAAAAAAATGGATGCTGCGCGTTCGTGAAAAGCCGCAGCGGCGGCGGCGGCGGCGCCCGAATCGTGGCGCCAAGTCCAAGAGCAGTGCAACTAGGCGCCAAGTTACGCACGCACACGTATCACACACGCTCTTTGCATATAACGCACCTTGGCAATTAAAAGCTTCTCTTCGATCGCGACTGGATATCATTGATGACTTTTTTTATTTTTTGTAATGCGATCGCGCGCGTGCGTGCTGTTTTTTTCTTAAGTGTGTATTATTTAAATGCAAATGGCTTTTATTTTTCGAACTTATACGGTATTTGGTTTTTGTAGTTCGTTTATCGGTCGGCTATCAAATGGAGCTTTTGAAATATACGGGGATAAAAAGAAGTTTAATGAATTTTGAATTTCAAAAAATCTGTCATAATATTTAATCGCAAACATTACAATCAATTGGTGAGTTCGATTGTCGTTAGTGCTTGCTTCGTTTTACATTGTAATATGATCGTAGACATTCAGAAAAATAATCGCAAGTACATAATGTAAGTTTTTTTGCTATTTAAAATCTGTTATTTCTAATAAAAAGTTTTTACAGGTGACACACACGACCTTGTATTTCGCGGTTGCAAATGAACAAGTCCTTCGATCGAAAAATAAATGGGATTTTCCACCACGTCAACCAAACATTTTCCAATTGTCATATTCTAATAATTTCGCAATCTTCTTCGTGACCAGGTGATCTTGATCGAACATTGTGGTGTAATTACTCAAGATCCCAGCAAGTTCTCTCAGCCTGTACGTTGTATTGTTGTACTGTTGTAGAAAACTTATACTTTTCCTCCTGAAACTTGTTCGCTAGCTGCTCCACCGTTTCAGTCTTCTACGCGACTCTTGAAATCGTCCTCGCGCAGTGCTCATCGGCCAAAATGTCAAACAAGGAAACCGAACCGTTAATAATTTCTCGCTGCATGTGCTATTTCGTGACCATTGCCATCTTCGCTCCACCGCGATACACCAAGAATATCAATGTGATTTGATAGTAATACAAGTCTGCATAGGTACCTCCGTTCAATAGAAATTTCATAGCGTCCCTGTTGTCCCTCATCGCGACAATGTATTATGAGGTTCGGTCACTTTTGTCTTTCACGTTGCAGTTGATTGACGCGGCTTTGAAAATCTCGTGAACATCCGTTTTATCATACTCCACAAGGTAGTACAACAGGGTTTTGCCTCTGGGACCTTAGACATTTAAATCCACGTTATAGATTTTCAGAATTATTTGCAAGTATTTGGTGGAGCTGTTGACGAAGATAGAGTAGAGTTTTAATTTTCCTTCTTTGTCGCGATCCATCCAATCGACGTTCTGTGCCATAATTAAATCGACAATTTTTCTATATACTTTGCCTCGTTCTCGGCAGATATTTTACTCGTAAAAATAGAAACAAATGGCATGCATTCTTCGTGGTTTGCGATGCTCCTATCAGCTCTGTACTCTAACAGCACCTTGATATTCTCAAGATCGAACAGCACGACAGCTATGTGCAAAGCCGTACTGCTGTCGGTTGGATTCCGTTGATAGACTTTGTAGCCGCGAGTCAATATTGTTCGCGTTGGATTTGCATCTTTGAAATAAATTACATTACGTAGCTAAGTGGACATTTCACACCTGTCAAGAATGTCAAAATCTCTTCGTTGCTGGCACACATATTAGATATTTTAACCGCATACATTTGTATAATCGGCAGACATTCAAATACCAAAGGTAGTTCCATTGCCGTTTGCAATGCACTTCTGCCGTTTAAGTCTTGAAGCAGCATCTCGACATTCCTAGTCAGCAAATTTGTTACCGTTTGGTTTTGTAGTTTATATGTCGTTTTTATCAGCGGTGCCTAGCCAAATTCGTCTTGAATGTCAAGATTACAACCGTGGTTTAGCAGGTAATCTGTGAGATTTTGAAATTTACACTGGATCGACAAGTGAAGCAGTACTGACTTCCACTTTCTAATAAACCCATTGGCTCGATCGCTTGTTGCCTATGGCATGACGAATTCGAACGCGATCAGAAATGACCGTGTCTTCTTTGCTAAAAATTCAAATAAAGTGGAAAAATGCTTTTTTGAATTAATTAATAAAAACAATTTTTCATCGTACGCGTTAATAATTTTTTAATAAGAATTCTGCATATTCTTTCGATAATTAAGTTATATATTTACCTTTTTCTTCGATTGCGCTCTTAATTAAACTAGAAGATTTCCAAGGAGAGAGCGGATAACTGCAACATAATTAAATAAATCATACAGAAAGGTCTCCGATTTCCGAAACGTTGTAACGCGGTGATGAAGAAACTCATACAGACAGCTCTACGATTCGCGATCGTTTTCATACAAAATCGTTACGAATCATCGTATAAAGCCAAATCGACACTGCAAAGCTCAAAGCCAATCGTACGCGTGGGACATGAAATAGGCGGTTCGAGCGCGCTTCAACCTTGAACCGCCACGACGCCGAAACGCCGAGCAAAATACCATCCGCGAGCGAGGGTTCAGGAAAGCAAGCGTGCCTCGAATCTCCTCTCGCGCAGGTGCAAACGGTGCATATATTTCGATGCGAGGCGCGCGAGGTGAGATATTCGATGTATACGCGCTCGCATACCCCGAGCCGCGCGCGCGCACACTGCGTCGAAAAATCGAGACAGATACGCGAGCGAGCGATTTCAGCCTCGCGCCGCCTCTTCGCCCGAGGATAAAACCCTAACGATTTTTTGAGCGATGTCTCAAAATTTTTTTTAGCGAGTCGCTGCCTTCCGAATTCAGGAAATAAAGATGACGTCGAATGTAAATTTGTGCAAAAAATGACGTGCAGCTCGCCTGGAAAATCGTGTTAGAGAAGACAAGTTACGCGCATTAGAATAGATAACAAACTTGTGCTTCGTTAAGCACTTGATTATATATTATCAAAACGTAGCTTGCGGAAATAGGAAAATTATGGCATGCCGAGTCCGCCTGAAACTGCCGCTGCTGCGACAATAGACGATCGACCGATTGTGGCACTTTGCCAGGTAGAAATTCGTGAAACTACCTGACCCAACCTTAGATGCAGTTTAGGCTTTTGCTTATGGGTCGCAGTGCCACACTGTGGCATCTGTCTGTCGAGCGTAGGCCATGTGCTGTTTGAAAAGCGACAATGGCCACAGACACGCACACAGGCGCGCGCACGCGCATTACCAACTCGAGCTCGTTTTCAACATTTCAAATGTTGGCTTAAGAGTCTACTATTTCGGACGCTTCGGAATTAATATCTGAAAAGCAAATGTTTGCATTCGATTACAATTGCGTCTCCTAGAGGGAATTCAATTGTAATACAAATAGTTGACGAAACGAAATCGAGCGCATATATTATTTTGATTTGCACTCTGTATTTGTGTATTTTATATTTAGATGTTCAATTTGTATGTATATCTGGGTTTGTATCGTTGATTGAATATACACAGTAAGACAAATCATCAAATTTAAATGCTTCAATCCTACGAATAGCGGAACATTAGGAAAGTTTTTCGCACATTAAAATACAATTGCAATTTATAATCTGTATTCAAATTTTCAATCGACATACGTATCTAGATAGGCAAAAATTAAGAAAAAAATGAGTACGCATAAATACCTGTGACGGGGAACGGGGTTTGAGCTCTGTTACGACGTAAATGTATAACTCTACATCAGACATTTGTAAAACCACGGAGACATAATTTTATTTTTTTCAGTTTTCTTAAGAGAAAGAAGATTGGAAAACCCATGGTCTAAAGGCCAGCTTAGAAATGTACGTTTAGTGAAATAAACTTTTCACTATTTGCGAGTCTTTCTGGGGTTAGATCGTTCGTATTTTTTTCCATGTTGCAACGGTCCTGCATGAATTTCATTTTCTACGGCCTGTGTTCATTCTTGAAAAACCTCGTTCCACAATAGGCCGCGACCAAACTGCTCGGCTCATTCTGCAGCATCTTTTCTTACATTGTATGCGCGCGCATTGTCAAAAGTGTAAAGTGTATCCTTCGCGTGCGGATTGCTATTGCAGCAAGAAAAGTCTTACGCAAGTTCGAAATTCGATGAACGCCGCGGCGAAAAGCAAAAAAAAAAGAAGTGAAACTCGAACAAAGTGGCATTTAGAAAGTAAAATCTGGCATCGCACGCGCGCCGCGTAAAGAAATAAAAGATGGAAAGAAAAAAAGTGAATGCGCTTCGACCAATATCAACTCGGACGGATCGCTGCAGACGCGGCGCCTCGGAAATAGCGCGAAGAAGTGCTCCAGATAGTGCATACGCTCGTCGGCGGGCGCGAGAGGAAGGTGTGCTGTTCGTTAAGTAGCCACGTATAAGTCAAAGCGAGCTCTCGTGCGCGCTGTCGATCGGAGTTTCTCTCCGAAAACGCGGATCGTGTCGAATTCTCGCGAAGCTTAACATCGCGACTCCTCGTTGCGGCATCTTCTCTTTCTGAATTATACAGGCGGTCGAGGTTTTCATTCGTCACGGTTGAAACTGCATGTTACCAATATTCGTGCAGTAACTACAACCCATATTGATATTGTAATCTAATTTAGTGTAGTAATCACACCTGCTCGAAAGGTACGTCCACAGATCGTGTAGCTCGCAGAGAATAAATAAGATATAACGCGTATAAAAATTAACAATCAAACTACATAAAAGTGCCAATTGATATAAGCCTGCCACGGGTCTTTTCAGCCTTGGGCCCGCAATATGTTGCGGCATACTGCCGATGACAAATGGGATAAGGTATGACCTATACTATCTAGTAAAGGGAAAACGCGCGATACCGGAAAAACTCATCAAGTCTGTCTGTGACATCTGCTGTGAATAAATTGTATTTTCCTCTCTTCGAAAGTTACACTTTTTTTATCGAACCGATGACGGGCAAAATTTATATTCGCGGAAACTTAACATTCACCGAACGTGTAAAAGTAAAGCAAATGCTACTTAAATTTGGAGCAAACAAAACATGCGCGAGTTTAAGTGTTACTGCGCTCGTTGTAAAATTGTTCATAAACACGTAGCAATTCGCTTCAATACTTGTCCGAGAAATAACGTAAAAAAGTTCAAAGTCGGGGCTTTCCCGTTCGGGGCCTAAAAAAACTTCCGTACGGCAAGCTCGGAAAAATCTGTACGCGGTGCCTGCTTATAAATATACCGACGATTCTTTTTGCACTCACTGGCGCCAAGATTTCTTTCTTCTCCCTCCCCCGCCTCTCTCTTACCGCGGGAGATTGAATTCTTGAAAGGCAGCGTGGCGTTGGATTTTTTTTTCTTTAAACTCGCATGTATCGATTTGGGTTACTGGAAACTCAGACTGCGATCAAAGATAAAAATTGCACGTGCACGAAAAAAAGAATCTAAAAACGATCCGTAAATCACTGGAAAGCTTTGCGCAGTTGTTTCCACAAAGTTTCCAGGCCTTATTGCAACAGCACGTTCGCTCCAGTGCGTAACAACGTCGTGACGAGAGTGGCGCATAGTTACACAGGGCTTGCGGTATATTTAGCGAATCCGTGGATATACAGCGCTGCTTATCGCCAATGTACGGTCCAAATACCTTCTGGAAACGCAAGCATATGGGATCGGCAATAAAATGAATTACAACGCGAGAGAATTGAACACACGCGCAAAAAATAAATGAACGTCAACGACTTTGCATTGCAGGAAGAGTGCATACGGAAAAAGGCAGACTGCGGAGCTGACACTACGACAACAAACTCACCGGTTTGCGGTAGCGACGGTGTCACTTATCCGAACCGCTGTAGCTTGATAGCAAAACAGTGCCTCGGAATGTCGATTCTCATTAAACATACGGGACCTTGCCCAGGTAAGTTCCCACTCGTTTTCCTTCAGTTTTCAGGAAATGCACTCGTCGTGACACGATTGTATAATCTTTATACTTTTGTCTGGATGACAAGTGCTTCACGAGACAGTTACCTAAAAACAATAAGAAAGAAAATTCGTATAAATCATTTTGGTTTGCAAGCGCTAATTAGCTTATCGTCAATACATCTGTATCGGGTGAAATTATTGCGTGTCTCGCTGATTTTACACTTCAATTTCCAAGATTTTCTTCACTGACAATTTACGTTTTGAACAGAATACGCTTACAACTAGCCTCGCGTGGAGATCGTTATTGATTTATCTAGAAATTTCTCCACAAAAACAATCGAATAACACGAACAGGTTGCCATGTACATAAATATTGCCACAAGTTTACGTTTAACGATTAGAAGAACTTATGAAGAATGATAGTTACGAATTTACAAACAGCTGCTTATAGTTAGTTACAGTCATTTAGATAGTTATGATAAAATAAGAAAGAACGTTGAAAACATGAGACTAAATCAAAATTAAATTTTATCAATTTCATTCAATAGCTATTCAACATGCTTCTTATCGCTCGAATCACAATCCGTATCGAACCACAACGGCACAATTTACATCAAGCTCAAATCCTTTGCAGAAGCGCCACCTTGTTTCTCAGCCCGAATGACGGCTCGACCGAATTCTCGGCCAGATTGCCGAGCGGATGGTACATACTCGCCGATTCAGTGTCACGCTGAAACCGGCTACTGTTGGTGCGTCAGCCCGAAAGGCCGACCAATACAGAACACCTCGGTAAAGGGTGCAAGACCACGCTGCAATCGAGTCAAAAACAACGGAGCTGCGGCTTTGAAGGAAACGAGAGCGGCGCAAAGGAGGCGATCGCCCAATACCAAGCAGAAGAGACAGTACAACAGTCGACATCGGAGCAACTGTGACAGGGCGGACAAAGCCAAGTTCAATGGGAACTTGATCGAGAATTTCAAGATCGAGTACAAGAGGATCAATGCGTCTAACGATAGTGAGTGCCATTATTGAAAAAGGTTTTGTCGCGCGGGTGACAGAAGCAATGGCAAAGTGAAGGAAAATAAAACGATCTACTTTTTAAACCGATCCGCATCGGCAATCACGCGCACGCGTACGATGATTAAAATTATATGCTGAGTAATAATTACTTGAAAACCTGCTCTCGATAAGAAATCCGTACTACGCTGTCTCGCGTGTACACCACGATCGACGCCACCGCCGCGCGCCACTTTTTTTTTTTTTTTTATTACTTGTGTCGAGTTCTTCCTACTCCTGTCTCGTGTGACAAATCGCGCGGAAGAGAGAGAGAGAGAGAGAGAGAGAGAGAGAGAGAGAAAGAGAGGGAGGAAAAGAGATTTTAATAATAGTATCGTACAGTCGCAACGCGCCGCTAAATTGACGGTTATCGCGTGATCGTAATGAGACGCGATAATTGCGCGCACGCGCTCGACGAGCGCGTGTGTGTATGTTGCAATAAAAGAAAGATCGACGTGGCGCCTTGACTGATTTGATGTGATGCGAAGTCGCCGACGAGAATTATCGTTTCTTCTTTTTCCATTGTTATCTGCTTTCGTTATAGTTTGATTAGAGAAGGTATGAACTTTTCAATAAAATTTTAGAGATGATTATGAGCATCAATAACGTATTTTTTTCCAAGGAAAACCTTTTATGCTATCTGTATAAAGGTATATCATACGTTCAGAATCCAAATGAATTATCGTCAGAATTTAGAAAAACCAAGAAGTAAATATTTTGATGTTTACATTGGTTATAAATATTGGCTAACCAATATTGTAGTAAGAGATATGAATTTCATGCAAGCATCCAAATAATCTGATATTATCATCTATTGGTCTATTTTCAAAGTCGTGATATAGCCACCGATTTATATGATTTATCATTTACCATGTGTTTATATAACAACTTGAAATTATCTCTAATTTTTCGTTATGTACATCTTGAAAATCTATCTACCTGTGAAAAGAAGAAAAAACTCTAACATCTTAGGAATAGTACTTTCACTTTCTAAAACTCGGAAATCTATTTTCAGGTGACAAGAACGTCGAGCGAGTGTTAACCTGGAAATTCGTCATGCTGGACAAGGATGGCGATGGTTTCTTAGACAGAGCGGAGTACAAGGAGTTACGACGACTTGCAAAAAAGGCAGTGAGGCCGAAGAAGTGCGCGCGTACTTTCGCGAGAAACTGCGACAGCAATCGGGATTTCAAACTGTCTAAACAAGAATGGGGTGCTTGCCTGGTTGTTAACGACTTTGCCAGTGAGTATTTGTGAAACACTTTTTTTTTTCTTCTTCAAGCGCGAATTGTAATAAGGAAAGATAGGATAAAACATTGAGGGGATTCCGTTTATATAGAATTTATCTTCGCGTTAGCCTAACTCTCATATCCTTTCGCAAGGGTAAAAACCTACGAGATCTCTACAAACGAATCACAAAGTTTCCTCAATCTTTTCTTACCACATGCACTGGTAAACTTGTTTACAAACTCAGTACATTCGCATTCCGATCTTGCCGTTAATTAACAGCATTCCTGCGAATTCGCACGCACCACAGAATTAAAACGATCCTCTTTTACGAGCAAACTTATCGCGAAATTTATATATTTGTCCAATTAAGGAAACAGTTTGGCAGCGCGTACCTTCAATCCCGCTCGTACTATTAAACTTCAACGAAAATGAATTCTGAGATTTGGAGCTCGATTACATACGAGTGAGAAATGAGGGTTGAATGGCCTTGCAACACTAATGTTTAGTATATGTGCATTTATACGAAGTTGCGGAAAATGATGTGGATATGTTGATGTTTTTTCTGAATTTAATAACGAAAATTTCTGTTTATAACAATGAAAAATGGGAAATTTAATATGATTTCTGTTCAATTAACGAAAATGTATCCCAGCGTAATAGCGCACTACTAATAACACTATTTCCATCGAAAAAAAGACGCGCACATATCAGTCGATGATATCCATTCGTTACTGACTTATTGAAGGTTTTATCATATTATCAAGAAAGACGCCTACGAACTTCCTTCATTATCAAAGACGAGGAATGAACGCATACGTACTATAATTAAAATAAAGTGATGCGGGGGTCGAGGAAAATGAAACGAAAAAAAAATTAGAAAGAGCCAAACATCTTTCCGGGGCATTAATCCGTCGGCTACCATTATCTCGATTCGCGCAAATGACGACGTCAATACGTAGAAAGTAAAATTAAGCTTGAGCCGTGGTTTTCGTAACAGGAAGTCGACTTTATGCAGAGTGTCTGTGATGCGTGTTTGATTGAAAACTGCGTTGCCATGCGTTAACATGTTTTTCGGTGCGAGCCTCTTTCCGATGTAGATAGGAGTTTGGAAAATTGGAAAATTTATACTTGGAATATTTAAAACTTTTATAATTTAAACAGTGATAGCTTAATTTTTGTAATATCGAAGATATTACAAATAGATTAACACATTGTAATTTGAAACGTAGTTCGATCTGCAGCTTATATTTTACTATAAAATGCAATGAAAGTCATTAAATAACATTACACATTTATTGCGACGTATCTATTTTTCATCGCGGATACCAATTCGTTGTTTGAATTTAACGATAGCCTTATTAAAGTAAACATTGTTTATGATATTCCGTATTATGATTATCTAAACGAAGATTCTACGTAACAATACGACATTTCTTCCCGACCTTCTAAATGCACATTACCGTGAGCTACACCGTAAAATTAATATGTTTGATACTAGAATTTGGGCACGCGACGTTCAGTTTCACTCGACGAAGGAGAAACTTTGGATTATTCAGTCTCTCACTGTGATGAATAATGCAAGTGGTTCGATTATAAACGTGAAAAAAATAAAAGATGGCCAATTGAAATGATTGATCACAGTTGCAAATGCAAAAAGAACAACAAAATCGTCGAATGCACGCGCGACTTTGACGCATTACGAGCGCATCATTATCATTATAACTGAAGCACGTTCGTTTTTCTTTTGCAGCCGAAGAGCAGCTACCACAAGCTCATCAAACCCGGGCTTCGATGGATCAAGGTTCGCATATTCTTGTTTTTCGATGTCTAGAAAAAATTTATGCACATGTCAGCGCGCGAGGATCGATAATTTACAACATGAAATTCCGAGCATACGTGACGCACGGCAACGTACATACGCAACTGAACTTCAAGTGCGCAAATTTGCCGAGCAGCCAAGTGCTGATTTCCGACGTCACTTTGTATATACACTCGTACATAGCGTATGCGTGCTGCGTAAACTTGCTTTATCATTTTTTGTTAGATATGACTGATATAGAGGGAGGCGGTTTTTCATTTACATCCAATCAAAGCATTGTTTGATCTTTTTTATCTCTCTTTGTCGTTCTCTTTCAGTTTGTCCCGATAATTAGTTTCTAATTTGTTAAATTAACTATGAATAATGTTATCCATCGAAATGTAAACATTCCACCATTAAATGATATTTACAATGAATGAATATTTACAGTTTCGAAAGCTAGTCCACAGCCAGTACCACGACCAACGTTCAACGATGATCCTCCGGAAAACAACGAGGAGGTTGACAGTAAGTATTGTACGATTGTTATGCAAATTTTAGCAAATAAATGTCTATTAGGCACTGTTGGCATTTTTCATAGACAACGATTGCATGTCCGACCGAAGAACCGTGATGGAAGACCAGCAGAAAAACTCGCAAGAGAAGTTTTACGTGCCGCAATGCACGCCCGACGGCAGGTACAACAAAGTGCAATGCTACTTCGGATATTGCTGGTGCGTCCATCAAGACACCGGTAAACCTATTGCCGGTACGTCATCGAAGGATTCAACGCCAAATTGTAATCCCGCGCCCACTCCGGTCAGGCCTATGAAAGGTAAATTTGAACAATGCCAAACTGAAAGCTTGCTGGCTTCATGAAAATCATGATCGATACGGTTTTCAGGATGCCCGGAAGCAAAGAAACAGCTGTTTTTACGAGATCTGATGGATTTCCTACAGAAGAAAATGAATGTGGATGAAGTGATTAACAAGTGGCAGGTATCGAAAGAAGAACGAGTCGCCACCTGGCACTTTGTCATGCTCGATAAAAACAAAAATAAGGTACATAGAAGTTTTTAATGAGATGAGTTTCTCAACAATATTCGATCGAGTCATTCCAAGTCAATGTTATTCATCAGTTTTTGGAGAAGAAAGAATGGAAGTCGTTCCGTACGATGGTGGCAAACAACCAACAGCTGCGTAAATGTGGCAAAAAATTACCGAGGTACTGTGATATCAACAATGACCGACGAATCAGCATGACCGAATGGCTGGATTGTCTCAATTCTCAACGACCCACTACTGGTACTTAAAATTAATTTCTTCTTTTTATTCACGCATCGCGAAGAAAGATTTCACGATCTCTTCTGATGTTCAGGATGCAAAATAGAAATACATACGAGAATATTACGTTTTTAATTATTATTTGTAAGTTATTTGAAAGAAATCGAGAAAATTACGTGGTACGTTCAGATGTGAATTTGGATGTTTAAAAGATGAAATTACGTTACTTTAAAATATTACAAAAGAATTTTTCAATTGTAAAATTCGCGTCTTTTAAGAATTTTTTTAATATATAAATAAAAATGTTCTGTATTTAGGAACAGTTTTTTGAGAATGAAACAACATTCAAGAATATTATTTACTGTGAATCCATTTAAATGCTTAGCGAACAAAAAAATAAAAACATTAACCGAAATATGTTAAGACGTTATAAAATTTAAATTTATTGCAGTTTAAAATAAAATTGCTTCAATTAAAAAAATTACTCTTTAATTTCAGGATAAAAAGGTCTTAATGTATTAATAAATTTTATTATAACAAAGCATACTTTGTTTGAGAAAATCTTATGTTAATACAAATCCTTTATTTATCAACAGGTGTCACCTCCACAGAAAAGACTTCAACGATAAGAACTCGATTAATGGGTCCCAATCCACTCGAGCAGCTTCTGAACGGTGACGATTGAGCCCAAGAAGACAATTGAGGAATAACACAGCGGCAACGTTTCAATCTATGTGATAAAGCGGCCCCGAGAGCCAACCGAACCTGTAGTGACATTAAAGGGATGCAAGAGAAACAGTTACGCCACTCGAGGCCGTTTAATACGACTTCGATGCTATATATTATTATATATATTGTATATCAATCTCGCGAAATGAGCTCAAAATGTCGTTTTCTCTATTTTTCATTTTCCCATGTTGTTTTAGATTTTATTTTATTAATGATTAGAGCTATATGTTTTACTATCGTGCTAGGTTCAGTAACGTATGTTAACGTGCAGTTTTAAGGATTTATCATCGACATTTTTTATCCGACATGCAAGCGAGTTTTTCTGTTCTATCTATCATCAAAGCGCTAAATCATATAAGTTTGAAATGAAAAGTCATCTGATTGAGTGATGTATTAATTGACTTATAGTCATGCAATTTTTGTGATTCCAATTGCCTTTCTATATTGAGTATTTTTATCATATGAAATCAAAACACAAAGAGTATATCAGTAATGTTTACTTTCATAAATAATTACGTAATATTAATATTAAATGTGTTGTCCGATATATGGTGCATCCGAGTATTACAAAATGTACACGCAGTAGTATGTACATATTTATGTTTAATTTAGACTAATTCCATTATTCGTATTTTATGAAAATGCATAATTTTCGTTTTCGTTAAGGTGCTACGTCAAGAGATTATTTGTTTTGTATTCACACAGACACCAGTGCGCACAAATTGAAAAATAGTTCCTGAAGCAAATCAAACGAGTCTTGAATGTTTCTACAATTTCCAGAAGTGCCTCCAATTCATAATGTTAGAACAACTTTTATATGCATATCTACGAAATCCATCAACAGTTCGTCAGCGTCTCATAAAAACTGTAGTAAATTATATTTCTATAAACTACGAAAGAATGTTTTATACAGAAAATTTAATGTTTCCGTATCACAACACGCTATTTTGTATTATTAATATTATTAGATCTCGATATATTGCCTTTGCATATTTTTTCATAATGCATACATGATAGACATATGCTATATATAATGTAATATAAATTTTTATATGGCGGCTAATGCCTCACGAAATTGTTGTACTCTGTAAGTTGTAAATAAAAATCGAATAATCTAGATTTTTTGTGCTTTTCTAATTATTTATTTCAAAATAAAATAGGAAAAAAGAAGCCATACTCGACTGCGCTACATTTCTACGAGAGTAGCATTACTATAATTTTCAAGGGAATGGAGAAGAAAATAACAAATGAATCTATTTATGGTGTCTCGGATGCGGGAGCAATCCTTTCACTCAAGAGCATAAACCGTCCGGAAGACGAAGAAAAACTTTTACTACTTCTGTTTAACATAGCAAGTTGCGCTATTTTTCCTTGACACAGGCATGTAAACCTTTTGCTCCAATGGGCCCTAATTACAGATTTGCATGGCTAGTAAAAGAGTTATGATTTCTGCAACAAAAAACTCAACCCATGGTTACATATACACTCCGTGACGGCATACAGTTAAAGCACGCTGGGATAGTCGGGTTTAGTTTGATTCCAACACGTTAGAAGTCACAAACTCCCTGCGAGCTACAGTATTGACTTTTGGTTCGTTGCAGGAATCGTAATTATTTCTGAAATGGTCAACGTTTTCTTCGGCGTTGTTCTGATCTGGTGTTTTTGCAACATTTCTCATGGTGAGTATGCGAACAAAACGTAAACTATTATTAAAATTCCTGTGGGTGTTTTCGATGCAACTTTCATCGTTCACATCCCCCATGCGCGTGTACATATTCTAAATTTAACGCGGTAAAGAAAATTCAAAATTGTTACTAATTTGGAGTGATAAAAGACGAACAACGAAATATTATACTTACACTTCAGCTTAATAAAATTAGTGTCATTCAAGCCCAGTAAATTCAACTACCCATCCAAACTGTCAATGGTATACAAAACGAATTATCATTGAATTTTCGGACAGGTCAAACCAACAGCCCATATAAACGTATAAGAAATCGAATCGTGGGCGGAACGGACGCGTCAAGGGGTGAGTTTCCGCATCAAATATCCCTTCAAAGCGGTCATCGCCACATCTGCGGCGGGGCGATTATTAGCGATAGATGGGTTTTGACAGCAGCTCACTGTACCTCGGCCGGTGGACTTAACGTCGTTGCTGGGAAGCACAATATCAAAGAAATTGAGGACACCGAGCAACGAGTTGGCGTGGAGGACATTTTCGTTCATGATTCTTATTCGGGGTACTTTATTTTACGTTCATTTTTCGAAAAATTAACAACTATATTTTACTTATAAAATGAGGCAATGCTCGACAATAATGTAAAAATCAATAAATGTATCTCTAAAATAGGCCAGTAAGACCTTACGACCTGGCAGTATTGAAGCTTTCCGAACCTCTGCAGTTCAATGAATACGTGAACGCCATTGACTTACCATCACCGTACAGTGAACCATCGGGCACCGCAGTACTTTCAGGATGGGGTTCAATCTCACGTACAACTCAAAAAGTAATGCCAAACACTCTTCAGATGGGTGCTGTGCCTATAGTTAGCTTACAGAAGTGTAGTCAAATGTTTGAAGCTGCCGCTCCAGACTCGCCATTTACACTTGGAGATGAGAATCTGTGCACTGGACCTGGTTACAATCAGATTTCCTCCTGCAACGTAAGTAATGCGAATAAGTTATTTCTTACTTTTTTCAATGATACGTAGATTATTACATTCAATTATCCGTTTTAAGGGTGATTCCGGTGGTCCCCTGATATCCAGTGGCCAAGTCATTGGAATTACATCTTGGGGTAGTGTTCCTTGCGAAGGTGAATCGCCAACTGCATATACGAAAGTCTCTAACTTTGTTGATTGGATTAAAAATATTATGTCTAACAATTAAAATATAATGTACAATTGACTGTAGTAGAGAGTTAAATAAATTTTTGCATTGAAAAGAATGTCGTACCCATATTTACAAGTTACGAAAGTTTAAAGTAAAAATTGGAGATTGAGGTAACAATCTTTCCTCTAATCTTATGAATCTAAGGAATCTTTGTTAATTATGTTAAGATTTTTTTTATAAAAATGGTAGTTGATTTATTTATTTCTTTGATTTATAAACAAAACATTTTCACAGTAACATATAATTTCTTTTTACGCAAACTTATATAACGTGCGTATTTTCAACGAAGTCAGCTTTTTCTTAACAAATCACATAACTCCATCATACAACTCAGAATGTGACATTTATTTCCCTACTTTTACCAAAAAGGATAATCTCAACGTTATATTGGAGTTGAGCATTTACTTTAACATTGTATTAAGCTAAACTACCTCTCCATGGGATGAAAGCGAACATAAAAGGCGACGGATGGAATGATGTTAAGCTGTGCTACCAAGGATTTTTATGAGTGTACTGGCTGATCCTAGTTGTTGTTACAATAAAATATTTTTAACTAATATATTAACACATTTATTGTTTTACCTACAATCCAAATACATCAGTTTGGCATAAGACAGTTCATAGATCGAAATTATAATTGAAATGACAACTCAACAGGTGACGTAAAAAGTGTAGTTTTGATATGTAATAAAAACATGTATACTGCACGAAAGAACATTTGCAGTGACGTAAACATTATTATTGGCCATGTACCTCAAATTCACGAAGGCGATTGCGAAATTTTGTTTCTTTGATCCATATCTAACAAGACACGCGAGCTCGGCAAAATTTCATAACACCACCAAACAATCACAAAAATGTCAATTGTTAAGTGCGCGGATGTAATTAAAGTTGTCATAAGTTAATGTCAGCGATTGAGGTATCACGGTGCTCTCAGATATTCGCGGGTGCACAGTTAAAGTTGGCGTGTGTAACAGTCAAAGATCACAATCTCGACTCATTAAGATGATGCATCCTGTTATGAGAGAAAACTCGTTACAGCATGCGCGATATTTTTTTAATAACCGTGCGATTTTTTAAAAATTATATAAAAAGGACGAAGCCATGTAGCTTGATATTACAGTTTGAACTTGACCAAACAGTACAAGATGTTCAAGTCAATCGCAGTCATTGCACTTTGCGCTTTCGCTGTAAGTATCTAATTCAACCTGTACATCATTATCTTTGACTTCAAATAGAATATTTCAGTTATTCATTAACTATACAACTGAAAATTTTATTTCTATAATTACAGAACCTATTAAATTAAGTTTCTATTGATTAATTATATTATGTTATCTACAACAAAATATTTTTTCCAGTTCGCCCAATGTATGCCAGCAAAAGAGAGTGCAGAACACGATAGGGTAAATATTGACAATATTTTTTAGTGAGAAATATTTATTAAATGTTCAAAGCATATAATAATTTTGATATACATGCACACTGCTGAACTTATTCAAATTGTAAAATATTTTAGTTTCGCAGGCAAATGCCAATGCCTGGAGATATGATGAACATCCCTATAAAAGCTGGAGTTGATATGGCTCACACTTTCACTGGTTTTGGCGAGAAACTGATGAATCCTGGTAACCAGGGTATGGGAGGCATGGGGGGTGGTGGAATGGGTGGGATGGGTCAGGTACGTAAATTCGTAATAACAATATAAATAGTTAAATTTGATTTCTTTTCAAACTACGATGTAAATAAATCGCAGAAACTTGAGCATTTATTGAAACTAGAATCTTTTCAAATTTAGTCGTAAAATTCATATGCACGAATTCTTGCTGTCTTTATGAGCAAACAAAAAATATTAAATCGGTGCTCTTTGATCAAAAATTTACTGGTTTCTGTTTCAGATGGGCAAGTAAGAAAATAGAAAATTGCGTAGCATAGTATGCAGCACTTAACACATTGTTAATAGTAGGAAATAATAAAAAGTCACTAATGTTCACAAGCATTTATATTTCGTTATATTTTACCCGTAATATTCATATCCTCTCTAACTGAACATGATTTACTTATCAACGCGGTAAGTTACATTGATTGACAGTGTAAACGGCAATCTTATAAATATAATACTTAAGTAATATTTTTCTTTTATTTCGTAGAGTAAAGAATTAAAAATTAAATATATTGCTGCAAAAACATTTCACTCTATTTAATTTAATATAATATTCTTAAAAGTTCAATTTTATTGGAAATTTCAATGGCGAATATTTCACTACATTTAATTGGTTCTTACATAATAAAATGTTCGTGAGCGATACGTGTTTAACGCGAATTTACATATTCATATCGGCACTACAGATTTGTTATTACATGTACTTACCGTCAATAAATTCAATTTTTTACAACTGTACGAGGAAGTAAGTGGAAAAATTATGAATTTATTGAAATAGTATAGTTTGATATAAGTGTGAAAATTTGATAGATTCTAGTATGGATATTTGTAATGCACTCAAGCGAATGGAGCGAAAAACCCGAACAAAGATTATCATTTCTTTGGCGATATATATTGAACCATAAAAATATCCTACACTGTTACGGACAAAAAGTGTAAAACTAATAAATTTGCTTTTTATAAATTACATACATTTAGACTTTATTATTTAAAATTTTGACGATTATTCCTATAAATATATGAAGTGAATACTAGACATGAAAATCTTCAAATATTTATAAAAGATGATAACTTAAAGAAACCTTGTTCACGATAAATTTCTGGTATTCGGGCGTGAATTCAAACATTCCTCGTATGACAAAGATTGTAATTTTCGATTATTAAGATAATTGGACATCCTGTTATGAGTGAAAACTCGTTATTGTCAAGCGCAAAGTTTGTTTAATAATCGTCAGATTCTCTATAAAAAGGAAGGAGTGCAGCTTGTTATTGTTACAATTTGAAGTGGATTAAACAAATAGTACATCATGTTCAAGTCATCTATTGTCGTTGCGCTTTACCTTTTTGTCGTAAGTGCTACACTTCGTTTGAAAATACCTTTGTTTTGTTATAAAAAACATCTTTCATCTATTGCCCGAAAAAATGAATTCTAATAACTTCGAAATTTGGTTTACTGTTACTGTCATCCTATGATTTTTTTTTGTTTCGATCTATCTAACTGTTTAATTTAATTTGTAATGTAGAATATTGCTTTATAGTTCGGCCAGTGTATGCCAGTTGAAGAAGATGACGCACACTATAGAGTGAGACTTGAAAATATACAATACTTATCAATTTTTTCAAACACATACATCAAAATATTATGTATGCGATTCACTCCAATCAAAATATTAATTGCTGCAATATTATACTTTATTAATTTGAAAATTTAAGTATAATGAATAGTCAATATTCTTAATTAGATGCTGAAAAATATAATTGACACTAAATTCGAGAAATAACACAATTTTATTTCCATTGGCCAAGTTAAAATAGAAACGATTGAAGGTATTCTGTCTTCCACAAGCGCTGACATTGTGCCCGATACTTTTTAAATCCCTTAAATTAGCTCTTTTGGTCTATCAAAATGACTTTCGCGAAAGTGGAATCATTGGTGAAAAAATTGGTGAAAAAAAAAGAAAACGTAGGATCCCCCACGTTTCCTTTCCATAGGATAAACGATGACCTCTGAAAACCGATTAGTCAGTTACACAATGAAATAGCCAAGTTTGGGGAAAGCGGGTCATTTAGTTTCACTTTCTCCTCCGTGAAATAGTACATTTTCAACTAATATCCTTTTAGATCCGCAGGCAAATACTAAAGCCTGGAATGCAATTTGAACCTGACTCGTACGAGAACTCTTACTCCTACTCTTACAGCTACAGCAGCCAGAATCCGGGACAAGGTCGTTGGTGCAAAGGTTCAAGTGCGTGTTGATTAGAATAAACATTCTATGAATTTCCATTTTTTTTAACGATGCACTCATAATCATTCGATAACATTTATAACCATTATTTTAATACATACTGCATCCATAACTAAAACATTACTTCCATATCATAACATTAGAACAATTTGAACGAATTTCCATTCGCAAATTTGAACGTGTTCATTCGCGTTTTTGTGAAAAATTTCTTGCGTTCTGTTTCAGATGGACAAGTAAAATGTGGAAGTATTCAAGTATCATCATAAATTATACTCCAACAGGTCTTTACAATTCAGATTATTTAAATGAAATATCTGTAGACATGAAAGTGTTGTAACTTCATTAAGTGTTTATGAAGAATATTCATGTTTACTTGTTTTTATTATATTTAACTATTAGTTAAATTATTTATTGATTTATTAATTGTATGAAAATTAAAGTGAACATTCTTGAAAACAAAAATGGATTTTCAAAACCATCGTATCAAAATTAATAATTGTGATTTCCCGGATTAAAAAAATATATCTTCAGTCACTCACGCGATAACGCAATTTTTCAGTTAGCAACATTGAAAGTTCGATCCTGCGTAATAATTGTTGGTATTAAACTTCGTAGATAAAATACAAAAACTGAACTTGTTTGGATTCCCTCGTACAGTCAAATAAAGGCGCCAGCTTGAACCGATGGCCTTGTCGGTGACTGCTTAACTTTTACAATCTGACAAGTTCGATGGGCGATGCCAAAGTTCATTAGCAATAATCCCAATTAGGTTTATTATGTTGGTATCTTTCCCTAAGGCAATTTATCGAAAATTCTTGAGAACAATATCAAGTCGGCTGGACACGTAGCAACAGTCTGGGACAGACGATTCATTGTCACCCCTCACTGTTTCTTACAATAGTATGGGCTCCGTTAATGCATTTTCCTACGGCGTAGGTATTATTATTATTATAGTCTGCGGAACGACCCTCATTTCATTCCCAGGAAACCCTTAATTTTATTGACTTAGGAACTTGTTCAGATCTTATAACCATTTGAAAATTCTGTTACTTTGCATCAATATATCAGATTTTTTTATTTCTGAAAAAATATAGTCACAGTGAAATTTTTCATTGTTCACCGGGAATTTTTTGATTGTTCTTACCTAATCATCCAGAAAAAATTTATCTGGAAACCATGCAGCATTGAACAACTTCACGATTCTCAGCTTCAAAACTGTACTTTTTTTATTTACTCATATATAATATTATTACTTAATTGTCAATTAGCAGAAATACTATGATAATTTAGCGGGAACCTGTCAATGAATACAAAAAAACCCTGGGCGTCGCCTCAGAATAATTCTTCCCTTAGGTGTTTAGTTTTAGATTAGTTTGAAGCGAAGGTGAACAGGTAAGAAATAGAAAGTAATATAACTAACACAGCAATAAAACTAATGAAGTAAATTTGTAAGTTAAGGCCCCGTTCTTATGAAGGCTGCAGTCGTGGCGCTGGCAGCTGCGTATTCACTATAGTCTGTTCATCTTTGCTTAGGTTGACGTATATTCAGTTAGTTGAAAGAGAGTCGTCAATATATTCGTTGGTGTTCAGTCCACCGCTCTCTAGCGAAGTATCATAAAAGTACGTATAGTACCGTCAGTACCAAGCGTACCGAGTGCGTGATCGCAAATTTGCAATTCTATTACAGCTGTGAATGTTTTTAGTGGGCCAACTTGTTTGTCTGTAGCGAATTCGCGTAAAAATAATTATTTTTATAACGAAACTTGTACAGTTTCGTTATGAATCTTAAAGAGAAAGAAAAATACATTGAGGAATTCGATTTTCCCTACTGCGATGAAGCATCCAAGTATGAAAAAGTTGCCAAAATTGGACAGGGCACCTTTGGGTGAGTTTTATTGAAAATTACTATTTATCCTTGGATTGTATGTTTCATCATTGCAATATTCAAAAGTCAAAATATTCTAATATTACGTATAACACCGTTATTGTGTTGTAATATTTTTTGAAATTGTTCTAATTTTTATAATTTATGAATATACATGACATTTGAAGTGAATAAAATACTTCAACTTTAAATTTTACTAATTATGTTTTTAACTTTTTTAAGCTACGATATTGAAAATTATATTACTACATATTTCTTACATAACCTATGCAGACATATTAACTTTTATTATAACAAAACAGCAAAGTTTCTTGGCTTCAAAGTACTTTGCACATAATCTTTATTCATGAAAATGCATTTATTTTTACTATTTATTAATTATTAATTAATATATTTATTAATTATTCAATAAATACCCACAACTCCCATTCGGACAAATTCTGTAGATATACGTTTTGTCTGAAAATGCTTACTAATATGAAAAACTAAATGTTCGAAATTAATTTTTTTTTGTTAATAACAGAGAGGTGTTCAAAGCAAGAGATAAATCAAACAGTAAAAAATTTGTCGCTATGAAAAAAGTACTCATGGATAATGAAAAAGAAGGTGTAAGTTATCAAAATAAATGATTAAATTTTCTTGTACAAATTATTTTGCATTTCATATTTATTGCATTTTACAGTTTCCAATCACAGCTTTACGTGAAATCAGGATTCTACAACTTTTAAAGAATGAAAATATTGTAAACCTGATAGAAATTTGTAGGACGAAAGGTACATTAAAATTTATTTACTCATCTGTTTCTATCTTTTGAATAATTATTCATGTTACATATATATTCTTTTAGCAACTCAGTATAACAAATATCGCTCCACATTCTATCTCATCTTTGATTTTTGTGAACATGACCTTGCTGGTTTATTGTCAAATGCAAATGTCAAATTTAGTTTAGGAGAAATAAAGAAAGTAATGCAACAATTGTTAAATGGGCTGTACTACATTCACAGTAATAAGGTTGACATAATATTCCTAACTAAAGCTTTTGGAATGATTTACTATTAAAGTATGTTATATTTTAGATATTGCATAGAGACATGAAGGCTGCAAATGTCCTTATTACAAAAAATGGTATTTTAAAATTAGCTGACTTTGGTCTTGCAAGAGCATTCAGTATAAATAAAAATGGACAAGCTAACCGTTATACAAACAGAGTAGTTACCCTTTGGTACAGACCTCCGGAATTATTATTAGGTGATCGCAACTATGGGCCACCAGTGGATTTGTGGGGTGCTGGTTGTATTATGGCTGAAATGTGGACAAGGTATGTGAAAATAATAAAATTTTAATTTAATTTAATTCAATTTATATAAATTGTTAGTAGTGAAATTGATATTAATTGTTATACTATTATAAGGTCACCAATCATGCAGGGGAATACAGAACAGCAGCAGTTAACTTTAATATCACAACTTTGTGGTTCTATTACTCCAGACGTTTGGCCTGGAGTAGAAAAATTAGATTTGTTCAATAAGATGGAATTACTTTTAGGGCAAAAACGAAAAGTAAGCAAAACATTTTGAAAACCTTTTGTTTGGTTTAAAAGTAGAAAATACTCATCATTTTTTTAATTTATAGGTTAAAGACAGATTGAAGCCATATGTAAAAGACCCATATGCTTGTGATTTACTTGACAAATTGCTGATCCTTGATCCAAGTAAAAGATTTGACTCTGATTCTGCTTTAAATCATGACTTTTTCTGGACTGACCCTATGCCTTGTGACTTGAGTAAAATGTTGGCACAACACACACAAAGTATGTTTGAATACTTAGCTCCACCAAGAAGACCAGGACATATGAGACATCCACATCATCAAGTGCCAGGTGGACAAGCCAAGCAAAGTTCCAGTGCTGTTGATACAAGTTATCAAGATCGAGTCTTCTAGCAAAGTAATTTTCATACTCAACGAAGTTTAACTGTGTTCAAAGATTGTTTAAGATAAAAAACAAGAAAAAAAATGGAGACTGAAGCTCAAAGTTGTATATGCTACCATATGACAGTAAATATTTTTTTAAAGAAATACTTAAGTATTTAAAAATTGGACAATGACTAAGTATTTATATTCTTTTCACAGAAATACTACATTGTTTAACAATTAACAAAACAAAAACTGTACAATGTTTGAACATAATTTAAGTGATTTAGTTTAACAAAATAATGTACTATTAAATTTGATAGCTTGTATTTGAAAATTTTTTTGTACAATAAACATTTTATCTCTTGATTATATGTTTCTACTTTAAAAATAGAAGATACTTAGTGGTATGACTTAATTAATTTGGATTTTATTGATTTTTACAATAACAAAAAAGAACTGTTTTAATATAATCAGATATTTTGTTTTTATGCTAACAGCATAAAATAGTTTTTAAACGATTTATTAATTTGTTTTTTATAAATATTAAGAATGTATTCAAATTATGTGAAATATTGTATTTCATTTTTAAATTTATATAAGTAATGTTGACTTTTAAATCAGTATACTTTATTTCTATTAAGTGAAATAAAAAAAGTTAGATAGAAAACAATGTTGTGATTTAGAAACCTTCACCTCTTTAAATCTATTTCAATGACATAATATTCAAGCCAAAGATATAGCCTTCAACTTTATTGTAAGCTATAATCTTAATCTACATTTAGGATATTCGAAAATAAATTTAATTCTTAGAATATTTATGTCTATACCTAGACAAAAATTACCTAATGAATATTAAAGTTTTGATTGATCAGAATTGAAACTTTATTCGCTTTTCCATATATTAATTTATACTAAATTTTTGAAAAGAAAATTGTTGTAATTTTACTTTATTGTCTGTTCAAATATCAATATATGTTGAAACGTATGTGTATGTGAGTATATATATCCGGTATAAATAATATGCAATGTTATTCATTGCTTTTAAAAATGTAATTGCATTTAAAAAAATTAAGATCTTATCCAGACTCAATTCTACGTGACAATCAATCTCATACGGATAAAAAATGTTTGGCACATATAACAATTAAATATACGATATCTTTTATTCGTAGCTGTATCATTACTCTCAATAATAACATAACTGATACACTGCCCAGTAACGAATATTTTTTTAATACATATTTCGCTCTTATGAAGATTATTGTGCAAAGCGTGAATTATCTTGCATCGATCTACTACAGGCTTTCTGTGATTCCCTCATCATTATTCAGAAATAAAAATCTCCAGGCATATACACACAATGATATCAGGTAATATGAAAGTATATGACAACAAACTTTTTCGTAATTCGTTTGAAATGGCATGAAAATATTTATCAATGCCAAAATAAATATTTTATAAATCTGTACTTTATAAATTTTTTTATTTTATAAATCTGTACTTTATTATTTATTACCGTTCATACAGATATTTCATTTAATTGTTTCAACAGCTGACATGCAGCCTCACGCTCTCACAACTCAAAAATCCCAAAGTGAAAAACGTAACAGTCTCGCGTGAATTTATGCCTAAGATGTTTCGTCGTTGAATTCTGATGCACAATGTTTGAAAATTGCTCATGTTATCATACAAACCTTCGCCTTTAGGCATAAAAGATCCATTTAAATTATGAAAAAAAAGCTCGTGAAATAGTCGAGGCATTTCTGGTCTGACATTGAAGCAATGACGTAACACAAAGGTAAACTCATTCTCAACAAGCTCAAGTGTAAAATATTTTTATTAATACTCGCTTGTAGTGAAAAAAAATAATTTATAAGTTTGATTATCCAGATAAGTTACTGTCTTTTTTGTGCATTTTTCCAAATGAGGTAGTTCGAATGGTGAAATTAATCACTACCATTCCATGATTCCAAGAATATGTTACAAAAAGTGATAAACAAAAAAACTACAAATTTGATATTTAATGATTACTATATCTACGACAATTATTTATATTTAAGAGGAAAACATATTTAATCAGCTAAAAGATTACGCACAGCTGTTTGAATTATTTGATTATATAATAATTGTAATAATCAGATCGATGACAATTACCATATAAAAAATAAATGTAACACTTTATTACGCGGTAGTTTAAAAAAAATAAATATACAGAAACATTGGAACTACAGTTCACACACAAAATATAATGGGTGGTCGCAAACGAAATCATTCATGCCATGCGGAGTAATAGTCAAACAATGTTCGTTCGGAGTGCCATCAGGTTGACCTGCCATCCAATGCGTGTAACCGATCGCATCCAATCTCTCATCTTTTACCGATATCCACTCGTCTTTTTTGAAGAGCTCGTGGATACCAATCCAGAATTGATCTACAGATATGTTGCCAGTTATGTTCATATACTTTATAATCAGTGACTCTTCTGCAACTGAATTGATAACAGCTAAATGTCCTGTGGAGCATTTAAAATTTATCAAAAAGTAATTACATGGCGAACGATAATGTTACATAGACAACAATTTACGAATATGATAATAAATAAATTTGTCTATTAAATTATTTCAAAATATTAAGAAAAATTTTCTATTTTATCTGATGACAATTACTTTAGTCAAAATTAGGTGACTGACGTCTTGAGAACATAATTTTATAACCGATTTTTGGGAACAATATTGGACTTATTGCTATTTACCTCCTTCGTTTAGACAAGTTTTTCGAGCATCATTCCAGCTTTGCCTTTGAGCGTTATGATATTTATGGATACCAATTCCAGCAGTAGGAATGTAACCGTTGAATGCTGTGATTTCCTGATCTTTGAGGGAGTATTACAAAAATATAAAATTCACATTTCAATTACATTTATTTTGAGCCTATTCATCAATCAGTTTTCAGTATATAAATAGCGTATTACCTTCATTCGTTGGCAAGCTTTCGCCTAATTCAACATTTTTGTGAATCATTGGTGATGCTTGTATAATATAAGATTTTACTGTACATAGTACCATTACACCGAAAATAACTTTCATTTTTAATTATGAAAGTGTTCAGTATAGTAAGTAAATTTGCTTTGCAGTTATGAAAACACTACAAATGTTTTCTGCAATTAATTTATAGTCATTTATATAGATAAGATACGATAACTTTTTAATCGTAGATACAATCAGACGATTGATCAAAGTAATGAGGGAATTTAAAGATTTTTCAGTTGTACTTATTTTTCAAGATAGTGCTATTAACACCGATGAAATGATAATATATTTTTCTATTCGAAATCACAATTATGATTATTATATTCTATAGAAAAATATACGCCGAGAATATAATTATATAAAATTTTAGGCAATTTCGGATTGCCATAAATAATTATAAATAAGCTACTACAGAGTATTCTCTTAAAAAATATATCATTAACAAATTTTTTTATAGCCAACCACAATTTAAATTTGATAAAACACTTTTTATTTAAAGAAAAAACGATGAAATTCACATATATATATATATATGTGTGTGTGTGTGTGTGTGTGTGTGTGTGTGTGTGTGCGTGTGCGTGTGCGCGCGCGTGCGTGTGTGTGTGTATGTGTGTAGTTTAATTGTCTGTGTTTATGTGTTTAGTTTTCTTCTCCTCTCCCCACTCACTCCCCTATCACCACTTTCTCTCTTTCTCACCCTTACACTCTCCTGAATTTTCCTCCTCTTCTTACGTAATTCTTCCCATTTTTTACCATTTTCCTGTTTTCCACAGCAATCTCTAGCCTTAGCCTGAGCTCCTCGCAGACACCATTGATCCTGTCCGCCGCCCTCAACATTTTCCCTTTTACCTTTGTCTTCTCAAAGGTCAAACATTCATCCACTATTACTTTTCCTCTTGTGTAAAGCTCGCTCTCCTTTTCCCATACCTTAATTCTCCCTCGCTCTCTCTCTCTCTCTCTCTCTCTCTCTCTCTCTCTCTCTCTCTCTCTTTCTCTCTTTGTCCTGAATTCTAGCCAATATCTTTCGTTAAACTTTCTAACTTCCTTTAGTTGTATTTTTAATTCATTCTTCATCCATTCCTTTACCTCGTTTTCTTCTTCCTATTTCGGCTCTTTTTTCATCAACAACACTGAGTCCTTTTCTTTTTTTCTTTTCATCATCTAACCATTCTTCCTAGTCTGCTTTTTTGCTTTTTTTTTTATTCTTCTGCCTTTTTCCATTTTCTGTATTTTTCTTTCTATATCATCCATTTTCTTCTGCTTTCTAATTTTCCTGTTTTCCTTTTATCTGCTTGTTTACGTTTTTTCGATAAATCTATTCACAGTAAAGTAGTTAATAATTAAAATTATATAAAGCTGCCATAAACCTTTCTTCTTATTTGCTGTATATTTAATAATATTCAACCCTAAGATGAAATATGAGTTTGATGAAAAGTAACAAATGCATATCAATGAAACACAAAATAATTTAAAAAATTTTCTAAACATAAATTGAAATGTTGAAATTGTTCATCAGTAAAAATCGTGATCTTTCTTTTCTTATTTTTTTTTAATAATCAAGCTCAACTTTGGAGGTGAGTCGCAGAAAGTTATATTAAACAATCAAAAGACAATAATTATATAGATTATTAGAATCTCATTTTGCCATTTTCATTGTTATGACCGTAGATGAGACAAAAATTCATTGATTGAAGTGAGAGCTTTACATAAGAAGCCATTCCCGTTAACAATTAATAAAATGGTTGTTATATAATTATATAATGATTATTTAACGAAAGCCACATTGAATCGGTAAAAATGTTTTAAGTGCACCGAAAGTCTCAAAATTCATAGAAAACTCGAAACTTTCAAATCAATCGAGATTTATAAAAAGAACTTTTTAAAAGTCCTAAAAAATCTGACATCTTGATGATATTTTTAAGTGAGCAGCGCACGGATAAAAAGATTGACAATTAATAAAAAAAACGCACCAAGTTGAAGAACAAATTGAAAAGTCACAGCGATAGCACGAGCGCGTAGAGCGACCAAAAGAACGATTATCGTTCAAGGGATTCCCGAACGATATCAGTACGTTATCCGCATTCGTCATACCGGAAAACAAAGACTTATGAAATAATCAATTTTTTGTTCATCGCGCCACCAAGTCCGATAAACCAAATCCGCAATTGACTATCTCTCGTTCTCACGCGATGCATCTTCCTCGCGCGATCGATTAATCGCTTCGCGCGGAATACAGGACGCGCGTCGCGTTTGCGTATCGCGTTTCGCACTCGAAAACAATAAGCGACGATTCCCACACGCGTGCGGTGCACGAGCGCGCGGAAGTTGCAAGTGTGCGTCGCGAGCGCGACCCTTAGAAATCAAGTGAGCCCGAGCAAAGAGAAGGGAAAGTGGACTGTATACGCGAGTCTTCAGACCTTACTTTCTTTAAGCGCCGGTGATGGAGTGGTTGAGGCCTGAGAGGAGCCACTCGACCGCGGACTTTATGCACCGGAAGACTCGCGACAACGAGACAGTTGGACAAAAGACGAAAAAAAAATGTGTGGTAAGAAGCGTTGAATAATTCTCATGTATTTTTCATGTGAATAATTGTAGTTGCTCGCTAGATTAATTCCTTAATTCTTATTTCTTGAGTGCTGATCGATCAATTGACGCGTGAAATTGAAATGATAGAAAAAGCTGCGCTTTTCAAGCTTGACGTCCACTCAAGCCCCCCCTCCCCCCCACTCCTTCCCAACTTCGTGACTATCATCAGATCTTCTACGGTAATTATTTTTAAACACGTCGTGGAGATAAGAATCTCTCGTTCGCCTGGGTCGCTCGCGGAACCCCTTTCTCACACATTTTTTATCTGCCAACCCACGCATGCACGAAAAGGGCAAAATCATCAGCCGTGATACGTCGCTCTCGATGATGTTAGAGCTGCTCCTTTTATCGAGATGATTCCACGATAATGTTTCGAATAATTCGAATGCCATTCGAATAATTAACCCGTTCGTTCATTTCGAAATTCCAAGCCCTATACGTTTCGAGTCTTTTACGCGTTGAATGCAAGATCCAGATCGCAAGATATAGTTTTCGAACGTAATCGTCGTCGTCGTCGTCGCGTGTGCCTATCATCTCATTCTCGTTCCTTTTCGCCTCGTCGCTTCGGCTTTTCTGCTAACTAAATAACAAGACTAATTAGCGAGCCGCGTTGTCGCACGTTGCGGCACGTATCATCGCGATAATTATTACTTTGCCGCAGCAGCTGCAAGTCAGATACACCGTGGCGGGGGGCAAAATGTCTTGCTAATTGGAAGACTCTCAATCTTCCTACTTTTCTTTCTTATTCCTTTCTCTTTTCTTTCTCTTGTTAATCAGGATTCATTGGGTGTTAGAGCGCGCGAATCGATTGACATGATAGGCGGCGTAGAGCAAATGTGCAAAGATTAGGCTGTGTACACGTTGGCTCATTGTTGGGCTACCGTGTTAAGGGCGCAGGCACGTGCCTGATTTCCGCTTTCTTCTAGCGAGGGAGGTTGAGTCTATATAGCTTTTTGTTTTTCTTATCTTCGACCTTGTTTACCGATAACAGCGTAGTAATATGTGAATTTGGCGTCAGTCGAAAGTTATTCGTCGAATCGACTGTCGTCATTTGCATATTTTTAGTTAGAAATAACATCGATAATACTTTGACGAAAAGCGTCGCTCGTCCGATTATTCATCCGATCGACACTTGCTCGGAGATGCGATTACTTGCGGTTTCGATAAAACGTGAGAATTTCACGGCAAATGACTTTTCACAACGCATATCATCAGGTATTGATCGCGGCATTCTTCATAGCCACCTCACGATCGATCTGTCGTCGTTGTAGCACTACGAAGCGTTCACGCAGGCAGTTTAGCAAACCGCACCCAAACTCAGCCAAAAGCAAAACAATACGTTAATATAAAGAATGAAAAGCTCGCAGGCGGCCGCGCGCCGCGTGCACACAGCCTGTCAAGTTATAAACGCGCGAGACGGCAGGAGGAGAGCCGTTAGCCTAACAAGCTGTCAAGACGTCGCCGCGTGTCACTCTCTCGCTCGCGTCTCGAGCTTTCGAGACCACTCCCCCCTGCCCCCCCCCCCCGCCCCCATCGCGCATCAAGCTCAAATATAAATCGCGCAAAAACCCACCGAGAGTCGTGTTTCGCGCCCTAATGACTCGCACGCGACTCGCGCGCGCCACCGCGGTTTAACTTCCACGCTGCCGAGCTCGGGTATAATGCCCGATGCGTTAATTGAGGATTAGCCGCGTATTAATCGCCGTTCTCGTTTTTTTTCTTTTCCTTTTCCCTTCGAGACCTCGCGGTGTCGGGTTACGAAGCGGCGATTGCGATCGGTCGTGTGCGGTCTCGTATTTTGCGCTTTCGCATCGGTCTACCGTACTTCGAGAGTCGTCGAAGCTACAGCGGACGATTTTCATTTTGATTCGACGATCCTTGACCGCGTGCGAGGGACATTTTTCTCGCCCGTTTTCTAATCGGGCCTAACGAGATAACAACAAAATAAAAAAAAAAAACAAAGGAAAAGAGCAAGTATCTTAACGGCGTCGACTTTTCAATTTTGCAAAGCTACGTTAAACGAGTACCGTCGATTTCGAGGCACCAAACAGTTCCAAGCCAATAGAATATGACAAAACGGGCAATACGGGCGCGCTCCCGAAAAATCGTGAACACCGAGCAAACGCAGCTGCGCCCATCGGAGAGCGAGAGGCGTGCGCACTTTGCACATACTAAACGGCCGAAAATGGAAACAATTTCGCTGGCAAAAGGGAAAACCGAGTTAGGCTCAATCAGGAAAATCCTTTCATCGCGTCCAATAGCCATCTAATTCGCGCTCTCTCTCTCTCTCTCTCTCTCTCTCTCTCTCGCTACATATGTTGGAAACGAAGTTGCCGAGAGGGAGCGTAGGACAAATCGCGGACATCGAGAGTCGATTAATAATTCTGGCGTTGCTGCTGCTTCGCGCGGCGTCGCTGTAGCACGTGCCACTTAACTCGATCACCGGGCAATCTGGCCTCGTTTCAAGCGGCCGCGCGCTAACAAATAACATTGTCGGCGATCCCAGCCGCTCCTCGCTGATTCGATTTGCACGTGTGCGCATGTGCGCCTGTGTCCACGGCAAAAATCAAAGGGCATTGAGCGACCCGACCGAACCAAGGAGTTTTCATTGACGGGCACACGCGTGTTTTCGTACGCGCTTCTTGGCGAGCGATGCCACTTCTGTTCTGCTTTTAAACTGGCTGCGCGCTCGTGCACGAATCATTCCTCCGTAGACAGTATACCTCGTAAGGCAGTTACCTTCCAAAGGAACATTTTTTTATTTCTGTATTATTCCTCTATAGTTCTCGTTAATTGTCGATTGTTTATCCCCTACTACACTTTGCTTCGCGCAGTTCTTCAAAGCAAAATCTAATGTGGGTGTACCGGAGTATCACGCCTCTGCAACTTCAATGTAAGTTCTGAGCGTGATCTGAATTCACAATTTTTCGTCTCCGCTGTCGAAGAGAATTGAAGTAACTTCGTAAGCTATTGGTACACAAATGACGAATGCATCGATTCTTCACTTCTGAGAATGGAATCGAGGATCAATATGCGCATATACTCATCAGTAATTATTAATTATATCTTTGATAAGAGATATTATAGATATTATAAATATCTATATTATAGATTCTTAGCTTTCCAGATAGTTAGAATCTGAAGATAATTCTGTTGTGACGGAAAAATAACTAATTTTTTTAAGGTTCTTCAAAATGACAGTTGAATTTCCATTGAAATGGAAATAGGTAGTATATACAATTTATAATCATAAACGTGAATGCGATATTACAATTGACGTAATTAATATAAAATTCATCATTCGCAAGGATATTATTTTACTTTATGAATTATATAATACTTTTCACATTAACATTCTTCCTTCGATTATCAGACTTCGGATCGATACGAAATGAGCTACTCACGCTTAAAAATCTCACTGAGCAAAATAAGCATACTTGAAATACCAGCACCTGCAGCTCGTGAAAAACTACCATTATCGACTCTTTTATCCTGTCTAAACAGCGTGTAATCAAGCGGCGACTTTATAAACTCCGGCTTACAGAAAGAAAAGAGAAGCGGAGGCCCTTCGATAGGCACGGTATCCCCCTCCGATGTCGGGATTACAGGCGTGTAGTGTCAGTGCAGGATGGAGGCGGGGGACGGGAACGACAACAAGCACACGCCTACTTATTGTCCTTAACTCTATTCGAAATGCCTCTAATGCGTTTACCGGCTGCTCTGTCTCTCGCTTCACGGCATTTAACGGAGATTTCTGCTCGTGATTAAAGGGAAATTCGTTTCTTCTTTCTCGTTCTTTTATTGCCGAAGGTCGATCGCATTTGTCGCGAATAATATGGGACTGCGCGCGAGCTTTCAAAATTAATTTTGCTCTCGATTGGCCGACTTTATTGTCAAATTGACGCCAGTCATCTGAGAAATCTCCGCATTGTCCTCGAGCTTTGGCACCCCGACGCCCGGAATCATTGATCGTTTGGTTCGTTAATGTTCACGGATTAACGGACAAAAAAGGAACTGCTTCGGCATTTCATTCGAAGAGCAGAGAAAACCACCTTCATCTGTCTGAAGATGTTCGAATGGCAAATTTAAAGATTCTGGAAACTGAGGCATCAGCGATCATCGAAAGATAAAATGACTATCGAGCGATCCACGAGCGTCTTCAGCATCGCTGGTCTTTCACTCTCTTTCACTCTGTCCATCAGCGTCGCGCCCCGGGCGAATTCTTCTTTTCACGGGTAGCGCCATAAGAAGATAAAAGAAAAATCGACATAAAGCGGAGCCGTAAACGGCGTGCGCGGGGACGACAAGATTGAAGAGCGTGCGCGGTATCAAGTGGGGAGTCTCTCTCTCTCTCTCGCGCGCGCGCGCACACACACACACACAGACACACACACACACACACACACACACACAGAAGGGTGGAACAGAAGGGTGGTGACATCGCATCCGCGCTCGCGCAGAAAATAATGAAACAAAGGACAATGAAAGTGGCAGGTATATGTAGGAGCGAGAGGGAGGTGGGGAACGTCGCTAAATGCAGTGGGCGTGGTACGTTACTTTTCATTATTATATTTCTACCCGTGGCGTGCATGGGGTTGCTCTGTGATCAAGTCCGATTATCGCGAACGTACTTGTGGCGCGTCTACGCTGGCGCCAGATTGGCCTTGCCGAGGCGTACGCGCGGCGCCGCGCCGAGCCGTTCATGGTTTCGATCGCAGATTGTCGCAGGTTCTTGCTGTACGGGACACGACGACACACCGGCAGCTCACCGCTGGGATTCGTATACTTTCAAGTTGCTCCGCTTTCGTCTTTTCGATCCCGAGCGCTTACGTTCTTTTACATTTTTATCTTTCTCTTTTTTCATTTTGTCTCGTGAACCAGTCGTACGAATACCGTTAATTATAGCGTCTTGCCAATTTCAGCTTCAAATGCTGAACAGTCAAGTTTTCTCTATCACGTTTCAGCTAATTTATCAAAGTTCTCTAGAAAGAATCAAACAAATAAGTTTTATTAAAAAAAAAATCATTTTTTCACTATTAATTACCTTTCTAAATCTGAACAATGAAAAGCAAGTACAATGCGCGCAATAGCTTCATTTACTGCGATAAAAGCGTCAATTTTAATAATCAAGAATTTAGCGATCTGCATCTCTTAATTTGCTTCAGCCGCGTACCGCTGGGGGAGCGTGACAAACAGGTGAAAACAATAAAGAGGGATCCTCGTCTATTTCGACGGAGTAAGGCTCATCTTAATGAAATCTAACGAACGTCGCGCAATAAACGGGGAACGAGTTGGTTGTGTGCTATCGCGATAGAATGCCCGATGGCTTTTTGTCTCCTCTCCTCCTATCGCCTTTTTGTTCTACCCTCTCTTTTGTCTTCTGAGCGTTTCTACTGTGAGAGAATGAGAGTGAATGAGGTAGAAGTTTGTGTTGGAGCTATTTCGTTGCTGCAAAAACGCTTTTTCGAGATTTATAGGTAGTTGATATATATTGCGTGGGATTTTTTTTTAATTTGACGGGTGAATTTAATCAGAGGACTGTTGACTTTGCATATGCCGCGTATATGAAAAAAAACTAGTGAACGGACTGACCTATTTTGAAAGCTTCAGCGATAAAAATATTTTCAATATATTCTGTAGCTTTTAATTAACAGTACGCCATACGCTGCAAACCCACGAACAAGAAAAAAAAATCTGTTCCATGAAAATCCACCTCCAGTGCAAATAAATATTCTCTCTGACTATATGCCGGAAGCTTTCCTCCGCAAATCAATAACAAAACGGAAAGGGAGCAATAAAACAACATGCGAATCTTGCCAAGGCAATATGCTCTTTGCAAGAGAACGCTCTCGCGAGATTCCGTATTCCATTTTCGGCGCGTACACGCGTGCATGTCGATAATGCAATTACAAGGCGTTCGTGTGCGGCTCTCTAATTTTTTTTATTCTCTCTCGTGCGCGCGTGCGAGAGCGAGGGACGTTGGGCAATTTTTCGACGCTGCGTGTTGTCGAAGCAGCAGCAGCGGCGCAAATGAAATTTCGGAGGGACGCGCCAACTGATCGGTCCTCTCACGTCCGGTTTTCAGGGCGCTTCACACAACTTCGCGTACGTATATACGGCGTGAGAATAATGTAACACCTGTCCGTCTGCAATTTCAGAGCGCAACCCCTCGAAATGCTCTTGTTCGCCGCTTATTCCGCGTTATTTTTACCTTATCAATCAATTAATTTAGAAATCAATCAAGTCGCGTATTTATCAAATCAACGAGTGAAGATGCAATTACACGTCGCGAAATTTCCTACACGTCGACATCTACGCGCACAACGTTAAACGCACTCGCGATCTCGAAGCCACTAATAAATAGCCTCATGATCCCCAAAATGATTCCATCAATTAATCCCTCTCTCCCCCGAGAGTTTGCTGCCCCTCCTCGGCTACTTGCTGGCGTTGAAAGCTCCGCCTCGTCGAGTTGGCGCACGCGCTTTCGCTTATCTCTCCGGCGCACTCGCGACGTTTCCCCGCGCGCGTAGCTATGGAGCTTTCGCGCGACTCGGATCAATTTTCCGCGTCTGCGTTCTTTGCTCGGAGAAACGTAATGGTGGGTTGCGTTCACTCGACGCCCGGAACTTTTATGGACCGACGATTGGGCAAGTTTGACCACGTACGCTTGAGTTTCAATGCAAATCGATGTTCGGTTATGTAAAAAGTGTACAGTAAAAAGCTTTTATCAAAAAAAACTGTATATTATTATTTTCTAATAAGTTATGATTTGCACGTTGTTGGTCAATTAGATATTAGATATCGAGAATTTTGTAATTGTTGTAAATAAGAGACTCTTTATAGCTGCAAAAGCTCTATTTTCCGATGAAGTAGTATGATCCGTCAATTTAATAATCTACTAAAAGTATATTACTATTTAGTGCGTAGCTGTCAAACCGATCTGAAATTTATACGGATTAGTTGACTATCTAATTAAGTTTTTCATAATTATCAATGGAAGTATAGATCATAATCGAAGATACGAGTGAAGCTAAGTACTGTTATTGCCTTCTTCTAATAAGTTATTCCGGTTGGAGTGGAGTGATGCTGTGAAAATGTTCTCAGATTTCGAATTATTTTAAGCATAGTGACAACTCGCATTCATATTGTAAAACATTCAAAAAGAATACGAATTGCCAGAAATTCTCATTGACTTACAGCCAGTAACTCAATTATCCCGATTAATAAAACTTCTTTAAAGCGTAAATATTTCAAAAAAAAAGAAAAATGTAAAACTCGAGCATCTTCGCAACTCATACCCTGACAGACTTCGCTCTCGACTCGCAGTTATGTACATATAATATACGATCGAACCCACGTTCTGGCAGAAGCAGCAGCAGCACGCGTCCCTGAAATCTGCTTTCGGCCGCTCTCTGATCCCTTGCAATTACCTCCCATTATCCGAGTATTAAGATTCGCCTCGCAGCTCGCTTGACTAAGGGATCCTGCGTACACGCCGGACCTTTCATTCCCCGCCCCCCTCCCAAGGACAGCTTTGCTCCCTCTTTTTTTTTATTCGCATTCTCTACGGCATACTTCGCTCGAATATCTCGTCACCTCTCAACGAATTATTTTTTTTGCCGGGTCTCTTGGATATATTGAATTTTTCGTTTTTCACTCGGGGATTTCGTGTCAGTTCAGTGACTTTATTTGATCTTGTAGATTCTTTATGTGCACATAGCGATAAATAATTTTATTGAAGAACGGGATGCAACAGGGCATTGTTCGAAGATCGCCAAACGGGCGAGTAATTTATTTGGGAGTCTCGATTTTACCTTGTGAAACTCGAACATTTTTTTCACACGTTACTGTTTCAAATGATTAGTCCAATTATCTCTCTTCTCCCACATGAACTCCTCGAAAGTGTACGTTGCGTACGAAAATCCAATAAAAAGAAGGAAACTAAAAATTCAGCCCCGAATAAGGCATCGTCACTTCTTGTTGAATAACGAACACGGAGAATAATACAGGGGTGAGGGGGGAGGGCAGCGAAGTCATTTGATCGCAACTGTTGGCTCGGCGCGCCAAAACTATAGCCGTCGCGGCGCGATGGACAATGCCGTTACATGACAAAACTAGCCGTCGATGACGGGCGCTCGTTAGCTCGTGAAGGACGAAAATGGCCGGCAAACGATGATCTCGCCCAGCAGCAGCAGCACCAGCACCAGCAGCGTAGCGAGCGAGAGAGCCATGGCCAGCTGCAACTAATCTCGCGCCAATTAGCGGGGGATAATGCTACTGTCGCTCGTCGACGCGGCGCGAGAGCGCCGAGCTTTTACCCTGTCCCCCACGCAAAACGCGTGGCTCTGCTCTCTCTTTCTCTTTCGATCAATGGCTTTCAGCGACTGCTACGAGCTAAAAGCTCGACGAGTGTCCGATGACGCCGTGCTCTCTTCTTTTTTTTTTATCTCATCGTCGTCGTTACAACAATTATCTTTTGCGCTCACTGCGTGAAATGTCACTTTGAGTGGGGAAGGATTGAGTGAAACAGCTTTGCAATAGTTTTTTACCTTTTTTAATGGTTATTTATCACTGACTTTGATGGACTTACATTTGTCTTTTTTTCATTTTTTTAGCGATATTAAAATCGGTATTTACAATGAATAATGATGTAGCTAAATCGCTTGCTTAAAATTTTACACTTCTTTGTTTCTACAATTATTAAGCTCGGTATAATCATTTCTTTTCTCTACAAAAGTAATGAGTTACTTTTCTCTCGTGTCAACTATCGGATTCCTCTGAAAATCTTGGTAGTTCTGCGTTGAAAATTTGCCAACATTTTGTTTACGCTGTTTTATTCACTTTATTATTGTATGTTTCTAGTTTGAATTGCACTATAAACAAGATATGGCATCATATCTAAAATCTTTGATTATTTTTACGTTTCTACATAATGGAAACGTAGTTTGGTTTTTTTTCCATTCGACGGCAAACTTATGTAAGTAAATGATCGTATTTTATGATCAACAAATTTGGACCACGTGAGTGTCACAGTAGTATACCAATATCTACACTAAAAATCGATTTTCGAAATAAATTTTACAAGTACAAATTAAAAAGTAATTTAATATATCTAGCATACATATAAATAAATACAGAAATTGTGAAAAAATATAAACTCAAAAAGTCATAATTAAATCAATCATCTATTGCACAACCTTCAGTTAACTATATCTCTTTCACAAACTAAAAAATTCTGTGACCCGAAATTTCGTCATTCCAAAGTGTTCAGTCATCCCAAATTTGACTCACATGACTTTGCCGGGACATTCGAAAAAAAAATCACGTAAATTGCAGTATCAGTGCACGACAATTACACAATATGTGCTAGCGCATCCTTTAAATTCAACTGCGACAAATTCAATTCAATTGAATCCTCATCTTATAACTAATACAAGTGAGATATAAAGAAAAACAATTAAACAAACGAATCCTCATTAACAACGGACAACCGTCTTCGCTTATGCGAACGATAAATAAAACCGGAACGAAGTTCGCGCAAGAAGTAAAAATAATAAAATTAAACTAAATTAAATTGAAACATTTGCTTTATAAAGAGCACATCACATGCGAGAGTCCTACTTACGCACACGTGTCTCAGTGATGATGGCGTTGCAGATGCTCAAGGCCAATGACCTGCGGATGCACGACGTGATGGTGATGGTGATGTACAGGGTGATGATGTAGCGATGAGTGATGCTCCTTTGGAAGTGGCGATGAGTGTCGCGGCGAGCCAGGACTTTCATCGCCCAGTACGTCGATTTCGTCGGAATCCGAGTCGGCCATTGCGTCGCTCGATCCTCGACTCTCACGACCGCCGCCGGTTGACGGTCCGAGTGAGAAGTCCACTGGTCGCTCTGTTTGGTTTTGTTTTTATTTTGAAATAAATAATAATTTTAAGTCGTGAAATCTTATGGATCAAAATGAAGTAATGCAAAGAAATCGAAATAATATATCTTTAAAATCATTTTTATTATTTTTGATCCATTAAAATTGTTTTTATAGATTAAAGATGTTGAATGGTATGTATAGAAGTTGTATATACTAAACTGAAAGGTGTAGAGCTGAAATACAGATGTCCAACATTGAAAAAAGGACACTATTTCTAACCAAACTGGTCGTTATTCTATATATATATAACTTTTGAATCAGTTAAAATTGTCCGAGAGTTGAATATCAATTCAAATTTATTATATCTTGAAAATCTGGATGTTATAATTAAATCGAAATCGTCTTTTCCCAAAGAAATTGAGTGACCATACAGTCAATAATAAGTTTCATAAATAATAAGTAACAAAACATTTTTTTACGAAAATTGCATCCGCGTGAAAGACCAAATGGCGCAGATTCTTAATGCCTGGAGAATTTCGAATCAATAATTCGACCCAACAAGAGAATAACCCAACAAGAGAAGAAAGTAACCACCGCTATTGATAAACCATCAATAATCTAACTATTTTCTCCGAAAACGAACGAAGCCCCATAACTAGTTGCGATGCAAATCTAGAGAAGAAAAAGAAAATAAGCGGCTTCTCATTCTCTACTACACTCTTCTACGCTAATTTAGTTTGGCAAGCAATTTATCCATCTTCGGTCGGAGGACGGCGAACAATCGGCCGCACTGGCAGCAGCAGCAGCAGCAGCAGGCAAGATAGATAGGAGGCGGCAGAGCACTTAGGAGGACGACGATCTAATTGACTAATTTTCTGGAAGACCCCGAATCGAGGTTTTAAGACGCTGCTGCAAAGTCTTGGAAGGAGAGAGCGAGAGAGAGTGTCGATCGGACGAGAGAAGCAGTAGAGAAGACGTCGAGAGAGCTAACTTCGTTAGTTACGTACCGCTAGGAGCCATCTTGGCCTCGAGACGACAAGTGCTGCAGCAGACTGCTGCTGCTGCTGCTGCTGCTGCTGCTGCTGCTACTGCTACTGCTGCTACTGTAACTGCTGCGGTGACTTAGCAAGGGACTTTCAGGGATAGCTAAATCGGTTGCCCCTCGTCTGATTTTCAGATATTTATGTCTTTAGATCTTGTTTCTTATTCACTGTTAGCGTTGACCGAATTTTGAAGGTGTGGTTTTCGTTTCGTTCAAAATGACTCTTTGCTTTCACATCTAAATTCATTATTTGAAATGTCTTGATGCAGAAATTGTGCCATTGATGTGCAACGAAGCTGACTATTAAAAATTCAATGTTTTTTTATTCTCATGAGACTTTTGTTTGGCTTTTTTCGTTGTTATAAAAATACAAAGCTATGAAACATCATCAATGACATTGCAGATTTCTATTTCATTAAAAACAATTTGCCAACAAGGCATTTATTTTCTAATAGCGAATTTCCAACGATATTGAAGACAACGTCTACACGAAAGCTTTGCATGAAAGTTGCTTATCATGAGAGGAAGATCAACGATGAAGCTCTCATTTTTTTCTATACTGATAAAAAAAGCTGCTTCATCAAACTAAGACTAGGTATAAGTCTTGCTCGCTAGTTCGATTAATTGCAGCAGAATAATGAAGCTCCACCTCGGTAACTGGTATAATTAATTAGACAAAACACGGGAGCACTAAAGCACAGAGTTAATGGAAGGTATATTATGCGATATCGCAGTAGCGTTGCAGGTATTACAAAGCGAGGCAGTTAACTTCGATTACGTCTTCCCGAGAACAGCCTCTCATATTCGCGTATCCAACGGAGAATTATAATATAATTTCACGTCTCTCCGCGCGATTCGTGCAATTTAACTCGTTTCCAGCGACGCAGGGTACAATTTGGCGAGAATAAACGCAGAGAAATCAGACTTTTCGATGTCTGACTAAAATGACTCGTACCACTTAATGTAAAATTGACGACGACGAACGAGGAAAAACTTGGTAAGAGTTCTAGACGACTTTTTTTTTTCTTTATTGTGTACATTATTTTATCACCTTTTAGAGGTGACGACAGGTCTTATGAAAAAAAGGAAGTATAGAGCAACGGTAATGAAGGATCGTAAAGTAGCTAATGACCATACATAGTCAGGCTAAAAGCGGTCGCTCTAACCATAAAAGAACTTCATTTGTACGCTCTTCGAGTAATTTACGCCTAGAACAATTTCTGCCTTAAAGCCTATTTATTATTATAAAGATATTGCTAATTTCTTTTTATGCGTTAACTAAAAATGAAATGTTCGTATTTAATTTTTATGGAAATCGAAAGTAGTACTAAAGCGTTAAATAATGTTTATAATGTTATAAGCAAAAAATTTTAGCTCCAACAATTTGTGCAAAGGAATGTTAACTCCAACAAATCTGACGAACGGCAACAATTAACGTGGCCAATTGAACGAGCGAGATGAAGCGGATACATGCAAAATGTCGGTCCAATCAGGAATTTGGTCAAATTCAAGCGATTTCAGGGAGCAAGTAGTACAGTCGATAATGGCGAAATTCTCTGTTGTGGACTACACGGACTTTAAGTGATTTATTGTCGCTGAAATTTTGCCTCTGCCCAGCAGCAGATTGAGCGCGCGGCCATGATAAAACCACAACTGCCGCGTCGCTCATCTCTCGACAACTATTTAATGAGCGGTTCAGTTTTGGCCTGTCAATTTTTGGCCTTCTCGTCTGTTGATTTGTGAAAATTTGTCGTTTAATTTTCATTATAAAGTTCCTCGTTGTTCGTTAAACAGAAAACATTTTTTTGTATTCTTTTTTTATTGATACGCAAATGTACGATTAGGTCATTAGAAAAAGTTGAGCTAGTGAAATTTTATCCATTGTAGAAACGAAAACTAGACAATATAATTCTTTTTTGACATTTTGAATCTCATTTGGTTATTGGTTGAATTATTTAAGTATTTTATAATGGCGTTATAATTTAATTTTGATCTGCAGACTTGCACCTTGGAAGTTAAATAAAAATTAATAATTTTTAGGTGGTTAGTCCTCAAATAATCTATTGAAGAAATGTTGCCCATTCGTCTCAATGATTTTTCTATTATGTAAAATCTTCCAAGTATAATTTTTCGTTCATTTGACTCATCTCTAAGTAAATTTGTGGATTTTAATTTTTTAAACGAGAATAATAATCGATCACCAATAATTACCAGCAGGTGAAGTAGAATTTTGTCCACTAGTAGCTTGCGTGAACGAGGACGAATTGGCACTTATTCCAGAACTGCCACCTCCACCTCCAGAACTGCTGTTACTGTTGAGCTTCCTGAGCTGCTTTTTATGCTTCATGCGTCGATTCTGGAACCAAGTTTTCACTTGTGTTTCCGATAAGTGAAGTGCCGCTGCGAGCTCGACTCTTTCCGGTGTGCTCAAATAACGTTGGGCCTCGAAACGCGCTTCCAAACCTGCTAACTGCTGGTCACTGAATACCTGAATGTAATTTTTCAACGGCCATTGAATGCTCAGTCTACGTATGATTCAATTCAGAATTTATTTCGAGCAATATTAAATCACGAAATTTATTGCAATCGGTGCAAAAAAAAACTTTTCTTTCGCAAATTCAATAGAATTTAATTTAGAATTTAAAAAAAATAGCCACTCGTCAAGGTACAAGTTTAAAAATGATGGTTCTCACCGTTCTCGCTTTCCGTCGCCTGCAGTGCTTAAGTGCAGCGAGATCACCAACGCCAGGTACAACGCCAACGCCCATCCCCGCGCCACCGAACAGCGGTCCAAGAAAGAAAGCTGCGGCGGTCGGTGGTGCCGTCGGATAACCCGGAAGCAGATTATTGATGGCGAATTGCTGATACTGCTGAAACAACTCGATCGCCTCGTGATGTACTTGAAAACGACAACTCTTCGTTCGCGGCAAATCCACGTGCTCCATAAGTAAACGCATTGCCACGGGTGTGCGTAAAGTCGGTGACAATGCGTTTCTCGCGAGCGAGCGCGCAAATGCGGACACGCGGTTTTGGCAGCGATGGAAAAGCTCGTTTCGATAAGCGACAAAGAGACGAGGGCTGTACCGCGTGCTGCTGCTGCTGCTGATGAGCTTGCGAAACGTGCGCGGCAATCTGCTGTTGCTGCTGCTGTTGATGATGACTGATCGACGACGCGTGATGACTGTTGTGCACGGCGACGGCGGCCGCCGCCGCGCTGACGCTGCCGCGACTGAGGATATCTTCGATGAGGAAGGACGTACGACTCGCCGAACTATTGGCAGCGTTGTTGTTTGCCTGCTGCTGATGTTGTTGCTGCTGCTGGCACGTCGTCGACTGCATCGCTTTCGGGCCGCGATGCTCCTTCGTACCTGCGGGGTGGTCTTGGTTTCTTTTTTGCTTTCGAGCTTGTATTGTGATATTTTGACGAAAGTCAGGAAATTCATCAAGTCGTCAGTGCCATGTGGTTTTAGATCGCGACACGAGAACTTGTCGGACTACTGAATTCTTATTGAAGGAAAATCTTTTCCAAGGATTTTTGAAGGTTTTGATTACTTATTGTTGTTGTAACGAATCATATTTATTTGACACAACATACTGTCCTAATTGTAAAATTATTTAGTTTTGAAAAGTCAATATAGATAGGTAGTGCTCACCACTAATCAAAATAAATCACTCAACAGTATAAACTCTATTACGATTGTTCTGTCTAAGATGATTATTCAAATAATTTTAATTAAATACATAATGTAATGCTGGGACAATGTCATATCATTTTATCATATTATGGAAATTATAGATATTTAATGAATTGGAATCTTTCGAATTTTTCTATCAGAAAGTTAAGCAAATAATTAAAATTGGAATTATCTACTCACGCAGTGCGTGATAAAAATACTCACTTTTCGAAATCAAGTTTTCCTTTTCGTAATCCAGCAACATTTGTTACAAAGATTTGTATTATCTAACATTGCAAATACAATGTCAACAAAAAACTTTACAACAGCTCAACGTATCCATTGTTTTCAAAGATTAAGCACTGTAGAATTCGGTCATCGGGCAAATTGCTACCAGATTGTTGTACGTCGATCCCATTTTGAAAGGGGAATTTCAACACGTCAATTGTCTTGTAACTTTTATAAATGACTTCCAATCGCTTTCAATCTAACATCGTCTTCAACCACTGCCATAAAATTATAATTCACTGTTTCATTGGTATTCACAAACAGAAATCACCCTTCACCTTCTGACGAAAGGAAAGCAACAGAATCGTCGAACTAGCATACGATCTCATCACTCAGTCGACAATCAACGACAATCAAGCGGTCTTCAGTGGCCTATTAGCCATACCACGTACGATGATAACCTCTTGGACCGAATATCCCGTTGATTAGTCTCGGGCAAAGCCAGCAGTCAGTCAGCCGTCGGGGATGCGTTCGCAAGCGCAGCCGTGTATCACGTGCTCAAAACAGCTTTGCGGCCGAGCAGTCAACCCGATCCTCATGACGTTGGATGTGTCCCGCTGGCGATGGTAAACGATGAAAAGCGCTGGCGACGGAGGGGTAGCAGGAAAAGCTTCGTCGCCCGATTGGCCGACGTCGGCAACGCCATCCCCCCGGCGAATCGCCGGGTGGAGTCTGTCGCCATGACTACCCGCGAGACGTTTGCTTGTGTGCCCCCGGCGCCGACCCTCTACGTACGCGCGCCTATTATATCCTCGTGTGCGTATATCGCAGGTGCAGCTTCTTCTTTTCGCTTATTTCGAGCCTCTATGCCCTCCCTACCCTCGCCCGGAATTGAGGTATTATGTACTGCAGGCGAATAAACCGAGACCCCCCCCCCCCATCCCCCGCCGCCGTCCCGCGGGAAAACTGTTTTCCTATTCGCCGTTCGTGGTTGCTGATTAAGCTACCGACGCCGCCGTCACAGGAAAGTTTACTGCAAAAGTGCCGATTACGTGACCGAAATTTTTCCGCAGATGCCTGGCCATTTTTCCACGTTGCGTGCTTTCTTTCTCAATTGTTGCTCCACATTTCCCCGATGATTTCAACATTATTGGTAAAACGTTAGAGCAGATTGGAAATTTTCAGACGTTCGCTTTTTTGCTTTGAGTTGAATTTGCCAAGCACAGAGGACTGATAATGGCTGATTTGAATGCGGCCGTCGTCGAGCCATCAACCCTATCATAATAAGGGGATCCGTGAAAACAAGATAGCAAAGGATAACTTGTGCCGCGTTTAAAATGAATCTCAGTTTCTTCTGTTTTTGAAAGTGGCCGTCAGCGCGAACATCTCTGAAAAGACGATACCTATAATAGATATAATCCACCGCGCAACAATTCCTCTCCGTACCGAAAGCACAGTGCCACCCCCCTCGGGTTTTGCGTGCGTCGCATGCGCGCGAATCCTCCGATACGCAGCCGCTTTCACGAGACTAACCGGCCGCGAGCAAGCCGGCTTCCCGATAGGACGCGCGCATCCGCACTCGAGCGGACAAATCTACCTGTCGAAAGGAATACGCACTGGTCATCGCCAGCAGCAACAGCAGCAGCTCGGTCGATAGTTGAGTGAATTAACCTACGCGGGCGCTACGTCTAATTGCATTCGAACGCGTAAACACCGCAATCTGCGCAGCCTCTATTTAGTCAAAGCACTCGTGCTTATGACTTTGATACCGACGCTCTGTGCTTACATCCTCAGCGGCAATCGCACGTTTCGGGTCTTCAGGGATAGCCAACACATTTATTCGGTAGCTTGCAAGCAGCAGTTAACTCGGACTAGCTGTCTAGCTCGAGTGTGCAAGACCGTTGCGAACAGACAGCCCGCATATGGTACATCTACTCAAGACTAAAGGTAGTGTGCTTGTAACCTACGGGGACAATCTTCGAATTTCAACGTTCACGAAAGAATATTGTTCGTAAAGCAAATTCAGTTCATACTTCCATTGAATATACGTATTATTTTAATTTTTAGTTTACTCATGTCTAGTGCAGATGAAAAATACGTTATAAATATTTATAACTAAAATAATCCGCGCCTAAACGGCAAATAAATTAATTTTCATTTGAGACTCGTATGTTATATCAGATTTATAAATCAATTTTAGTAAGTTTAGCGTTCTGCTTTTACTTAATTTTACCAATCGAATTTCCTGAATAGCTAAATAAGAACAACGTATAATTATAAATGTTAGTTGGAATAATTTATTATAAATGTACATTTGATATAATCTTTTTGTTCTCTGGCATGGTGTAAAAATAAAATTGTTATAAGAAAACACTGGGACTAAAATAGTAATCGACGGATTGTACATTCCTTTTCAATGAAACAGTAACTCTTGTGAATAACATTCCTGTACAATCAATATAACGTATAAAATATCCATCGCGAATAAACGAATCGAAGCACAAGCAAGCAAAATAATAAAATTTGTAATTAAGTCAAACATAACGCTCTTCAGTAATACAAAAAAGTATAAAAAACAAAAGAAAGTCTGTATTCCTAAATATCATAGTCGCAAGGCTCTGCGCGTTTATAAAAAGCACGCGAAAAACTCGCAGGACCCTGTCGTCCGCAGAAGAAGAATCCTCTCTTCCAGAAGATGAATATCACGAGTACCACTGGTACGGCTAGTAAAACTCCAAGTAGCATACCCACGAGAACGGCAGCGTCGCGTTCCGGTCGGGCACCATAGTAATCCAGACAGCGAAGCTTGCGATTGGAGAGTGACATGAGAGTTCGGTTACGATGCTCTGGTGGTGCTGAACAGGTGAGCGATGCGATTACGTTGGTACCCATTAGACGTTTTCCTTGCTCGACAAGCAGTGTACTGATCTAGAATATATATGTATTTATATATATATGTTTTATTCTTTTTTTTGCGTTTGCACTGAAAAAGTATTTTACCGCGAGAGTTAAATTTTTTTTTCATGATAGCTTGAATCTTAATTTCTATACTATTGTTCAATAGATAGAGGAGATTGGAGAAGATTAACGTGCCGGGTGAGATTACTCGATGGTTGAGAGAATTCATTACTAAAGTACCAGAGCGCGTTGAGATACATAAGAGTAACGTAGAGCACAAGAAACATTTCATTTGGATCGTACAACTAATTGTTGTAAAATCAAAGTTTGAAATATTTACTGTGCATTACGAAAAATTTTGTACAAAATATTTTTTACCTCATTTTGTTTATCTCGTCTATACAGTGAAACAAGATTGTAACGAATGATTTCTTTATGTTTTCAATGTTTTTCACATTTATGATCATTTCTAATGTTATTAATATAGAATTAAAACGACAGGTTATACCCATTGTGAAGATACATCAGTCAACACATCTCAGCATGAACATTAGATAAATTAAAAAATTATCTGACTATTCAAATGTTTTTTTTTTAATAAATTATTCGTATAGGCCAAAAATAGCTCGTAAAAAATTTATTCAAAAAAATTTATTTTCCAAAATTCATTTCTGTTATTCTATATAATTAGTTCATAGTTTCTGAGAACAAAAAAATTTGAAATATAACAATTGAACCAAGCAACACGCACGTCGTAGATATTGTATGATTCATTAGCTAAATATCATGATCAATACGGTCAATACCTGTAATACAGAATTATTTACGCACTTTGAATATCAAGAAAATATTATTTTCTATTCGCATATATCTCGCCGCGAGAAAGACGTGTTCGAATAAAAGAGACGACTCAATCATTGCACATGTAGAGCGAAAGAATTCAATTGGCAAAGTAACTCTCTTATGTGGATCGATGTATCTATGCGACTTTGATCTGCCTGAACGCCCGTAAAAGAAGAAAAAGAAGGGAAGTCGAACTATAATTCACGCCTTTAACTTACGAGATATTGATTGTCGCAATCGCAGCTCCATTGGTTGTTCGTTATGCGCAATTCTTCGAGTTTATCCCATCTCGCGACCAGGCTTGCCGGTAAATAGCGCAGTGCGTTGTTCGACAGATACAGCTTCTTCAGTGGAGGCCACGTTGTAGTTCCTTGTTCTTGCTGCTTTGCAATGTACAATGGCGTTTTATTCAAGCAATGTACTCGGGAGTATAAAAAGTTGACTGTTCATTGATTATTGTTAAATAGTGAAAATGATAATATCATAAAGACGTTTTCAAGTGGTGCAGAACTAAATGTGTCACGATCGGATTGAATTTTTATTAGACGTCAGCCGAAACTTTCGTAGGTGTATTATTATAAAAAAAACCTGTCTTTGCCGTAGAGTAAAAAAGAATGGTTTAACATGTATACCTTTTTGGCAAGTGCTTCATCATCGATTTCTTCCAACAGCGGGCAGTTCTCAATCGATAAAATCTCGAGGTTCTCGAGATTGGAAAGAGACCCTTTGTCGATAGCGAGTAATCTAGTCATATTATTCATCTGCAATTCTTTCAAGTTTGGCATTAATGGAAACTCATTAGCTTCGTTTAACAATTCGATAGGATTGCCATCCATTATGAGAACTTCTAATGGCTTTGTCTGGCTCAAAGCATCGGGAAGTACGAAGAAATTATTGTAACTAATGTTCAACTTCTTTAAGAATCTGTAAAGAAAAATTATTTTATGATACAAGGATTCGTGTTCTTTTACTAAATGAAAAAGAAGCTTTCAGCGTAGACCTTGCGCATGAATATTTAACAGTTACGTAAGTACAAGTGAGAAGTTAAATAAATGCAAAGAATAGATACCTGAATGAATGCAAAATAGCTTCGTCGACTTTCTTTAAACTGCAGTTACTGAGATGCAATTCTTCGAGATACGGCAACTCGGCGAATGAATACATAACCGGTACGTCGATTCCTTCCAACGGATTGTTTGACAATATTAACGTTCTCAAATCTTTAGTATGCTCGAAAAGATCGCGGTTGATTGAGTGTAACAAGTTGTTCGATAGATTCAAAACTTGCAGTTTTTTCAGAGGTGCGTAAGCGTCTAGTTGAAATCGTCCCTGTCGAGATGAAAAAGTATTGTTTTATTTATTTCTTCGCTTTATTCAGTTTATGATTGGTTGAACATTAAAATAAGTCACAGAAACTCAGTGAAATAATAAAAATAAAAAATGCATCAATTTATGACGCTTACTCAGGTACCTGCATATTCAAACCACTCGACATTTACCCGTCAAAAATTCAATTGATTGTTATCTTACCTCGAAAGCATAAGGCATAAGGTTCTCAGCGGTAAGCAAATTGTGACTCAAATCAAGCTCCGTGAGATTGTAAGTCCACTTAAAAGCATGATGCTCGATCATGTCGATCTTATTGTGGCAAAGTTTGATTGCTTTGACGACGACGTTACTGGTAAATGGTTTGATTTTAGCGATTTGATTGTTTTCAAAAGTGATCAACTCCAACGGTGTACTCGGCCATTCGTGATCGTCCAGATTCGACGTAAGGTTCCGATTCGAACAATCGACAATGTTGACTGGAAAAAAAAAATAGATTTACAGTGATTTATTAATTTATCTCTAAATGTCTAGAATTATACTTCGTTATCGAGGCCTGTAATTATTTGTTGGCCTAAAAGTTTAGTATATGATAAATGAATCTAAAAGTTTACAAAATGTAACGGTGTTGAAAAAGGGTCTGGTAGGTAAAGCTTAATATAGAGCGGTGCTTTATCTGACTGCAGCCTTTTATCTATCCCCTGAAAAAATATTATTCTTAACTACTATTCGGATTACTCTCGCGACCCAGCTCAATAACGTGCACGTACGAATAATGTGTGCGTGCAACCGGTAAGCTTCCAGAATAAATTACATCTTTTAAAAAACAAAAACAAAAACAGGACTACAGTGAAAAATCCAAGGCAGGTGAAATAATTCGAGCATTGCAACACACCTACGTAGTCTAGTTAAAAATAATGCCCGATAAAATACAGATAAAACTGTTGAGTCGGCTAAAAGATGTTCCACAAGAATTGTTTCTCAGCAAAGTGTATTTGCCTTGGCATACAGTTGATCATTGAATGCCATTGTGAAATATCTCCAATAGATTTTTATTGTTTGACTTTTATGGGATTTTTCTATTAACGTTTTATATTTCACGATTGCGTTTGATCGGAGGATGTGACGATGTTTCATAAAGTATGTACAGCATAATAGCTGTATAAAGTTTTATATTAATTTTTGTAAATTGCATTGAACATAAAACGCCACCGTGACAACGTCAGGCAACTCCGTGAAAAATGCATAAAAGCTCTATAACATTGAAATTGAGACTCTCACTCACCGGTACATCTACACACGTCACACACTTTTCTGTTGAGTGTCGGTTCATTATCTGGTATAGCCAAAGCAAACGCAAAGGAAAGAACGAGGATAGCGTCGAAAATCCGCGGCATGGTGTCTATATCCAGCAAAATCCACGTCCGAACTGGCTTAACCGTAGCCAAGCGCTTATTATCGCGAGTGGGCTAGCAAGCGAGCGAGTGACGATAACGCGGCTGATAAGATAAAAATCAACGGGAGAGCTCGTTTTCTTCACGCGTATTACTCATCGTTTATAAGTCAGATAATGCGTACAGGTGCGGATTCATATGCGTGCTCACGCTTAGTCGACTGTAACAATTGTCAAGCCGGTTAGTGTCGCGAGAAGATAATTATTTGCGATAGGTCTCGAATCCTATAGTTATCGCATTTCTAGGAGTGGGATAAGACTTTATTTTAGATGACTGTTCAATGGAAAAATCATTTATAGAATTAACATGATAAACATTGTAATTAATTGTAGGTTGATTTTTTGCAATTTCATAGATATCGAATTGGAATGATTCAACAATTTGACTGATTCATATAGCCGTCATTATTTATTATGGGTTAATATTTTTATAGAGTAATATGCATAAAATGTTAATCGCAAATAAAAATCCGTTCGAGCAAAGTGTATAAAAAGTGATGATGTTATAAATCCGGTTGTAAGTATAATTTAATGATTATTATTTCCATAAACTTTCAAGACAAAGTTTTCATGTAAAAAGTGTCTAATATTTACATACATACACATGGTAATGTCCAGGTTAATGACTAGTTTTAGAACAGATAATTGTTACTTCTCAAGGGGGTGGAATTCGAAGCTTGGCGCTTTCGGCAACACCCTCACAAGGTACTAGAGAAGTGGCACCATCTGTTGTCCCTTTATTCGCCTTCTTTTTTCCCCCTTTATCTTGCGTATTTATCCTGAGCGACTGCGGAGATAAAAGCTCGTGACAATGTATCGATCGCTACTTAAGCTTAATTGTTTTTATTCAAAAAGTCGAATGTCGGTCAAACTGTCGTACATAGTTTAGTAATAGGATAAAATTCACGTTGGCCTTTAGCATTATTTCGGAGCAAATATAGAATTGCTTTAATTCTTTATTTGTAGAAGATGAATTTAGCTTTTTGTGACATAATCTGAGTGGGAATGAAATACCGCCAAATTTTAAACTTTCGACAAGATATTCCTTTTTATGAACAACTAATTAAAAATAAAATATGCTGGAAAAAATGGTATAAAGAAACGATTTACTGCTTTTTTCAGAATCGTAAATGTGAATAACAATTTTGTAAAGCAACTTGTAGATCTCACTTTCATTTTCAATCATTAAAATCAAATTATTGTTTGATAAACAATCCCTATTTTAGCGAAAATAAAGTATAAAAATCCTTCATAAGTTGACTCGTCTCATACGGTAAACTTTGTCGTATCCGGGCTCGCAAAAAAAGGAATAAGTCCGCGTTCAAAAAAAGCGCGCTCTAGTGGTTATCCGCCGAAATTAACCTGCTTCTCTGTCTTTCTTTCTCTTTGCTATCATGCTATCCTCCTCCGACATCCACACGACGGCACCTTTAGCGAAAAGTATTGAATTGGTGACGTCACAAAAGAGCGACACGCCGCTCTGCCTCTGGCACGCCAGGCAGCAGCAGCAACGAAAGAGAGTGAGTGAGAGAGAGAGAGAGAAAGAGAGATAAAGAGGGAAAAGGGTGAGCAGCGAGCTGTGAGAGAGAAGAGACTGGTCCGTATCGTGTGTCTCTCGCACTCTCTCAAGGCGAACACTTCGTTACTTTAGTCTGTGTTTCGCTGCCAAAAAGTGAACTTGGTATCTCTTCTTGCTAGAGCGCGTGTGTGTTATATATGTGCGATCTCGAAAACTTATAAATAATTATTGTTAATTTTATTTCGCGAAACAAGTGTATATACGGAGTGCGTGTGTGAATGTAAGAAAACAAAAGCCGTCCATTCAATGACCACGAGGCCAAGGTGTCGAAGATAGTTTTCTGTTTTTATTACTTTTTTCGCCAGTGTTTTTGTGCGTGCACGCCGCAGCGGTTCTATATAGTGCAGTGCGTGCGTATTTATCGAAGACGCCAGTGGTGTCTACGAGAGAGAGAGAGATAGATAGAGTGAAAGTAAAGCGCCGGTTTCAGGTAAATGACACAAACGTCTCATTTATCACGTACATAGAATTCGTGCGAAAATAAATAATCCCCTTTTCCTCGTCATTAGCATGTGACGTTCGAGAATGCGTAAAAAAATATACAGTGTATGACTACGGGATATTTGAGGTTAGGTATTCGCAGGGCGAGAGAGAGATGGACAGTGTGTGCGCCGCGACGTGCGAAAAAGTCATCGGCGGCGCGCAGCTCTCTTTCTCTCTCGTTGGGATGGCATAAAGTGAACGCCCATTTCTCTCGCCCGTCCTCTCTCTCACTCTCTCTCACTCTCTCTCTCTCTCTCTCTCTCTCTCTCTCTCTCTCTTTCATGACAGAATTGCAGATTGATGCGATCGATAGCGCCAAGCGAAAGAGAGAGAGAGAGAGAGAGAGAGAGAGAGAGAGAGAGAGAGAGAATGAGTGGAGAGGAGAGGAGAGCTCCTTCTTTTTTCCGCTGTATAAAACGCGAAGAGAGAAAAGATGCGGCGCCGGCGATTCCCCCTCTTTTCTCCGCTTATACTTGTATCTTATACTCTCCAGCCTGCTGGGCTTTGAATGTCACTTTACGTATCATTCCTTTTGGATGAGCTTTGTTTGTTTGTTTCGGGTATACCCCCACGGCGATAAGGTTTTCGCAGTCGTGCTGTCAACGTGCTACTACTCGTAACGACTTGACTATTCATCGGACTTCTATTTTTTGTTATTGGCAAGTGTTGAGTGTACGCGTTGACTATAAGTTATTTTGGAGCATGAATGTGTTAAGTGTGTGCGTTCCGAAGTATCAATTGAATTTTCGCAAATGGTTGTTCGCTAAGTAGATTTGTGCATTTTTATTTGCTCGCAGTGTATAATGAATGAAAAATCTAATATTTGACGCAACATCATTGTGGTAAATAAATATAACATCATTTTTTTTCGAATAACCTTACATCGATACTTGGAATATTGGTCACGTTTAAATTAAAGTTCTGAAGTCATGTAGTTTTTTTAGTTCTACTCGCTAGTAGAATTGTAATTCTCCTCCGATATCTGCAATGCTTCAAAATCTAAGTAAACTCATGTGGTTTGAAAACGTTTATTGGATTTTTTTTAAGCCGTTGAATCTATTTTCATGCATATTCATAAGAATAATTCGTTTTGAAGTCCTAATAAATAAAATTTTTAAGTAATGCTGAATATGAGGAAACATATGATACTTAGGAAATCTCAGAATGTAGTTAATTCACGGAAGGAAATGTAAAAAAAATCATTACTTGCATACTCACAAAATAAAATTACCAGGTGATATTATATTTTCTTTATTCGAATTTTGTTCCATCAACTTATGTAATCACTGTCGGTAAAACAAGCATTTTGAAAAATTTCAACGACGTATGTTGACCTAATAATAACCATTCTCTGTTTGCATTATTTTTCCCAGATAAACCATACTTATCAACACCATTCTACATCGTCATATATCAAATTTTATATATATATATATATATATATATATATATATATATATATATATATCAAATTTTACATTTTACACGCCAAACTAACGCTCACTTGTATGCACGTGACCCAATATTGGCACGCGACAAACAAACGTAATCCAAGACATAAAAACCCTTTTGTCACGCCGTGTTTTCGATTCCATCATTCGAAAACGTCCATTGTTATCGAATACTTTTTCTTTCAATCGATGTCAATGTCTTGCAACAACGATGAATTAAACAAGAAAATGTCAGGGCCGCTGTTTCTCACTGCGGATGGCTGCAACGAATTTGAATTAACTCAACGTTAAAAAAAAAAGAAAAAAATTTGCTTTGAATTATCTTATCGCAGTGGCACTGACTAATTTAGTAGTGCGAGTCTGAACATACGTTTGCGAGGCATGACTTCGTAATAACGTTAATTGGAAATATTGCTCTCGGTTTGTTGTGCCAGGGCTTGGCAGTTTAGACTTTATGGTTGTTTTCTTGATCATTTTTTATGTCGTGCGGTCTATCAAATTTAACGTTCATCTTTACTGTTTCAGACATTGAACATTGTTTATTCGAATGTCCACTTTTATTTTAGAAAATCAACATTTAAGGAATTTCAATTTAGCATTTGTTGGTAAATTTAGGTTCTCGAATAATTTGCAAACTAATTGATTGGTAATGCTACGAATAAATACTCAACAGTTTTTTATAATTGATTTGATTATCCGTTAAAATACATCAGTTATAGACTTTCTAACCGTCAGCAAAATGTTATCATGTTTATGAAAAAAAAAGAGAAAAACGACTATTTACTTATTTTTAATCGAACCAATTTTCGAACGAATCGGCGCTCAAATAAAAGCAATGACGCTAATAACATGCATTTCTCTCTTTTTCTCTCGTTCGCGTTGCCCAATCATTTCATAAATCGTATAAAACTGTTTGCCTCAGCAGTCCATCGTGAAAAGTGAAGTGCTCGTTACGCGCGCGGGGCTTTATAAACACAGAGGTAAAGTCTCACACGCACGTAAAGAGAGAGAGAGAGAGAGGGAGAGAGGGAGAGAGAGAGAGAGAGAGAGAGAGAGACAGAGAGAGAGAGAGAGAGAGAGAGAGAGAGAGAGAGAGAGAGAGAGAGAGAGAAAGGCCCCACTAGCGCGAGTGCGTTCGAGAGTTGGATTTACGGGCGGAGAAGATGTATTTAAGCGGGTTGAGAAGCCTCTTAAAAGCGGTGTTTAAATGCCGTATATCTTGCGTTGGATCGTTGCGAATGTAAACAAATCGCTTCACGCGCTATTTCAATTTCCTTTTGGATTCTTTTCCTTTTCTGCTTCGCTCGATCCTCGCCGAAGAGATAGCTCGCGCGATCGATTTGCCTTTTCGTCTCGCGAGCACTTAACTGCTCGCGGTAATCGACGCTATTTCTCTCTCGATAATCCCATCGAGATTAGAGCATCGGTGAGCTGTTCCTGCTCGCGAAATCTAATTGAGCCGCGGAAGCTCGTTCGTCAGAGATAAAAGTCGTGCCAGTGGAGAGGCGTTTAATAATTCACAGCTGACATCTCGGGAGCAGGGCGTTTACAAAAGTAATTAGCGACGCGGTGCAGGCATTATAATAGGAGCGAGAGACAAAGCAGACGCGCAAAGAAGCAAACGAAGGCAATTTGAGCAACGACGGCGACGGCGTGCTCTGACTTTCCCCCTATATATATATATATATATATGTATATATACATAGACCAAGGGTCGCGCGGTGGTCGAAGGGTGCAGCGCTCGCTTTATTTAACCGCGCGCCGACGAGCAGAGCAGTCGAGTGGCTACGCCAAGCGCGCGCTTCGGAGACGATTGCAAAAGGTTGCGTCGCGAGCCTCCCGGGCAAGCTTCAACGCGAACGTCCCGTTCGTCCGCAGGCGTTCTCGATTCGAGACTAATAAGAAAAGTTGGCGCGGTAATTCAGTGCGTGTAGTCAGCGCGCGCGCGCTGTCGAGGACTCGCGGTGCGATAAACGTCGGGAGGGGGGAGGGGGTGTCTCGCCGCGCGCGCGCGCCACTTGCGAGTAATGGGGCAGCGGCAGCTCTTAAGTCTGTAGCGCTGCGGACATTTCCCGCGGTATTTTGCTTTATTGGGACAGACCACCGCCAGCCATTCGGTTTTCCTTTTTAATTTCACTTCGGTGGGGCGTGCGGGGCGGCGAGGGCGAGGCCTTTCCCCAGCGTGCTTTATTGCCGTACGCGCTTTTCCAATGGCCGAGGGATTTATATATAAAGGAGCGCTTTGCGGTAATTGCTTCTTTATTCTAGCAAGCTTTTTCTTTGTTTTTTTTTTTCTTATTTCAGTTGTGAGGGTGTAAGTTTTCTATAGACGATGTGATTTTTGGGGGATTCGGAAGTGGACTTGAATGATTTGTTATATATTGCTTCTTTCCGAGCATCTCACTGGGTTTTTCTTGTGCCATTGAAGCTTGATTACACGATACCTCCATCCAAGTTTAATTATAAATGGAATTACGATTCTTTCAATGCACTACTTTGTCCGTCGTTTATGATTCGACAATTTTTTATCTGTGTAGAGAGATACTTTTAAATTGCTAATAAGTAATGGGATTATGAGTTCTGTGATAATTGTGCTCGATATCTTCACGTTTATATTGATATACGTTAATGTGAAATGTCGATTAAAAAATATTAAGTAAAAGAATCATGAAGCTTCGTGTTTAACTCAGCTCATTGGACTGTCGCTGAATTTAAAGATCAAACCATTCCGAAGCTCATCTGCGAGGAAAAGCACAGTCCATAGGCAATGTCACGCGGACTCAAGCCGAACGTAATCAAGTGTTCTTCTAAATATCGCAACCGACAAGCGACAGCAGCACGTGCACGGGCGTAAAGAGAAAATAAAGCACAGCTGTCTTCGAATGGCCGTCTGATTCTATTTCTTCGTTCGGCGACGTGCAACAAATTCATTTACGCGGGTCCGCATTCGATTGCGTTCCCGTGAGCGCGTCGCGGGCGGATGGCCTCCTGGACCTGAATGTCGATTGATTTTCACACGCCGTAAGTTTGGTCACGCGCGAAAACCGACTCCCACGGTGACGAGCTGGGATCTACCTGCTATTTCGCTATGATTCGAATGATTAACGTGTCGATTCGTCAGTGCGACACCGGTTTACCGGACGAGCCTTTAATCGCGTTTCAGAATTGCGATTTTATCGCACAAGTGAATAGCCGCTGATTACGGCCTTTCCCGCTTTTTCTTCCCCCATCGTCATGGTCGCTTCGGCGATCAGCCAGTCTCACGATGGATTTTCTGATGCTTATTGTCACTTTTCTTTCATCTAGTAGCCGAACGGAAGCGTTATCTTTTTCTTTTATTTATTCTTTTATTTTCTAATACTATTGCGCTAATTTCATTATTACACGAATTTCGCCTGATTGTACGACGGTGTTTCTTCATATCATAGATTACAAGTCATTATTTTCGTTCTTGCCGAACGAAATCCGATTCACAACGCGATGAATTCACCTTTAACTCGCGCATTCCATACACTTTCATGCATTCTAAAAAGTATCCTACCCCAACTAAAAAAGAACACAAACTTTTGCAACCAAACCAAACCAAATCAAACGGAAGTGCTTCAAATCTTGTAAAAAAGGGAGAAGAAAAAAAAAAAAAGAAAACTTGCGTATTCAGGGTGGCACGCATCCGCCGAAGGCGCGGGCTGCGCCACGATATCGAAAAAAGCAACAACAAAAAACGAGATCCCGGAAAAAGATACACGCGCGCCCGCGCGCGCGATTTTTGCTCTCTTCTTGTTCGTTTTCGTCACGTGCCCACTTGGCTTTATTTATTCACACGGTGCCAGGAGCTTTTCCTCTCTCGGCGCTGCCGCCCCCAAGGCTTTAAGGCGCGCAATCCTCGTGGGGCGGCTTGCCCGTATATACGCGCACTTTCAAATTTAAACATTAAAACGGGCTTTATGCGTAATTGATGCGAAGGAGCGCCTTTTCCACTTGGCAGTTGTTTTCCTCTCGCGCCTCGACGACCGCGAAAGGTCGCATTGATTCGGCAATGTATTATTCCGTTACCTTTGCGCCGACAATCTCCGTACGGGAATCATCGACTCGTCGGAGCTTCATTAATCTCGCGTTTTATATTTCCTACGCGGATTCAAATTGACGCGAGTCACAAATATATCCAATTCGGAAAGAGGGACGAAACTTGTTTTCGCGACGATAAGAACAAAAAACAAAAACAAAAGCTTGCCGGGAAGTGAATAAAAGTGCGCCCGGAACAATGCGACTCTCTGCTACTTTTTGCGCCGCAGCGCGTGGAAAGCCGCGAAACTCGCTGACTCAAGGCATTCTCCTCGTAAGCTCGAAAACTTCGTCAGCTTTCGTAAAGCCTCTTTCACACTTACACTTTTCGCGCCGCGTGCACCCTGCAACGTATAAATCCCTTTCGCGTCCTGTTCCTTTTTCTTTTCTTGTTCTCGTCCGAGGGGGCAAAATAAAAGCACAGGAGAAACGAAAAAAAAAAAAACGGAATTTCGCTACACGCGCGCGTGTATGTGCGTGTACACGAGAGGAGAGGGAAAGAGAAACTCCTAATGATGACATTTAAATGCAGTAGCGCTCTCTCGCTTCGCCCGGTTGCGGAGAGCGAGTGTAGAGCGAGAGGAGGTTTCTGCACGGAGAGGGATAAAGGTGCATTCACGCCGACTGCGACGACGAGATCGACGCCCTCGCGCGCAATGAATACTTAATCGCATAAATATGTTTATTTTGGGATGGCTACGTGCGTGTCTTTCTTTTCCAATTTTTCATCGTTTTTATTTACAGCGGGGACATACATCGAGATATATTTTTTTTTCTTCTTTTTTTTCAATTTACTTTAATGTTGCAAATTATGCTGCATTCGACGTATTATATCGAGAAAAAATAATAAAGAATTCTCGTTCCTGGGGCTTTGAAAATCTAAAAGAAATCAGGCACGTTCCAAATAAGTTTTCTCGTACCTACTCCGATATTCCAAATGTTTATCGGAACTTCTAGATAAAACATGAAATCACAAGTATCAAGTCGACATATCGAAACATCAGTATATAAATTTAAGCTTCTATCACGTATGACTAGTGAAAATCAGCAAAGAAAAACCCTCTTTTTTCAGATCCACTGTGAACCCAGCAGTTTGACAGTGACTTCGAGAAACTGAACGACACAAGAAGCTTTCAAGAATGTTGAGGCCTTGCTTGGCTAGTCCAGTTGCTTCCCATGAGGAATGATAGGATGCAAGAGGGCAGCACCGCGGTGGCGTTAGCCATGGTGACCCCGGGTTACGATCAGGACCCTGCAACGGGGGTCGCCGATTACGCCAGCCATCAAGATCAAGCGCAATTCGAAGCCGACAAGCGCGCCGTTTACAAGCACCCCCTCTTCCCCCTGCTCGCCTTGCTGTTCGAGAGATGCGAGCAAGCCACGCAGTCGTCCGACAATTCTACCTCCGAGTCGTTCAATATGGACATACAGGCTTTCGTGCAGCACCAAGAGAGAGATCGCAAGCCTTTCCTCATCAATGACCCCGAGATCGACGGTCTGGTACGCTCGCTCTCTTCCTTCACTCGACGCCAAAAAACTCCAAAGAATTTTTTTTTTTACGACGAGTGTGAAGAAAAAAATGCCCCCCATTTTTTTATAACTTTACGCGAACGCGCGAGTAAAGCCCTCTTTACGAGATGGAAATGCGCTCGTGTTTAAGTATTAAATTCCCTTAGCTGCGAGCGAGCGAGCTGCCTATTTTAATCCCCGCATCGACTTTAGCGCCCCTGCCCGAGAGAGAAGTTTTATGAAAATCTCGCAAGAGTATCACGTTTTAATCCTTTATACGTACAACTTCGAATTGCAACTTTGCGCCGTTTAATGACTTTTAACTCGATCCAGCGCTAGGATAACTTTTGCTGATGTGCATAATTAAGAAACTTCGACTATTGTTTTCAACAATGTTATTATTTTTTTCTTTTCTCTTTGTTTTATTTTTGTTATTAAAAATTCATTTTCAAACGACGCCAAGAAGTTTTAATCAAGTTATTCGAGGTTGTTTTTGTTTTTCTGACGACTTCCATCATTATTTTCAACAGTTGTTTTTTTGAAAATCATTTTGAGTTCAAATCAATTAAAGTTATTCGAGATCGTATTTTTTTAAATTTATTAATATTTATTTAGGAATCGACGAATTTTCATAAGTATACAAAAAAAAACAAAAGAACAACACGTCGCAAAAGAAAGCGATAGTAGCTAGCTAAGAAAACAAATCTTTATAAACTATAGAAGCTAACACAATTAATTATCAAACATCATCGTAGATGATCAAAGCCATCCAGGTGTTGCGGATTCACCTGCTGGAGCTGGAGAAAGTACAAGAGCTGTGCAAAGACTTCTGCAATCGTTACATCACGTGTTTAAAGGGCAAAATGCAAAGCGAGAATTTATTACGCAGCGATTATGGTCATCACGGTCACGATGGACTCGCGCCGTCGAGTGGCAGCAATGGCAGCAGTCCACTGCAGGTTAGCTAGTTCTTTCCTAAAAAAAATATGGTAGAGGTTATAATTGTATTTTACGGTTGGTGCTGGGAATTCTACTTTGATTAATTGATGATTAGATGAGATATCGATAATCTTGGCACCTACCAATCGATTTTTTTCTCTATGAACTAACATTTATTACTAATATTTATATATAACATAATGGTTGCACACATATAAGCGCTTTTTATCCATCAGCGGCACGCTTTCCAAACAATCATTCTCTGAATCTCCTGCATTTGAAACGTCGCAGAGGACGTACTGAAAAATGTAATATTCTGTATGATGATGATTAGATATATTTGAAATTGACATCTACTTTTAATTCGTCTGTGAGATAGACTTTTAAGAATATTATCAAATACCAATACGTCGTCTGTATTAAAAAATACGAATCTCACGTTCCACTTCCTCTGCATCAAACTCTCACCAACGAACGAAGAAAAAACGAACAACAATCCTTGGCTCCTCCTTGTCCAAGTAGACGCAGATCCCAATATGTACGGAGAGGCGCGCCGAGGCATATGTATCGGCGCCCACGGAAATGGCAGCTGATTTTCAGTTAGCACTCCGTTAGACGCATTGTGTGTTCTCTCGGTCTCTCTTTTTCTCACAGTTTTTATCATCGTTGACGTATGCGCGACGCGCATAACTTTAGTGCCAACTTCCTTTTTCCGTAATCAATTTTTTGTTGTTGTAACGTTGCCAGGATTTTTTTTCCAAGTGAGTTGATTTATCGCGAGGCGGCGATTGCTTTTCGAAAGTCATTTTCAAGTTGCCAATGTAAATTTCGCGAAGTTTTACTGCGTGCCTTGTTACTTTAGTTTCCGATTCATTCGCTGTGACTTATATGTTATTTTTCTGAGCATAATGTCGCGTTTGTCATAAAGTTTTGGTTTGTGGTATCGCGGTTATTAATCACAATGTACAGTTTATTTATCGAACTTTTTGTTGTCTGAATTACTATTTTTCTATCTAACGGAAAGCTAACTGCTTTACTAATTAACTATTCAATTTTCGCTTTTTGCAATTGTAATCTTTCAAGTACTGTAACCAAATCTACGTAAAATTCTTATTCTTGTATTTTAGTAGAAGCGTATTGCAAAGTCCTGTTTTAGAATATCTTTTTTTGTTTCGTGATATTCAAAAGTCTGAATTTATTTTTATTGTATGATTATCACTTCAGATAAATTATATATTCATATAATCGCTTCAAATAAATTAAAACGTGTCTATTAGGTGATAAAAAGTTTTGATTACTTTCAACAGCATAATTATTTAATTGTTACAGTTATCACTTCTCATTTTTTTTTCAATATAATTACTCATGAAACAGGACATTACAATCACATTGCGAAACATATTTTAAAAAGTGAATCTGAACTATGAGGTTTAAATAAGTAGTAAAGTCAACGCTTTGGTCAGACATTCTTGTCAACCATGATTAACAACCTCATACAACGATGTCACTGAATTATTGATTTAAAGTAAAAGAATATTCAATATTTCTCTTCCGAACATATTTTTAAACAATTGATACGTAAAATCGTGGATTTGGTAAGAAAGGCGCGCCTCTTGTAAGTTACGGCCGCAACCCCAGCTCCCTGCTCTTTGACAGCTAGCTGCAACATATATTTGCCAGGTGCTGTCATCTACAGGCAATGATGTTGAGTCGGGAGCTAACGGACTCCGAGTGAGCGACGAATCATCGTTATCCCATCACCCGAGGCCCTCGGATCCACTGGCCTTCGAGTCGCACCAACAGCAGCAGCATCAGCAGCAGCTGCTGCGACCGTCGTCGGGTTCCAGATCATCGTCTTCCATTGACGCTCGGCATCATCGCTCGCCGTCCGATCTTGATGATCATCGGTCTGTCAGTCCAGCTGTTCATGGAGGCACGCCACTTTCGCAGATTGGAGCACATCCGGCGCCCGTTAACGACATGTATCTTGGACAAGGTGGGCAAGCTATAACGTCAGCGAAGCTTTCAGGATATTTTAAGACAAAAACTCTGTCACTTAAAGATGTTCTATCGAGCCTTTACTACTTATAAAGGGTGGTTTTGATAGAACAATTTTCCAAAAGTCAAACAATGTTTATCCCCATTTGTAGAAGCGGACTCTTTGAGTAATTCGTCTGACAGAGTATACGTTGAAGAAGCAAGTTACTGGGGACTGTTCGCCTTGCAAGAGGCAAAGAACGAATTGCAATTCTTGGGTGTCGCAGCAATACATAAGAGAAGAGGTTTAGGTTATTAGACTACATATGATCTTTCATGCGACACTTATAACAAAGACACTTCCAAAAATATATTTGCAAATTTTTTCACTAAATCAACTTGTGAGCTATAACAATTAAAAAAAAACTCAAATTTTGAAAATACAAATTGTTTTTTTAATGAAACAAAGGCGAACTTACAAGGAAAAACTAATAAAAAACTTTTGTCGGTATTGGTGGTGCAGACATCACTGTTGCAGGCTCCCCTTCGTCTATGCAGAGCGAAGATGACGAGGATGCTTATAGCGTCGCTGCTGGGGTTGGCGTCGGCGCGCTTTCAGCCCGCAAGCCAAAGCCCAAGCGAGGCGTCCTTCCCAAACACGCTACCAATATTATGCGCGCTTGGCTCTTTCAGCATTTAGTGGTTGGTTATTTTTATAATAAAAATGTATTTTTACTTGACTTTATTTTTATTTTAATAAATTTACTAAACTTAATTTTTATATTTCATAAAAATTATACATTTTAATAACCAAAGTTTCTATTTTAATTAAAATGTTTCTATTTTTTCCATACTGTAATAAATAATAATTTAGTTAATTAAAAAAAGAAAAAAAACTAGGATGATTACATTAGGTTTCTTATTTTATATTTGTAATTTTTGAAATAAACTTTAAAAAATAATTTTTTTGGACTTTCTGTAGCATCCATACCCAACGGAGGATGAGAAGCGCACCATAGCCAGCGAGACGAATCTAACGTTGTTGCAGGTGAATAATTGGTTTATAAACGCGCGTCGACGCATACTGCAGCCAATGCTTGACGGTGCCAATACGACCGATATTGGGGCCATACCGGTGGCCACAACCGCGCCAACGCCACCACCACAAATACGTAATTTCAGCGGAAAAAGTCGACCCAAGTCCAAGACCAATTCTAAGAATTTGCAGCAGGGTGATTGGCAATCCGAAGACTCCGGTAGTGAATACAATGGCTCGAGCGATGGAGAGGGTGCTTATACCGGTTAGTACAGTTGTCAATAGTTTCAATTTCAATCTGAACATTGAATAAGAGAATTTTCGACTTCAGGTCTCGACGGTATCGAACAACACAGCCGTGATGACTACGAAGACAGTGAGGATGGTGGCATCGATATCGATGAAACGAAGCCTTTCGTCCACTGACCACGACGAACAATCATTTCCCTGTATTCATCTCAACTCTTCTCCTCATCGTCCATCATCCTGTTCAGTATTAAGGTATCCGAGGCTAGTTTTCGCTTTAACTGTCACATAAGTAAAAGCCGTACTCACAAAACTCATAATGATGATCAGAGATCTTTCAAAAGAACCTCCAGTGTGCGTTTAAACTCTAGGCTATTACTCGGCCAACAGAGTTCTATAGATTTTTCCAAGTATACTTCTTCTAATTGAATACGAACCTCGTGCATGGCAGTACGTTTGTTGCATACATTGAAAATTTATTTCATTCGTTGAAGTGTTTTTTTTCCTATTATTTTGCAACAATACTGGTTTGCGGTGGTAAGGCAAGCATTTTACTAATAAATGAAATCAATGTACTTGTTATTTTTTACTTTGTTTAAATGAACGTGCTGCCAAAAATTTAGAAATTCTTCATTAACTAAGATGTAAGATGTAACAGCAAAAAGCGCCTTGTACTATGAAAATAATAAAAAAGAAGATACTAGTAACAACTACGCTTTAAAAATTGCTGATATACTCGATCTTCGAATAAAATACTGTTATACCTTCGTTCGACTGTGTTCAACATACATCGAGGTGTATTTTTCTTCCTCGACGACTTGTACAGTTATTTGCATTTTCGCCATCATTACGCTCTCGATATTATTGTATGCGTAATAGTCACACGTTTAAGTATGCAGATTTATCTTTGTTTCTATATCTAAAAAAGTTATACAATAGTCTTTCGATAAACAATATATATTTCTTCCAGAATAATTTTTTCTAAAAATAGTAAATCACTCTGTTTCTACTATTGTGAGTTACATTTTTCTCACAAGTTGCACATTATTTTTCTTGTGCATCGTGGATTGAAGATGAGTCTAATGGATCTCAATTGAACTTGATATAACGATACATAACCTAAAGGAGAGTTTATTTTTTGTCTCGCTATAGATCTAAAGAAAAAGATACTTCTAAATGTAGTCTCACTTCCGCTTCAGATAATATGACAGACCTCAATTTTACATACACACATACAAGTTCCTAAAAGTCTCTTCATTTTACAGTCAAGTACAAGCTTATCAACTTGTAGAGTATATGTGCATGACTTTTTTGACTACGCAGTATGTAGTTGTACAAAATTGTATACAAATAATTTAAGACAGCTATACTATGCAATTATTCTTTTTATGATTCACATTGTAAATGGTATATACATATACCTCGTACCCTAGTTTTCGGTTACGTATACCTCATTAAGATTTTTACCCACTGTCAAACCATCAATCAAACACCAAATAACTAAGAGAAATAGATGATGCCATACAGTAATAATTATATCACCCTGATTGTGCCATTTGAATATTGAGGAATGTCTCTCTTCTTTGACGATACTCATAACAAAAAAAGTGCTATCCCTCCAAGATACAGTAACATGACGCAAGTGGAATAAAACAAATTATGTATGGTTCAATGTATAAATAAAAAAAGAAATCAATTTGTCTACGTGTAAGTGACTTACTTTTGTTTCTGATGTTCAAATTTCAACCGTGTGTATCGTAAACTCTCTCGCTCGAGAATTCCTCGACTACTTATACGTAATTAGAGCGATAAGGTGTATATGTACTTATGATTTTATGTAGACCTAACTAGACTTCGCAGCTTGTACATGATTATATAGAAAAGAGAGAGAGGGAGAGAGCGGGCAAGCATTGATAATCATACATAATTTTGTGGCGCTAAGAATTATAAACGACAGAAGAAAGAAAATTAAGGATTCAAAAAATGTCAAAGTATCGGTATATATTATATTGATAAAACGGCTACTCAAAATTTATTGAAGTATATATACATATTAATGATTATATTTTTAAACTCTAAGTGTCGTCTTTTGTGCCGTGTGCCCGGAAGCTATAACGTCGTTAATGCGGAAAATTTTCAAAAAATAAATCAAGTGTATTTCTTCTGGCTTCTTCGGTGCATTGCTGTAAATATTATACATTCAATATTGTCACTATTAACTCGCGGTATTGAGGAAGATAAATAAAAAGAACTTTTAACTTTGAATATTTACGTCGAACGAGAAACAAATAAAAATGTATCCATTATCTATTAAGGAAAAAAGGTCACGTTATAAAATTCAAATATGAAATGACAGAACCTGCTGAACTCACATTTTTTATACGAAAGATATATTCATACGATTTTTTAAGTTACGTTATGTTTTGGCTTTGTTTAAATTTATGAACTATATTTTTTGACTATGCTATTATCTGATTTTATATTTATATTACGGATTGCGTACTAATTTGTACTATTCTTGAATAGATTTATACAATTGATTTGCTGAATATAAAGATTTGATTGAAAAATGAAGCTAAAGAGAAAAAAATCGATCAACGATAAAAACGGATTTGTTCCTCTTTTACATAGTAATAAATAGAGTAAAGTGAACTAAATGATACTTATTGCAACCAATTCCCTTTTGTACAGTTCAAAGATAAAGATTGACAAGAAAGAAACAGTCGTCTACCTTATTTCTTAAACTATGTACTTGAAGCGATAAAAGTCATGAAATAAAATAAAAATCAGTCGATATCCCATCGACGAACAGCAATAAGCAAGTGGAAAAATAGCGTGTAAGGAAAAGGTTTAAAAAAATTGAATAAATAAACGAAATAAGAAATCGTTGTGCGTAGCAAAGCTCTCATATACGACTGGAATAAGTGACGAACGAAGAAAAGGAAACTTTAGTTGATAAGGTCTAAACGGTAGAATTGTAAGAGGTAGGTTTTAAGGCTGAACCACGTATACGTATGTGCTGCGGCACCAGGCGACTGTGATAAACTCGGTGGGCGGTGCCCAGCCTCCTACTTCATAATAATAATTGTATACTTAAAACGATAAAAAAATATGAAACAAAATGTAAAAGAAGTGACAAACAAAAAAATTAATTTGACGCAAAACATTTGCCGCTACATAATTCTTAGTGTGAGGGTTTAGAATTAGATGATCAAAAGAATAATGTTCTGAGTTTTTGAAAATACTTGTCATATATATATATATATATATATATATATATATATATATATATATATATATATATATATATGCATGCATATATGCGCACACATACACACATACACATTGTAAAGTGCTCTATGATTGACAAAGCTTTCATTTAGAAGTACAAAGACTGGTTAAACTTTATGTAAATGCGACTGAAGCAAGCAATACTTCATCATGTTAAACTAAGAATTGAATATATTCCAATTTTTTCTGTTTTCTTGTACAAATGTAAGCCATCAAGGTTTCTTGTATAAGTTTTTCAAAAACTCACTATGAATGATAAAAAACGAACGATAAAACGAAATTTGCGATTTTGTTCAGCGATGACGCACGCGTGTAATAAAAAAATTCAATGTATTTCGTCCCAAGTCGACATTGTGTATGCTCAAGTGCATATATTGTTTACTTCGAAAGACTCCTGCCCAAGATTTCGACTAAAAATATGTAATTGAAAAGTAAAGTTTTCATTGGACAAGTGATCCAGAAGAACAAATCTCTCCCTCCGAGAGTATTTATTTATTTTGAAGTGAGTGTTTTAATTTTGTATTTTTTGTTGATAATTGAATGAAATTTCTTTTTCTTAAAGAAACATGTTTCCGTGTATATTCCATAATAAGTCTTCCTTTGATGTAATGTTTTGCCTAAGTGAATGGTATTTCGATGGTGTATGAATATTACGACGTAAGAATTACGTAGTCTCTGAATTCTGGATCACTTTTAAAACTGGAGTAAAGAGAAAAAAGTTTTTAAGTCCTAAGCTAAACGTATAAATAGACTTTTCATCGCATCGCATATTAAACAAGGGATAAACGAATGAATTAATTCTTTCTCGTGTAAATCTACGCCCTGTTAATTAAGTTTATCGATAATAAATGCCATCACGCTTGCATTAATGCGTTTTATTAACATTATTTCTTCTTCTCTATAATCTATTTATACCTAAATATCTGTTTTATTTGTGTACCAAATAGTTTGTGGTTTATGTTAATGTAAAGAATAGATTTATTTTTCAGAAAAAACACGTACATTTTTTAATATCAAAATAACGTTTATTTCCAACTATCAACAGTCGACAGTCATTAATATCCCACAGTAGAGGATATACTTTACTTAACTCTTAAAACACGTATTATAAAAAAATTCTACACTTAAATAGTTACTTAAATGCGCATTCGTTTTGAAGGATACACAATGATCATAGTATAACGCAATATACCTAAATACTCTTTCATTCGTGTTTTTACTTTGATTCCGTCATTAATAACATTTTTGTTCTACAAAATGCATCAGATTTACCTAACACTGACACAACCTCAAAGCCTATAATACTCCCGTTTTGTACCACACGGAATAACGGGATACATACCAAGCACTATTTCGCGTTTTTCCAAATAAAAATATTTGTTCAAATTCTTAAGTGAGAAGTGGCGTGTTCTCATTAATGGATCTGTCATAACTCGTGTGGACTAGTCGATCATTATTATACGAGTAACTCGCTCCCATCGAGGTCTGGACTGGCCGCCACAGATACCATCTCGTATTCCTAGAGGTCGACAGATCTACAAAAAGACTATCGCATTATTTGACTGTTGATAAAGTTGATAACGACAACATTGATGATGAAAATTGATAGAATTTTTGACAACTTACCCAGTATTAAACAAAACGTGAGACCGAGACTTGACAAACCATACGAGAATGAAAGACAAAATTGCAACAGTGCTGCCGATGATCAAACTTAGCCTTTCTTGGGCTGGAGGCGCCTTCAACAGCATTCTCATACTGAGGTCTAGCCAGACAGATTCTGTCCACGTTGGATAGTATCCGGTCTTCATGTCGTAATCTATTTGTCGAATTAATTTAAACAACAAATATTATTATTGTCATTTCTAACAAAATTATAGCGATTTACAATGAATACTGTGCTAATAAAGTATCTCACCCACGATATCGAATGCCGGACTAACGGCTAAACTGAAGTTTGCTGTTGCGTTGATACAAGCTCCACTGAAATTATAGCCTGCCATCCAGAGCAAATGTTTCTCGACGCATACCGCGGACGTGTTCAAATGTGGAAAATGTTCACCAGTAAGCAACGCAAGCAACTGACCAGTGAGAGTTGTCCAAACCATGTCATTCTTCACGACGCTTGTGTACATCGGGAACACTTGATTAGGAAGTTTAGCTCCTACCGGAGAGGCAGCACGGAATAATGGACATCTCGCACTCACAAGGTAGCATGGCAATAATTCGCCTACTAACTCTTCCACAAAAGTGTAATTACTTGGTGGAGTCTTGCCTTTGGTTGCTATTCGGTACAGCTCCTCGCCTAGTTTTGAGGCTACTCTTGCTAAACTGGCTGTCAACCTTTCTGAACCGTTTCTAAAATAAAAAAAAATGCGTTAAATAGGATACCATTTGACTTTAGCTGCTCTTGTAATCGAAAAAATGTGATACCTTGAATAGCCGAGACCCTCGGCATCATCTAGCAGACCATTGTAATATTTATTGGTAAAATTTCTTCCGTGATTCGTTATTACAACAACTGGCATGTTTGAATCTCGTTTAAGAAAGCTTTGCACAGAAGCTGGTGGTACACTGTTATCCATGAATGTGGCATTTAGTTCTTTTCTTAAATTTTGTAAATTGACTATTATAGGATTGTTATTCGAGTTGTTTGTATGCAAGTAAATATCCCCCTCGCCCAATTGACCTAATTCAATAATAGAGCTTATTTGATCAAAGTGTAAAAATTTCCCACCCAACGCATCAAACTTTTCGAATATTAAATCGTGAGCTAGACGGCTTGAACCGATATAATCCATTGATTCACCATTTAATAATGAGAAAACAATATTTGTATCTGAAATAAAAATATGATTTACTTGAAAAGAGGTATTTTGAAAAAAATCAATTTAACATTATACTTCAAACTTACCATTGACTGTAACATTAAGGTGATGTAGATAAGTAGCAGCAGCCAACAAAGTCACCAATCCAGTAACTGCACTGCCTGCACCAGGTATTAAATTTTCAAAAAGTGAATTTGAGTCCAGTCTTGCAATTACCATTATAACGTATTTGACACTATCACTCATGGGACCAGCGGGCCAATGAATATTCCTATCACCTATGGGATCACAGAATATATTTGGATTGAAATTCATTCCACTATTACTCCGCCTAATACATGTTTCTGCATTGACAGCAGCTAACATGAACGATTTCATCTCTAGTGCACACAAAGATCGTTCAGCCTGTTTCTCTCTATCATGGGCATTGTACTTTGAATAGCACTCTCTTATTTTATTAAGAGTATCTCCATCCTGAATGAAAATAAAAAGCATGTTATCAATAAGGTGATATTAAAATATTATATAAAAGGAATTGGCAACAATATTACCTGTGTATAAAACATAGGAAAAGGCCAGTCTTCTAAGAGTAATGAAGAACCATAAGGGTTCCATTCATGATCGCAAGATTTTGATCCTGAGTATCTATTTGGACATGTGTCATCTGGGGAATATCTATATGGATGTTCTAAGCTTGTGTTTCTTGTTAATAATACACCATTTATATTGTTAGACTTTTTGAACCTTCTCAAATTACTCTTAGTATACATGTCAAATGACAAAACTATTGTATAAGGTCCTGCAGTACCATTTTTTTCTAACCACTCTATATCTATATCATTTTCAACATAATGAATAACACCAATACTACCCGATCTGCTAGCTGTAATTGTAGAATCATGAATTAGCTTACAATTAAAACTCAATTAAATATTTTTCACTTACATGAACACCCAAATTGGTGAGTACCATTGTGTCTTCTGAAACAAGCCGCTGCTGTATCAATTGGCATATATAATATGTCCTTGATTCTGTTCGCAGAGACTACAACAGATATATGAATTCATGAATGAGTACATTAAATAATCTGTTTTGAATAATATCCGTAAATCGAATATCATCAAACATCAAAAGAATATTTCATATTATCCCAATACGAACATGATTCATGAAAACATTAAATAACTTAGGTTAATAAAACTCACCAACGGAATAACTGCAGCTCGCGATTGCCATGAACCCAAGGCATATTCGCAAAAGGTCCTTCATCCTCACCGTTTTAGGGTAAAAAAGTTAAAAAAACTGGCAACTACCCAAACGCCGTCATAGAAAAACGTTCCGATTGTATTCGTTCTTTTACAAAAACTTTGTCATCCACATCTGGCCAAAGGAATGATGTGCACATACACAGCTGACGTCAGTTGCATCACGAGCGTCCATTGGACGAAAAGGAAGTTGTCCCAACCCAAGTGTCGCCAAGTGTACGATTTCAAATAACCACTTTGCATGCGATTGTAGTCTGTACCTGGTGTTCGTGTGTCCGGCGCGAACGCGATAACAGTTATTTAAAAATGAAGTGTCATCGCGGCTCATTTATTACGATAATGTGAAAATTGCCGTAGCTTTTTTGTGAAATTACGAGGCTAAACTAAGTTTACTAGTACTCGCGCTCGCGATTGGCGTTCGACGAGGCACACAGATGCCAGGTCTAACCTAAAAAACAACAAACCACACAAATACAAGTTTTTTATTCAAGGCCAACGTTATACACGACTCGCCGTATTAACGAACAACACGCCAAGAAGCAATGCCGGCCCGAATGTGCGTTGTACCATCGTGCGGCTATCGTCGTCACAAAAATGAACAGATCAGACTTGGTTTGTTTCAATGTCCCAAGGATGAGAATAGAATTCGTATGTGGCAACAACAAATTCCCGGACTCAACCCAAAAGACTTGGTTTGCGAGAGACATTTTCACCCAAGTTTGGTGTCGCGCTATTACGAGAGAGCTACCAACTCAACTGTAAGTAATTAATGAAAAAAGCTTTCTATGGTTCGTTATTTCGTTCTTTATCAAGACGGTATTAGGCGTCATATTTTCGATTTTGTAATCATGACTGGATCTGAATGTCTGAGCCAGAATTATTAGTGAGCGTAGATTCATTTAGAAAAGAATCTACCTGATTCTCATAGATAGCACAGAATGAAATTATTTTTATATTGGCTAAGGTTTACAGTAACTTTTTATTTTTCTAGCGAACTAGATTGAAAACCTCATCGGCTGTACCAACAATATTTTCCAATTATGAATCACTTGATGAATTTCGTTTTCAAGCTACATCTGCCGTATTCTATAACAATAACAATTTCCCAGATATTTCACAAGAGCAAATAGCATCAACCTCAGGTATTAGTGATTTCATGGATACATCATGTGGACTAAGTACTTCAGATTCAGTATGCAGTGACAACACAAGTACATCAGATCAAATTCAAACAAAAGTCACATCATTAGGTGATGCCATGTCTGACTTATCAGCATCTGAAGGTATTCTAATGAAAATCAAACAAGAGGAAATACAGGCTGACATTAAAATAGAAAATACAGAAGGTAAGCTAATTCAGTGCATACTTGTATTAATTACATTTAGAAACTTAATTTTCCATTTCTAAAAATTGTGTTAGAATATAGTGAAAGATTCAAGTCGGAAACTGATTGTCAAATTGAGGAGCTTACAGTGTTTGAACAGATACAAATTAATCGTGACAATTATTCCAGAATAATACCAGAATTATGGAACTTAAATCAATTGGTAGTAGGTACTGAAGATGTAATGGTATTTTCAAAAGAATGTACTGTAAGTGAAAACAAAGCATTAGTAGTTATGTATGAAAAAACTGTTGTTTTGGGTAGGAGTGGAAGCGTCCATTACTCTGTCCATGGTAATACTCTGAATTGTAATGATAGTACGGCTGAGCCGTATTTTCCTAGTCAGGTAAAAAGTGTTGAATCGCTTTTAAATATTATAACAAAATTCAATGAGCTTAAAGTTTGTCAAGGTATCTGTACATCTGAATTTGAAGTTGATAAAGACTGTATTGTTTACCAAGATGATCTAGGTTATTGCCGTCATATGAATTGCGCTGTTATTGCAGATACAGAACAATGTAATCCTTGTTTTGAGTACAGTCAATATTTGGCAGCTATCACATTGAATAATGTACCAGTATTAGACAATCAACCAATTTACAACAACCAAATATACTAACTTTTTAAATGTCATCCATCATAAATAGATAAACTAGGCATTTTTTCCTCTTTAACTTAATTAAAAAATTATGATAATGTGAAAAAACCCTGTTCAACTTGTGATAAATTAATTTCTTTAATTGAGCATTTTTATTGATAATTTTTTTATATTTTGGAAATATTGTTAAAAAATGTTTTGCTTCCATAAATTTTTATAAGTAGCATTATTTTCTCCTTTATTTTTATTAGTTTTTTTAAATTAAAACATAGTTTTTTCACATTCTCCTAGTTTCATTAAACTTAGATCATAATCACAGTATACAATATTTTATTGAGTAACATTCTTTTAAAGATAAATAATTTTTTCTATATGATAGATCATCAATCAATAAATTACTAATGATTCTCAGAAAGTAAAAGTGATCAGCAAAACTTCAAGATGAAAATTAGTTTCAAGCTTCATTGTCTTAAATAAACAAAATTTCCATTTATATAAATATTAAGTAACAATATCAGCTTATAAGCCAGCTGTTACAATATCATAGACATATTTTATGAGGAATTAACTTAAATAACTGACTGTTGATGTAAATATTCATTAATTAAAATATTCTAGTGATATAAAATATTCAAAATAAGGGTTTAAGCCCCTTAAGGGTTTACTACATTTGAATAGGACCTTACTTGTGCCGTTAGGCTTTTTAAATCAATATTATTGGCATATTATTATTTAATTGTTTGGAGTTAAGTTTAGATACTATACGATAAAAAATGCAGACGCATTTTTAGTAAATATTGTGGAAACCACTGCACAAGGCAAAGATAGCCAGGATGTACCGACCAAAGTTTTATGCTTTCGCAATAAAGCTATAAATGCACAGGCATTCAAAGTTGAAATAAGTTTTATTATTTAGGAATAGACTTGCGTGTTTTTTATGCACTTTGTAATACATGTTAATAATCTAATTGTTGACATGGTTGTATTTACATTGGATATTTCAATAAAAGCAAAACATCCTGAATCTGATTTGAAATTTTACTTATATTCATTAAAAGACACGTTTTTTTCAAATATCAGATGCCTGTCCTTTAAACAAACGATTAAAGGAATAGTAGAACCAGTAAAAAGAATATTTAAATTATAATTTATAATAAGATAATAAGAAAATACTAAGTATTTTTTATTTTGAGTCTTCAAAAACATTGAATCAAGGATTACACCTTCAAATTTCATTTATTTATATTGATACTTGTTTGTTTATTATTTTATTTATCGGCAATGCAACAGAAGCTACTGTAAGAACAATATAGGTGAATGATAAAAATGATGAAAACTTGTTGGTGTTTAACACGGGTCTTAGTAAGTAGGACATTACTACAAAGCGTTAGACTCGATATTAGACAATGATAAGTATTATGAAGATAACTTATGTAAATTATTCAATGCGTCATTATATTTTTAATATTAATGTTTTATGTATTCATGAGTATGCATACAAAAATTTCTGAGTACTAAATAATAATTTTTCGCAATGAAACGTTAATGAAAATTGAAATAAAAACCAAGATACGCCAACACGTCATAAGTAATAATAACACTTATAATAAATTCAAGTTGATAATTTATCGTGTGGTACTTCAAAACATAATATTTTATTTTGAAGATGCTCAATAATTTAATTTATATGTTCTTTAACAATTATGGTTTATTTCTATAGATCATGTATTTTCGATTAAACCAAGAGAAAAACTTTCTAGATTCTTGCAAAAATCTTTTCTCTTGAACTCGATTAAAGGATTTTTATTGCAAAGAAAGCTCTCAAGAGTCATAAAAGTTTTGAAGTTATTGGAAACATTGTAAATGATTTATATTTGCTCTAATAAGCACGATGTTATTATCATTGAAAACAATAAAATCCACAACAGGCAAATATTCCATTTTTCTAAATGTAGAAAGATGCCATGTTTCGTATTGGCTAAGTGGTATATATTCTTATCAAACGTAATAATTTGCTCGAGCTATATCTAATTTACAATGATACTCTCTTTTTAAAAAATGTCTAAAAAAGCTACCCTATAGAGGTAGTTCACCTTGCAATCTCGCATCTCAAATGCAACGCAACTAACGCTTATAAGAAGCGATAAAAAAGAACATGCCAACAGACAGTGTCAGTATCTGGCGCGCTCGACGCTCAATGCCTCCAAAGCTCATGTGTACCGCACGCGCTCGCAGCGCGACCCAACCTCATACAATTTACTATCCGCATTGCCCAACATATAACCTTCAACACTCGACTGCAACTGCAAGCAGTCGTCGTTCGCCCGCCGACTCGCGATGACGATCCTCTTTTCGCTGTGTACCACCAGTAACATCAGGACAACAAAGTAACAAAAATAAAAAAAAAAACATAATATTATCGTCAAGTTCTAACGATGGAAAGTAACGAGCGAAAAGAGAGCCGTGAGCTCTTAACAATTGTGATCCTGTGTCTTTTGTGGTATGCGGTGTCGTCATCGAGCAACGTCGTCGCCAAGGCCTTACTTTCCGAATTCCCTTATCCAATGACTGTCACCATGGTTCAACTGACTACCATTACTTTACTTTCTGGGCCGCTGTTCAACCTGTGGAGTGTGAGGAGGACTAGTAATACTATGATTACGTGGAGATATTATTTCAAGTTGATTGTTCCCTTGGCCCTCGGCAAATTCCTGGGCAACGTACTCAGCCACGTCAGCATCTGGAAAGTGCCCGTTTCGTACGCTCACACTGGTTAGAGTTGTTCAAGGTTTTATTTTCATGATATGGCAAATTGAGTATGTATATATACGTAGGATTGTTGGAATAATGCCCGTGGTTTATTTTAGAACATATGTTTGGTCAATTGTCAAAAGTTTCGGAGGATTTAGCTTCGGATTTCGTTTTTATTTTTCCCTCGTTGAAATTCTATCGTTTGTCGTTAACAATTCATAATTCTAGAGTGCAATAATCACTGACTGTGTTATTTAGAAAAATGAAACATTATTGCATTGAATAATCCTGGAAATGTATTATGTACACGTACCGCAGTACATGGAAAACGAAGTTTACGAATTACAACGTTCGATAACACTGAAACGCTGTTATCACGCGATGTTATTAGTGTCCGATATCGCTTGTAGTAATCGTATATGTAAGTACTTTGACAGATTTTTAATTTACGGTCCAATATATATGCTTTGACCACGTGTTTTGATTTATCAACAACGCGACGTCTGCTCTCGCAATCATTTAGATTTTACTTTTTTCTTTTCCTTCTCCTTCCCGTGTTTATTTTACGGTGAAAGTAAAACTTTCCGCGATGTAATAGTTATTTATCGACGCTTCGCCGACGATAATAAAAGATTTAATGTGATTGTTCATTGTTCCGCTAGAACGGGAAATCTCTACAGCGGTTTTTTTGTTAGGTAAATAGTAAATGAAAGAGAGTGTTGAGAGAGAGTTTTACTGGGAAACATAGTTGCTCCTAATAATTATTATATATTTTTTATTTATTTATTTTTATTGATTACTTAGGTTATTGGAAAAAATAAGTCTTGCATACATCAGTAAGGAATGAATGTTCTTTTCTTATCTTGGTAGTAATTTTATCCATTATAGATTTATTCACTCTATTCCAGTATAGTATTACATTAAGTATTAAATATTGAATTCAATTTGTTATTTTATTAAAATCTTGGCATCTAATGATAAAGCACAATAGATTACAACATTGAATATTGATAAAAATTTCGGTCCTGTTTTAGTGAAGGCCACAATGCCACTCTTCACAGTTGTGCTATCTAGGATCATTTTACAAGAGCGACAAACTGGCAAGGTCTACCTCAGCTTACTGCCAATTGTCGGTGGTGTGGCCATAGCTACTCTTACTGAGCTTAGCTTTAATTTCACTGGACTCTTCAGTGCCCTGGCATCTACAATGGCATTTTCTTTACAAAATATTTTCTCAAAGAAGGTTAATATAATTACTTACTTAGCATTTATTATGACTGATATTTATTATTATTATTACAGGTGCTAAAAGATACTGGAATTCATCACCTGAGGCTATTGTTAATATTAGGTAGATTAGCATTATTTATGTTTATACCAATATGGTTGGTGTATGATGTAAGAAATTTGATGTATGATCCATTGACTGGATCTGCAGTTGAAATTAGTACGAAGACATTAATGTTTCTGATAGTAGATGGACTACTGAATTGGCTGCAAAATATTGTTGCCTTCTCTGTAATGTCCATAGTGACACCTTTGACATATGCAGTGGCCAGTGCAAGTAAACGAATTTTTGTGATTGCTGTAACTTTATTTATCTTAGGTAATCCAGTGACCGGTACTAATGTTTTTGGCATGGTGTTAGCTATTGCTGGTGTCTTCTGCTATAACAAAGCGAAATATGATCAGAGGCAGGAAGAAAAAAGAAGAAGTTTACTGCCTAAGTATAACATTCCAACTCAAAATGGACACACTAGTTTTATGATCAATGGGGGCAGGTCGAATGAGAAATATCCGTTTTTCTCAACTTAGTCTAAGGTTACTAAAAGTTAAATTGTTATTTCTTCACAAACCCATAAGAATTTTCTTTTTAATGCAATTGAAAAGAATTTAATCAATGTAAAAATGTCGTAAGAATATCTGAATATAAGATGAAAAATAAAAATTATGATAGAACAATTTTTTAAAGTATTTTATATATAATTGAAGTTTTTCCATCTACATATACATTTTGAATGAATTTCATGGTAACTTCAGATATTTTTAATGAATATTACAATGATCAAGAGGTATATTATTGTTTTGAATGTGTAATCGAGAAGGATAAATTCTTGTCAATGTATTGATTAATTTATTGCCACTTAAAGTTAGAAACTGCGCTATGAAGTTGTCTTCGTTTGAAAATTAACTTTTATCTAACTATCTTGGACATGTTAATCGCTGGTTCGATTGATGAAACATTCCTGCGATTTTATATCATGGATAATATGCTAATCAGATGTTTTTCATACATTTATAGAGCTTAATTTGATAGACAATTTTCTAATCGCTTGAAGCGTTATGACTTTGAATTTCTTATATCTTGCTAGTGTGTAAAGTTGAATGGTATGGAAGTATGAACTCTGTTTATTTTGAAATATTTCAATGATGCTGAAAGTGATGAAACGGAAAAGTAAGATATTTTTGTGTTAAATATTTGTTTTGGTCTCACTGATATTTATAATACGTTTGTGTGAGTAAAAATGGGGAAATACTTTTTTTGTGCTTTAACATTGTAACAGTCACTTGGTGACTCAATACAAATCTGTAAATTACTTGATTTTGTGTAAGTATGTATTGATTGTGGGAGAAATTATTTTTGTTTGAAATGGTTTATATAAAATACATCTATTTTTAACAACATACGTATGCATGTGATCGCACTGACAAGAAGCAGTTAAAAACAACTTGCACTGCAGTAGCAAAGAAGTTAGCTGTAAAAATTCCTTTAAAACGTACTAAAATAATCTTTTATGGAATGAAAAAGTTATTTACTTTTGTAAATCAGACGGTACAAATGAATTTTCATACGTTTTTTTAGATGAATCCACATGTGTTTTATATGCTTCTGACGCCTGAAAGGTTTATTCCTGTAATATTTGTCTTCAAAAAGTGGTGAACTGTATTTCTGCGAATTACGACTTCCCAGAAATATTGAAGTACCGCAATAAGAGTTTATTTATTCAAGTCACTCGAAGACGGGATCTTTCTGTAGACGCGCATGAGAATGAATGTGAACAGTCCAATGATGATAATAGAGTCGTTCATAACTTATTAATAAATTAAAAATTTTTAGACTATGGATCTGTGATTTTTGAATATTTTATAGTTAAGTTTGGCATAAAAATCATTTCAGCTATTATTGACAAAATTTTTGTACTCTATTCATTAGAATGTTAAAAATAGCATGGTATTCAAATTTATATATTTGTGCATGTAAAAAGACGTGGCTATTGTTGAATGTTTTGTTTACATAAAACATTGTTACACTGAAAATCACACAGCTGCTGTCAAATAGAAATAATCGTGTAGATGACTTATTTTATTTTTACATGGTTGTAATAGATTATGTTTTACGTAAAACCAATATGACTGATAAAATTAAATAATTGTTATGCATTTATCGTCTGAATAAAAAATAAAAATACGTTATTCTGAATAAACTACGGAAAAATACAATGGTGAAATTATTGTACAACACACACAAATACAAAAGTGATAGTATTTGTCAAAGTGAAAAACCATGCAGCATTGACTGGAACAAAAAGTTATTGAAGGATTAAAAGTGAACTGATATAATAGAAATTGCTCGATGGGAATGAGTATGATTTTTAATAAACTTTTCCACTTATAGAGTATCTATTGTCTTTTGTATGTCCTGGCCCGTTTATATTTCTTTAACTATGTGAAAAATATACTGATATTGTGTTAATATATTCTATTTATAATATAAAAATTCCATCATATAATTTAAATAATACATACACAAAAAGCTCTCATTCTGCGTTTTATTAAAAATTATATAAAATTGGAGTCATTTTTATTGCGAACACCGAATCACGAAGAGAAAAAAGTGATCTACATTTTTTACAAGATCCATCTATTAACATATATTTTGACACGCTGTTTTCGAAAGTTCCAAATTATGCATACATAAGTGTTTTTAAGAATTTTTATTATTTTATTAAAGAAAGATCTTAGTTAACCCAATGGAAAATAGGAGAATTCAGCTTTACGTTAGGTGCAAGAATTGTGAAGGTATATCGGTAAATTTGTTATCTAATTTGGATTCAGTGAGCGTCATAGTACATTACAATACATGTTCGGGAAAGAGATTCTCGTTTCTAAACATAAGAATCTAGTTTCCTACACTTGTATCATAATAAACCTATACCTGTAATCCGGCGGCCATGGGCCGCGGCTTGATCGGTAAGATGATAATATTTCAGCCTTGCACGGCAAAATAATACAGATTACGGTATCTAGATTGCAATTTTCTGGCCGTGGTGCGTATCAATGGATTACGTACTTAGGCAATTTCGCGACCGTACATATGGTGCGTATTAGTACATTACGATACAAGAATCTATTTTTCGATACTCCGTGCGCAAAGTGCGTCTTTCCCGCACACTCGGCAGAAAACGTGCGTTGAAAATCGCACTTTCCACACGTCGTATCAAAAAATACGCTCGCTTCGCTCGGGCGTAAACGCCACACGAGACAAGAATCTACTTTCCCGCACTTGTATCGTAATGTACTATTTTTAGCCATCGAGGCCGAAATTGGCATGTTACTGGCCGAGCTGTGACCGGTCAGGAAATTAGCATCTTAGCGCCCGAGCCACTTCCGGAAAATGCCACTTTCAAGGCGCCGGACAAAAAAAAACTAGTATACGTACCACGGCTGGAAAATTAGCAAGCCCACATAGCACGTGAGAATTGATAACCGAGGTGAAATCGATTTATACCAATAGTTTTCGAGTTTAAGTACGTAATCTATTACTATTTCACCCAAATTGCAATGAGTTCAAAATAAGCATAAAGTTACCGATCGAATCACGGCCGAGAAATGCTACTTTCGGGACGCTAGACCAAAAAGTAAGTATACGCAGGACGCTTTGGTTGTCAATGTTCACGTGCTATGGACTTAACAAAATACTTTTTTGGCCTAGATACGTAATCTACTATTTCAAATTAATCAGTACTTTATTACGGATTATGAAAAAAGATGCACTGTTATCGAGACACCAAGACGCAGCTCGCCGTGCCGCAGCGGATGATTTTTCGGTGGCTAGCAAAAGAACTCTCCCCCAGTTTTCCTCTGCTATATATTACAGATATGTCTTATCTGACGCTCTAAAATTCTTGCGCGAACCCCCGAACGATGATAGAAGAGCTTACCCTCTAAAAAATCATTAATCTTATAATAGTGTAGAATAGCATTTAAAATTACTCAGAGTCGGACCTCTGTAGTGACGCGCACTTCTTGTCGAGTGCATTTTCGCAGTTGCCACAGTCTAAAGGCCACAGACTCTGTGAGAGTGGGTCAGCCTGAAACTTTTTTTCACTTTTTTGTTGTTTCTTCGATATCGCACGAAAAGCACGTTTTTGCTAAGCGTGAAAAATACCCTAGCTAACATGCTCGGGGATACATTATTTTGCTTTGGGCATCTACGAATATGTGATATTGTGCGCCGGTCTTTTATACTTGCGGCCGCATGGCTTTGGAAAAACTCGCTGTCGAAACAATAATCGATTCACATTAAGCCCTTTTCCATCAAATTTAACGATTAAAATTTACAATAAAATGTTTACTTTCAACACTTGATGGCTACGCCCGAAAAATGTATTTCTGCTAACTTTGATTTCTGCATTTGTTACTCCTCTATTTATCACATTTAAGTTTGTTGATTAATAAACGATCAAGATCGGCAAATTAACAATAAGATTATCCATTCAAATATTTCAGAATTTTGGCAAGAGGGAATAAGCATTGTGACAATCGTACGATGCACTTTCGAAATCACCCCTCCAGACCCAAAAGTACTAATGACTATCACTGCCACGCGGCAGCTTTATCTGTATGTTAAACCACACCTCCAGACCCAAAAGTACTAATAACTATCCCTTCCACGCGTCAGCTTTACCTATAAGCAACACATAAATAGTAGCAATCCGGCTAGCTACGCCAGTCGAGTCCTCAGATCTGTCAACTACAGCTGCCCAGGTACTTCTCTGCCAGTCGTCAGTGCGCTCTCGACGAATAAGCAAAATGAACTTAGAAGAACGAGCAATAGAGTACGAAACCTACATAAGTCAATTCGATTCCGATTCGGAGGATGACGAAATCGTGAAGAAGCTCAAGTACAACGGGTTGTTCAGCGAGGAAGACGACCATGGCTTCATCCATGTTCTTCCTGGTATAGTACCCGGTTATTTCAAGCAATGCGGCTCGAAGCCAAAAGATGGACAAACCATCTATAACAACAACATGGAACAGCATGTGAGTAATTTTACAGTCTGTTGTCGTTGTCAGCGCGGCACTCGTTTGTTTTGATTCTTCGCTCGTGTCACGAACTTGAACGAAACTGCCGATCTCTCCTCGCGGCGACTCGTCGAATTGATCTGAAACGGGTGCATTCGAAAAAGAAAAACAATGGCCGAAGAAGCGCACGAAACGATATCGCGTTGAACGTACTTAAACCGCGGTCGACGCTACGTTTCTCGAAAAAAAAAAAACTGTTGTTCGCCGAGACGAATATTTTATTTTCGTGTGGCGCGCTTTCGCCCCCCCCGCAAGAGAGACACCCGAGTGAATAGCGTGCTTTGCTTGTTTTTTCCAGAACTCTATTGTGAGCGGCATGCAAGCTCTCTCTTGTAACATAATACAAAGGCTCGTTAGTGCTCCCAGAAATCCACCAGGACGCACATGTTGTCGTCCTAGGGTCTGTCGCAAAAATAGACGCCCAGCAAGGAGAACACCGAACACAGCCTCGGCTACTGATAACACTCAAGCCCCAGGACCATCGTCGTCCCCGGTGGAGGCCGACGAGATGCAGCCACGCGAACAGACGCCCATGGATCCGTCTACAGGTACCATAAGAAAAGTCTTGAAGCCAAAGAATAAAAAAAATAAGAAGACTCACGATGATTAGTGAGAAAGAGTATTGCGAATACAAATTAAACAATATTAAGTTTTGTATAACAGTACGATAGTTATTACTAAATTCTAGTTACATGAGCTTACTTGCTTTAACTTTAGTGACCCACGTAATTTTAAACTTTTTGCGAATTTCTGACTAATTTTCAGTTTAAATTGGATTTATTTACTTAAATTTTTTGCGACATAACCGTATAATTTTCTATTGTTGTTTACTTATTCATTTCCGTACTTCAAGTCCCGTACTATTTAATTTTCTTCACTTAACTTTTAAAACCCTAATAAATAAAAAAAAAAAACTTTTAAAACCTTTTTAGCAAAATCGATATACGTTGCTCAAAACGGTTGATCTTGATTTTAATTTATCAATACGAATTGTCGCGTGGAACTCCACCTAAAATTATTTATAGATCCCATATCTTTTGTCTAAATTAAAAATGTTCTTTTTTCAACTGTTCTTTTCATTATTCTAGAATTTTCAGTGGAAATTTCTTTTATAAACGATAGTTTAAAATATAAGTAATGATTCATGTACTTGTCTAATTGGTAATAAAGAAAAATAAAATAAAAAAAGAGAATTATTATAAAATCCTAGCCCTCCGTCCTTCTCTTGCTGGTTTTTTGTTTTTTACAAAGTTCAAAATGTTAATCATGCATTTTTATATTTGACAAACGTAAGCTTACTGTCTTAGATCTATTTTCGAAATCACAATAAAAATATGAAAAAGATAAAAAAAAAAGGAACAAAGACTAAAAATGAAAATGTTTTTTATTTATACAATATTCTATATGTTACAAAGTATTTAGAGGCACGTGATGGTTACTAAATCTACAAACTTTCGTATACGGAAAAAATTAGCTATATATAGAAACTAGGTGGCGTGTTGTGGCAAAATAATGTGAATTACGTGTAGTATTATACGAGAGATGATGCTCAGCCGAAAAAGCGTTCTGTACACGTGTGCGCGTCCTACAAATAAACACTAGCGTAGAAAAATAAACGTAGGGAAGCGCGCGTAGCGATTATTGCAAGAAACGTCTCCGTCGGGGCGTAAGGTGCAGTATTTACAATAATTTCAGTCGTAGGGTATCAAAACAATTTGGTGATGCTGTCGGTGGGCGTGAGCGGTCGGGCGATCGTGAGGTCCAATCTCGCGCCGGCGGCTGCGATGAGCGGCACGGCGAGGCAGCAGTCGCAGTCCTCGGTACTGGCCTCGTTGACGCGCAAGATCCGGTCGTAGGGTCGCAGCACGCCGTCGCACGGGCCGCCAGGTCTGAGGCGATTGATGTAGACGCCGCGCTCGTAGAGGCCGTCCGACACGGAGAAGCCGAAGTCCTCGTACACGGGGTCCTTGTGCAAGGAGACGTGAAGGATCTGTTGCTGCGACGGCGACTGCGGGGGCGGATGGTGCGAGTGGGACGGCTGGCTGGAGGTCGGGCTGAGTCGGCTGTCCTGCGGACTGCAGCTGCAGGCCGGCCGCGGCGACGTGGAGGCTATCGAGCTGCGCGCCGGGGACAAGCGATCAATGCGAGAGCGCTCGAAGGGCCGATCCGCGAACGGACGTTACCTTGGGTACGGATAAGGCGGCATGGGCAGGTCGAGCTGACCGCTGTCGATGGACGCAGTCTCCCAGAGCCTCATGATGTCCGCGCCGCTGACGTCGGCGATCTCCCCCCAAGAGTCCACGGCACTGTCGACGCTCGGCAAACTTTCCCTCGCCGATCTCAATTGCACCCCGCTCGGGTACTGCGACTGCACGGCCCCGTCCGCGACGAGGCTCGCCTCTCGGCAGCTCAGAGCGCTGCGCGGCCAAAGGGCTTCCATTTATTATGGGCAATTCCGCTTGTCGCCAAAGTCAAATTACCTCGCCTCGGCGCCGAGGTCGGGCTTCCTTACTGTCAGCGCGACCACGGAACTGCCCGGCCTGTGCAGCAGCTGCGCGGCCTGGCGCAGATCCCCCGGATCGAGCTTCTGCGAGTCGATGGCGAGCAGCCGATCGCCCGCCGATAGGCTTCCCGTGCGATAGGCCAGCGAGCCGCGACGCACCTCGGTGATTAGCAGATCCTCGTTGACGGTCAATCCGAGATCCGGCTGGCCGCCAAGTGGCCGGGCCACTCGAACGGTGAATACGCCGGAACCTGGTACCACTGCACCGCCTACTTTGTATTCCACTACCAATTCGACCTGCACATTTCAAACAATGGAAATTAGCTCTCCCTTTCTCTGTCCGAGGGAGAAAATAGATGTTATTCACCTGAGGCGCTTCCAGGATTAATGCCACTTCGGCTGGTTGTAAATCTCTCAGAGTCCGCCTATTGATAGCAATTACTCGGTCTCCAGGTAAAAGGACTCCGCTTCGCTCGGCCGGACCCCCTGGCTCGAGTATATCCACGACGTAATTAAGACGGTCATCTGCTTGCTTCAGGGATATGCCCAATCCACGATGGTCCGGTCGTAACAATACCGTGAGACTTTCCTTTGTGTACAGTGTGTTTTTCGCGCTTTTCTGCGCTTGTGGCTGAGTGCGACGTTTTATTGTACGCGTCGAAGCGCTTGGTGGCCTTGGTAGTATTTGTAGCCTACAATATTATATTCCAATTATATACCCTTCTAATTGCATTTCTTTTCATTTTTACAGCTAAAGTTTAGTGATATGGATCAGGTATTTTGTTTGAATAGAAGCGCTGAACTTACAATTGTGCAAGGGATGAATAAATTTATAATTGGGTTATTGTTATCAACAAAGTTTTATTTGGACTATGTAGAACAATCATCTACAAATCTCTCAAATTTCAATTTTAATTTAATACTTTTATAGAACTTCATGATTAAATATATTATAAGTGTTTATCTTATATAAGTTGAATAATGACAACAGTTTCGTTCACTTTCATCGTATTCTACGTGATAGATCAGACTATAATACGAGTTGTTGTATGTTGTAAAGGAAATACGTTTTCACAATATAAAATTTTAAAACTTTTTAAAAACTTTTGTCAGAGAATACAATCAATGGAGAAAGTTATATAGGTTTTTAAATTTTCTGCTTATAACGATGGTCGGAGTGGATATTAAAATGATTTTATATATTTATATTGAAACGAAAACAGAAATTAGCATAATTTTGATGAAATATTTTTAAATTACATTAGGTTAAATTAGGTTTAGATTTAAATAGAAACATACGCACTGCATGAGCCAATCAATTAGCATTTATTTTGGCTTCACAGCATCCGGCCATGACTTTTATAAGGGAAAGGGGATTAACGGAAATGTTGCTAAAAACTGCTGAAAAACGTCATCGCGGCGAGATGTCAATTCACTAAATAACGTCTAGAATTTTTTCAAATGAATATTAAGACCTATAAATTGATACTCGTACTCTCAAAATCTTATCAAACAATGTAGTATCAACACATTTTTTATTTTCGAAAATTTGTAACAGACTTTATGTACGATATCGAGTAGTTTTACGGTTATTATATCGGACAATTTCATAGACTCTAAATTTAATTTAGTTGAACTGACGTTATTTGCATATAATTATATTTTATTTATATTGTATTACCGACATTCATTTATGATTCACTCATTGTATTCAATTTAAGTAATTCTAAGAAAGGCGGTGCCTCGCTGAGTCGTTGAGAGGGTGTCGATTTCTCTCATTGTAATCTACAGTCCACTCTATTAGCTTACGCGTTTCTCATGGTCTCCTCATGGTTAACATGTGTTACCCCGATGGCGCATAAGCGGCGCACCTGAGCCACGACCACGTTATCGTGACTATCGCCTATGTTTTGGTTCGACACTCGTCTCATTTTTCCACTTTCCCTTTTTTTATTGCTTTTAAGAATAAGAGTGACGACTAAGGCAGTAGTCGACAGTCAGTTAGCTGAGAACCCTTGACGAGCTTGTACGCTCTCAGTTGTACCCTCTGTCAATTCATGAAATAAAACCTGATCATTCTGTCTTAAAATTCATAAATTTTTCCTATCAAATCACCTTTCGTACTGAATTAATTTTCATACGGAAAGCACAGTCATTGTGCCAAAGAAACACTTTAGTTGATTAAAGTTACGAATTTTGGAAAATTCAAAGTTGTAATTTTTTGTGGAAAAACAAAAGTAGATGTCGAATTCCGACATAGACTATGTCAAACTAAATACTATGAGAAGTACCTGCAAATTTTTTGGCTTCTATTCATCGATGAGTTTTTTATAACGAGCGAGTAGAAAACAAAAAAGTATTTTTTTAATTGCGCGGTTACCCGAAGTTAAGCACCTAGCCATAAAACCACCTTAAAAATCAGATTTCAGCATTCATTTTGAGAGTTTATATCAGTATAAGCTATTGTAATTTTCACGAAATGCAATTTTTAATTAAAAAATTTGCAAAGTAAATACTCAATTATTAAACGTTAACTAAACTAATAAAGTAGTTGTTAAATAAATTATCAAATTAATTACCAACACGCTTTTCCTAATATTATTTAATTTACGATATATAAAGTGAAAATTGTCTATACGTTTATTTATATAAATATTTTTATTCAATTAATAAACTATTAAATTAATTTTAAAAATACTTCCACGCTAAATTGAGGGCTTTATGGGTGTTATAAATCAACATTGTGAAGTCAAAAATAATGTTTCTTCTTTTTTTTATTAAAAGTGTTATTGTTAATTCTTATGTATAGCATTTCTAAATAATATATTGATAACCATAAATAGTATTATTAAATAATTTTATTGTTTAATAATTATAATTCCCTGAAGTGACTATCTATATAATCAGCGGAAACGTTGGATGCAATAGTTATTTAGTTATTTAAAAGTTATTTAAAATTAAACTTTTAGGCGATAACAAAAGGGCACCGAAACACTGATAAATTTGCAAATAAATGTCACCTCAGCAGAATCCTAAGGAAAAGATTAATTTGGTTGCAAAAAAAGTTTTAATCAAGTTTAAACTATATCATGTAAGTCTCTTGAAAAAAAGCATTATTTAGCATAATCAATAATTAATAAATAATGTTACGAAGATGAACAAAAAGCGTTGCCAGGCAAATAATTTTTTTCGATGTAGTTGATTTAGTCAGTTTGTTGAAATACGAGCTTAAAAATACTGGTAACCTGATTCGTAATTTGGAATAAACTTATTTTCTTTTCTTTAATAAATCATAAAATTTCTTTATTCAAGTGCGTACGTAAGTGTATACAGTACATAAAATGTTATTCATAGAGAGAGAGAGAGACGGATGGTAGAATAAGAGCTACCCCCCCAAAAACGTGTAGTCGCAAGATGTATGACTGAACGTTTTGTTTGCTTTATTCAAAACGCTTTTTTCTTGCTGACAGCTGTCACTTTGGACATAAAAATATTGTCGTTTAGAGATCGAAAGATTTTTTTTGCTCAGTGTCACGATACGATATACGCACGCCCTTTTGCACACAGATACGTTATCATTACATCAGTTGAATTGCAATGCAATGATTGACGTGACCAAATCTGACGTTGAAGCTGACGTGGCAGTCAATGGCGGGCGACCTCGTGGTGAAAGGGTTGCATGATATACGGCAGTCTTACGGCGCTGCATAGCGTAAGATTTATTAACATTGTAATTTTGGAGGGAATGATTTTTTGCAAGTTATATTTTATGTTTTTTTTTTTTATTAAATTCCACTTTAAGAGCAATTTAGCAAGCTAATATTGAATACGGATAATTTCGTAGACGATATAGTACTAACTGTCCTTATAATACGTTCAGTATGTCTCCAGGGTCATGTGTAATGTAGGTAAAATAATTAAAATTGAATGGTCGGTATAAAAATGACGAAAATATACGCTCTTTGAAATTTCGAATTTTGAAATGATAACGCATATCGATGTTCACAAGAGCAGATGCACATCTTATCATGTCGTTAGGCAAAAATTTAATGCTACTCGTACTGACATTCATGCCGCTGATCCAACGCTAAGTAATTAATAAATAAAACATACGTTTTTAGCAAAGGGCAGTCATTGCAAACAAACTTATTGATATTTTTTTAATTGAAAGGGTAACTTCTCTGCCTTAAAAGATATTGTAAATTAATATATTGCAAACTACGTTGATTAATAAATAATTTAATTTGAATGGTATTTATGCAATTATTTGAAAAATATTCACTAGACATTGACGCGTATAGAATTGTTTCGGTATATATTTTCATCGATGAAAAGCTATATAAATAATTCTCCCTTGCATACTAAGTTTCAGTATAAAATATCTAAAAAAACGTTGTAAAATTAGTTTTTTTTTCATTAATGGTTATGGGCGTGGATTTTTGTGTTTGTTTAAAGCCATTTATTTCTGATCAGTACCACATTAAAAAAATCTTGGAATTTACGATCAAAGGCAGCAAGCATAACTCAAACGCATATGAGTACAAGCAGTAACTGTTTTATCAGCAGTGATTTACCTCGCAATGCGGCAATTATCCGAGTTATTCCGCAATAATTTAGCAGCTTGCACTGCATCTTGAATGGCTGTGTCGTCGACGGCAAGAAGTCTATCGCCGGGTTGTAAAGCTCCGCAACGATCGGCAGTACTCGCCGGGCGTAAGCTTTCGATGTACACGCCGCTCGGCGAATCGCGTACCGTCAGTCCTAATTCGCCTGGGGCAAGCAGGTGCGCCAGTCAATTAATATTTGCAGGGGCGAAAGCAGCGCTGCATAGCCGCGAGGAGTACCTGAAGCGGCGCGTTCGAGTTGAACGAGCAGAGGGCCCGAAGTAGCCGCTCGTATGTCCTCCATGTTCGCGACGTCGTATTCAATCGTGAGCGAGGCGACGGGCGCGTCGCTGCTCCTCCGCAAAGCTCGCTGCGCCTCCGCCAACGTCAACCCGCGCAGCTCTGCTTCGTCGACCGCGAGAAGTCGATCGCCTGGCCGTACGCGACCTTCTTTTGCCGCTGGTCCTTCGGATTTCACACTTGTCACTACTAAAGCTCGCGCTACGCCACCGCGGAGGGTTACTCCTAGACTTCCGTTTTCTCGTTCCACGCGGACCTGCAAACAAATTTGAAATAATTCAACACTGTGATCGATTTTCATTCGATCATTGCTTTTAATTTTATGCGAATTATACTTTTGAAAGTGAATAATCAGGAGATTACAAGATAGTTGTGCCTCGTAACGTTTCGAAATTATAGGCGTGCTACAGTCACGCTAAATAAACCGAAAGCCCCGATGGCTAGTCTATTTGTGGGGTCTCTTTCCGTCGTCGATATTTTCTACGTTTACATTTTATGCTTTTGTTATTTATATCGAACCATTACATGCTAGCTTTGACATTCTTTCCGTCGAATCTATTCTACGGAATTCTTTAATTAGTACATTAGCTAACTACTACGGGAAAACAGATTCTTGTTGCGTGTGAGATTTATGTCCGAGCGAAGCCACATCTCTTTCCCGAACGTGTTACCATGTTTTTCTAAACAACCTGCGTAAAGTGCGGATTTCAACGCACGTTTCTTCGCCGAGCATGCGGCAGAGTTCTACTTTCCTCACGGCTTATTGAAAAAATCGCATTCAAGCGAGGCAATAGTGTCAATCGCTTCGCGCTCTCACGATCGTACCACAGCTTAAATAAGTTACTCTTTTCATTTTCAACATTGAATTAGCTTCAATAGTTCATTAACAATTACAATTTACGCTTTTCGGTGTCTAAGTGCATTTCAAAGTAGCCGATGCTCTATGGAATACTGCATAACTTTTTTTCAAAACTCTTTCGAAACATCCATTTTACTTAAGCAAAGAGCCGTAAAGAGCTCTTTTTTTTAAAATTGTCTTAGAAATTAAGAGAAAAATTAAAACTCTACTCGCATTTTTTAATTTTTCCTCGATTTTCAAGACAATTTAAAAATAATAGCTCTTTATGGCTTTTTGCTTATGTATCATGGATATTCTAAAACAGTTTTAGGTTGACTAGATCATTTGTTTAAGAAAAAACCTAAAAAAACTTTTATGCTTGGTCGGTAACGCCAACAGAGCGTTACGCGCTCTAGGCTTCGCCTCGCCAAACTGTCAATGTCAGAGAAGTCTTCCCCGCCGGATTATCAGCGTGATGTGACTAATTTTAGGTGGGAATATGATGAAAAATAGAGTACGCATCTCGGCCGAATGACGGGACATTGGAATATAATAATCCATGTTTTAGTCTTGATGCGTAGCATACTATTTCTTCTAATTTCTCCGATTATAGAATTGTAGATTTGTGTTCAACGGAAAAAAACTGTTTGACAAACAACTGCTCTATTCGTTCCATACGCACTTTTTTTAGATTGTTAACATAGAATTGCCGTCCAGAAGTTCCCAAAAAGCAACCTTGTTAGTTAACTATGCACGGAGTGAATTGATTGACCATTAATCGGTCACAGAAAGGTACCGAGCGCGTAACGAAACTAAATACATTCGAGCTAGCTCAATATATAAGATCACTTTCAATAATGGTATATGAATAATTAATCTATTCTCTTTATAATTTTGCATTTGTTCACGTACTTAGAGTCAAACAAACTTAAAGGAGCTTCGAACAAAATTTATGTACACAGCTCCAAAATCATACAACGAACGTTAAAAAACTCGCTAATGGCCAAGTTTTGTCGGTTTGCTCTTGGGATGGCTTTATAATATACACCTATATACTCAACATGCATTCGCTGCATCGAAAACTCATAATTACAGTTTTACGGTTTTAGTTTTATTCTAGTGAATAAATTAAAATCATAAATTGTAACAAAATCTTTGGTATCTTAAAATGACGATTTTTAGAATTTCAATTTGACAAAATAGAAATTGAATACCTATTATCGCAACTGTTCAATACACGAAAAATGATCAAAATACTTTTTAATCTGATTTGACACATTGATGATTTGACTTACGCGTTGATTTAATTTACGCTCAGGTGCGATTAAAATTATTTATATAGATTTTTTGTACAAGTCTTGTATTATTAACTAAAACAAGTTTTTGATTTGTGGTTTGAAACTTTTAGCATTTTATTCCCATGCCTCTAGCAGATATTGACATAGAAATACATATCACATAAGATACCCATCATTCATAATTTGTTCAATTTTAGCTATATTATAAAAATTGAGTCTGAAAAATAGTAATACTCCTTCAAAAATAACAAAAAAATCAATATCTAATAATTTCGGATTAATTTGAAATGTGTCGGTACAATTAATCAGAAGGATTTGACAATAGAATTATATAATAATGATTATTACATTAAAAATCCAATCACCTGTGCCACTTTGGAGGTAACACTCGTTGGTTGACATCCGACTTCCGAGACTTCATCTAAAGTCATAAAATTTGTTGCAAAGTATGGACTTTGATGATGATTCCCATTGAGTACATTAGCAGCACCAGTCGCGTTCGTATCTTCATTCCTCGTCGAATCCGAACTCGCCGTTGTAGCTACACTTCCAGGCCTCGGTTTCTTGTGCCTTAACGTTCCCAGTCTCAGCGAACTAAACATCTTCGCCATGTTTTTCAAAATTTTACTCTATCTCTTTAATTTATGTTTCTCTTCGTTCACGCCATTGAAAAATCGCTAAAGCTTATCGTAGATAAGCTTCCGCGGTTGATTGTGCTATCGTCAAAATCGGCTTCGGGAGTTTTCGGGATTTGTCACGTTATACCTTGCTTCGGCTTTGATGTGAAATAAGTATTCTGAAAGTTGATCAAGAGTTGCAATTTAGAATTCAATGATTTTTAGTTTGAAATATACAATTACGAGCTTTCTCCATGAAAATTTGCTACGCGAAATTCGGCATCGTTAGTTTTGGAGTCCAACGAAATTGCATATGAAATAGAAAATGAAATAAAGCAGAAATAAAAACTGGAATCGCAATAAGCTTAAAATTCAATGACAAGTAAAAGCACTAAAAACGAAGTGTAAGAAAAACGAGGTAGTAATAAAGCTCTCGGTTCTCGGGCGCTCAAGAAAAAGCACGCGGCTTCTTAAAATATCAATTGGAGTACGAAAATTTCATTTCATTTTTAGAAAAGCCGACTTTATCCAGCGGACTAATTTTTAATTTTTAATTCCACGCATTAATCAACTGCGCGACTCTTCAAGCTCCTCCTAATTATAAACTATAAAATCCTACTCGGTTGGCATTCGCGTGCAGACACATTGCATACTGAAAATAAATCGACGCAAAAATTCCCGTGCACCAAGTCACAGCACACTCGCGCGAAAATAAACATACTGCAACTGACTGGCACTGAAGAATACGAAGTCAATCGTCGTATAATTGAATGCCTCATAACGGCTTTACGACGCGATGTAAGAAAAAGCTCGCCGAATAGCGCTAGCGCACACGCAGTTACCTAATAGTAGCCGGCAACATTACAATGTCGAAAAAAAATATATATATATTTATAAATTTAATTATAAACTTTGGTCGTTCGTCGTTCGATCCGTCGCGGACGGGCGACCGGATGAAACTGGCAAGCTCCACGGCACTTGTATCTTGCTCTCTCGCAGGAGAGAATGAAGAAGGAGGGAAGGCAACTCTCGAGGAAAAAAGAGATAAACACGTGCGCGCACACACGCGAGAGGAACGGAGAAAGCCAGAAAGAGAGTAAAAAAAAAAAGAAAAAGGAGCGAAACAGCACACGCGAGGGATAAAGTGTGAGAAACGCGCGCCACAGGGCGCCTGGACTGATTGGAAAGTTCAGCGACGTATTTATTTGGAGATGTAAGATTTTAATGCTTTTACGGATCGACCGATTGCTTTTCTTCGGTTTCGATTCCGATTTGCATGGAGCCTTCACGATCGCTGCTACGGGAAGATGAATCTTCGTTCTCGTTCATGCTGGTTTACGGATGTCGAAATTTGCTGGTCCGAGTGGCTTGTAGTTTCGATTGAAATAAATCCGAGTGACAACAGCAGAACGACTGATGGCTTCTCCAAAATTATTCGAGGACAAATTAATTGTAGCTCATTTTTCTTTATGTGGGATGCACGAGGCATTTTCGTGATTTTCAAAACGTTGTTCGTTTCGTATATATATATATATATATATATATATATATATATATATATATATATATATATATATATAGGATATTTATCAAATGTAATATAGAATTCATTGTTTTTGGATTGCTAACTTTCACCATTTATTGAATACGCTGCCATTGTGCACGTCAACCAATGACGAGAAATAGATTTATTCTATCGTCCAGAGAACTTACTCTTAATTGCTTTTCAAACAATAGCCATCATAAGCTTGAAATAAATCATCCATCTCAAAGCCGAATCTAAGCTTAGCTTATTAAACAAGTAATTAGAGAGGGTAGCGAAAGTTTTTCCGAAAACTTCTTCAATGAAACAAAGTATAATCGCCAAGTACGGAAAGATAAATTCCGAAATGCGTCAAGAAAGCCAGAAAAGGGGTAAACCGTTTGGACGATAGACTAAACGAGAGGATAATGCAGTGCAGGAAAAAAACCTGGATGAATTAGCGAGAAAACCGAGTACATAAACCGAAGGGTCTTAGCTTTAAAGTCATCGGGCGTGCTTCAACCGAAATAACTCGCGGGGGAGCGAGGAGGGGCTATTTTTAAAAAAAGACCCAGCGCCTGCCTACGGTGCACTTGCGTGCATGCGGAGAAAACGTTGACCGTCGTCGACGTCGCTACTCTCCGAGCTCCCGACTCTGCGTATGTTGACGATCAATCAGTCGATTTCCTTCATTGGTAGATAATACGAGGGAGTTTTCTTTCATGACTTTTCAGGAATTGGCTGAATTGGTTGGAAATTTGATCGAGTGGTTTTGAATGGACTGATGGTTGAATGATGTTTGTTTGAATAATAAAGAACAATTTCGTCGTTAACTGATACATTTTCTACAATTAATAACAAAATAGCAGTAATATTAACAAATTATGTAATTTCGGAATAGAAACCGTTTATGAGCTTTTTCTACAATGGGTTGATGAAAGATCACGAATTTTCTGAAACAATCTACAACATTTTTAAAGTTGGTTTATATGCGTACTGGAGCTTTATCAAATTGCCAAATTCATCATCTTTCAAACTAAAATTTTCAAATTAAAATTTTTACATTCAAGCGTCTGAAAAATGCATTTCTATAATTTATCGTTTCCTTTCTGCTATTTAAGTCAAAAATGCATCTCACACATTTACTAAACTTCACCGATGCAGCAATTAAATGATATTCTAAATTATGTACCAATGAAAAGCCTTTCCGACAATATTATCTCCATGCACAAAAGAATTAGCGGTTGATGAATGCCAATCTCTAAATATTTTGACAGGCAATGTTTGCGCTTGTAGTGCATATCACGGTCTAGTTGAGAAATTTACGGCTATTTGAAATTCCAGTCTGCTCGTAAATTGGACGCCAAACATTTTTGCTGAGGCTTTTTCTTTTAACCTGAACGTTGAAAATGGCCATATTCGTAAGTAATTTTGGCGAAAAGTGTTTACAACATCCTGCTATGTCTCGAGTAATTTCTTTCAAACCCTTTGGACCTTTTTCTTTTATTTTCAACTGCGAGAAAAATTGTAATTCGCGAGTATAAAAAATGTAGGAGCAGCTTTACCATATTGTATTATCGTGGAAAAATATCAATTTATAAGAGAAAATTAACATTGAAAAATTTTAAACTGTCTTAGATTCGATTATATATTTCATCTATTAGTCTAACAGCATTGCAACATTGTCAGTCGGTAATATCAGATTATTATTGTTCTTACAATTCCCAAACATCTCTTTCTTCTTGGTGCATGTTTGCTTTAAAGCTCGCATCGCTCCAAGCAACATCCAGATCTACCGTGAGTAGATGATTGACAAACACTGACCCAGTAGGCAGCAGCGCCGTTCTACTCTAAATTCCGAATTCCTTTCACACCCTACAATCAGCAGCTAACACGTATCTTTGTTGATTCGCCCCTATAAATAAAAGTTCAGGCATTTTCATCGAGTCTCGTTGTGCCTGTGTATACTTCCGTACACTGACACGGAAAACCGCGGAAAAAAAACAAAAAGAAAGTGGTTTCGTCGAGAAGTGGAAGAAAAAGCGACTGCAGCACAGTCTCGTCTATTTCCAGAGCGTCTGCGACGACTTTTTTGTCCTTCTCGAGCGACGGAAGAGCACGCGACAATTGAAATGAAAAAGAAAGGAAAAAAAAAAGAGTGCGCGCGTGCTTTGACCGGAAACTGACCGGATCGACGTGACAGGCTGGTTGTAATTTATGCGATATGGCTCATAGTGTATACGACTTTGCACGTATAGTTGACGCACGATTGTTGAACGTGTATTTTTTAACTGGATTGAATTTCAGTGGAGCGAGTTCCGACGTTTGCACGACAAATCTTCAAATCCGTACGCGTAGTTTTGACTTTTTAGAGGCGATTTTATATTCTTCGCTACGACATTTTGCTGGCAGAAATTTCTCAGCACTCAGCAGCACTCCCCGCTCGAATCGAATCGCCGACCAACTTTTTTTTTTCGTAATATACGGCGAATGGAAACTGCCCTTTGCGCTCTTTAAAATATCTCTTTACGAGTGCGCGTTTGTAAATCAGAGAATGTTGGTTCGTCAAAGTATTGTGGCGTACTGTAAATCTTAGAAGCAAATTTAACGACGTGAGTTCTAAAGCAGATCGCCGCATGGCCATGATCGTGCACACCCTTAATATATCCGTGTGAAGCTCTGCAGCTTTTCCCGGATCTGATCGGGGTTACGACGCAAGCGGATCCCGTTTCGCGCGCGAGCGTCTTCCCATAAATCGCGACAAGACCCTCTTTTCCGAAACAAGCCGGCTCTCCTCGAATATAGACTTGTCATTTTCGCTTGTAGCGAGCGGCGGCAGCTGGAGTCCCGCGAGTTCAAAAGCAGACCAGCGCGAATCGTCATTGGGCGCTTGGCAAGCAACGCCAAAGTCTAAAGTTAGCGGATACGCCCTTTTTACGCTGAGCAAGATGCCGCGCGGCCGTTACGCATTGAACGAACGATGATCGAAGGTGCTCGGCTTCAGCCTCTTCTTTCCTCTTTCATCTCGTCGGTGATTTTTAAAGAGCCCGCGTTTGGCTTTTTAAAGAAAGTGATCGTGAGAGACTCTTTTTTTCACGCTTTCCTCGACATTTCTTTCAGATGTGCAATCAAAAGCGTAAAAGCTGAGGATTTGTTTGGAGTATTTTTTTTTGTTTTTGGCGACGTCTTTACTGAAGAATCATGTGAAGTGCTTTGTAAAAATAAAAGAAATAGAAAATTTCGTTGTGTCTCGCGTAGTACGTTCACAAGTAATTTTCTCAATTATTCATTCATACATTTCACTGTAAAATTAGATCGAAAGTTGGGCGCTGTCTTGCTCTATGACAGCAATTATTATGAGATTCATTTCTATTCGGTAGAGTTCAACATCCAGCTGAACTCTTCTATTGAATTATCAAGAGCTTTTCAAAAGGCACGCGCGGCAAAATATTTGGCTTCAAGCTGTGCAAGTTGCCTTGTTGCATAAGGAGGCAGATCGTAAAATGAAAAGGTATACGCGGTATAAATTTCCAGCCGTTAGAAAGCCCATCAACGAAACGAGCGGTGCGCCAGAGCAAAATGTCCGCTTAACCGTAAAACCCAACGATACTCGCTCAAAGGAAACGGAACGATAAGACTCTCGGTTTGAGGAAGTTGCTGCTAGCTGCCGCTACCATGCGCCACTCGAAAACTCGCGCTTCTGCTTATTAATAACTCGCGCGCACCAAGACCCGACTATCGCATGGCATATAGTCAGACGACACATAATTGTCATCAGGTTAACGAAGATTCGCGCCTATGGTTGTTTTTAGAATTTTCTCTCTCTCTCTCTCTCTCTCTCTCTCTCTCTCTCTCTCTTTCTATCTCCCCCGCCCCCTCTTTCGGGTAGGTAGCGACGACAGAAATGCCGGAGGAAACTAAGAGCTCGCGATGTATTTTTGTGGTTTTGGGAATAGGAACGATTTAATTATAAAGTCAATTGCTTTGGATAGTAGGCGTATAGTTTGTTTATAGTTTCGTTGTATGTAGTCTATCTTATTTGAAAAATAGAGAATAGTGAAAATATTAATGAATACATTCATTCAAAAAATCGATAATATGAACAATTGATGCTCCGGTAGCCTAGCAAACCGTTACTCATTTAAAATTATTACAACTTTTTGCATACTTTGAAAACTAATCTATCTCTCATGATCAGCCATCGATACTTAAATTTATAATATTATTTTAATGGATGATATTTATTTACGCGGATTTAAGTCCGTTATTGCAAAATGATATATTCTTTATTAGTATATTAAATTGATAATAGCCACTTTTAAATTAAATCCAGGATTGGTTCATGAATTATGTCTCTGTCACGGAAGTAGAAATGAGAGTAGCAAGATAAAATTATAACTCTTTTTGAAGTTCTAGTTTTCCACAAGTCAAGTTTTAGTTGCTTGAAACTTTTTATATCTTGATTCTTAACTATCACATCAAATACACGGTGTGAAAAATCACAAAAATCAGCTGTACGTCAAATTGTCATGTAAACAAGTACAATAAGTGAGAGTTATGGTCTATTAAACAACGACAATTTAGTTATATTACAACAGCATGTAGCACCTGAAACAGAACGTGAAGGATAGCGTGGCCAATTTGTTTATTCTCCGTTTTTATTTAAAAAAACCTAGCAACGAATAAGCACTCATCTTGAAAAAAAATACAATGAGATCTTTTGTATTTCAAAATCCGAAACTAAATTAGAAAAAAATGATTAAGATAATAATTTCTGAGTCGTCTACAAAAATATCCTCTCCCTTGAGCATCCAGTCCGCATGTACAAAGCTGTGCTCCGTGCTTTTCTCAGAGTACTCGATTTTTCTTCACTCAAATACGAACGAAAGAGAGCGCATAAATTCATATTTACACCAGTTAATCAAAGACAATTGAGCCGCAAAAGCGTTTCTCAACGAGCGGTCCGCGCTCAATTTCTCCCGACGCTAATGGCTCTATTTTAAGAAACGCTGTTTCATCGGCTTCAATATAGCACAGAGTAACGCGATTACACTGTATTACTGTGAATCTTGCATTATCTATGAAGAAATAGCACTCTGGTTTGCCAATTTAATAGATAATGAAAATATAACGCTGAAATCGAACTACGTAAATACTGTGTTAGGTCAACAGATACATAGCGAAATATTTTTATTTAATATGTCATGATATTAGTTTTCACAAATGTCGTTTTCTGCTTTAAAAGAAATTTTTGATAATCTACGCCTCAAAATAAATATCAATAATGATTTATTTTTAAATGCGTCGCAACTGCTGGTTTCAGTCTTTATAAAGAAAGAACAAAACATTTTCAATTTTATTCTGTCATACAAAAAATTTTGTTTCTATATTATGTATTTGTATAATACTCCACATACCGGTTATAAGCTGCACCTAACTCGCCCTTGAGCTGCTATAGAGGTGTTCAGCTTAGACTTATTCTGTCTTATGTTGCGGTACCTTACATTGATGTGAAACTATTTGAGCAAGATCAGTTTGATGATAAACTTTCATCGTAGTTTTTTTATCTAATGACAAAATTAGTTTGTAATTCATAAAAAAATACCAAGTCATAGAATTTCATTCAAGTAATATTGCTATTCGCGAGAACAGTAAGGGATGAAAAATAATTATATACATATAGCTCTACGTGTCCAGTATCATTTCAACCGGAAAATATTAAAAGAAAAATTATTTCACAGTCAACATTGTACTTGAAATCGATCTTGTACATTTTTTAAAGTGTAGATATAAAATAGTTGTTCGATTTTTGAACTATTTTTGTAATAAAAGAAAGAGAAAAAGGATTATACTCGACTTTTTTTTAATGAATAAAGTGTACAGACACAAGTAGGAGTGAATATTCTATATGAATCAACTAAGACATATAAATTTATACAATACTGCGAAAATGTGAGAGTGAATGAAATAGGGATATGAGAGTATAGAATTAATAAACGAAATATAAATTAAATAATATTAAGTAATGAGGCTGACTCTTGACACAAAAAACAAAAAGAAATCTTCCTATACTCGAGTACTCAAGAGACAAGGAAAACTTAACTGTTGTTAAATGTGCAATATATCGTAACTTATTAAGCACTGTACTTTTTATTAATCAGAGTATTGTGGGTTCAACCAGTCGCGTTTCTCTTCAACTCACGACTCTTTCAGCTCTGTCGTATTCATTTCACATTTTCTATTTCATTATCAAGCAATCAAGCGATGAATTGAGATTTTCGTCTCGATTATTCATCATGTATATAAATATTTAAATACGTCTATACAAATAAAGATAAAGAAATATTTGGTCGCGTCGCTTCGGAGTGATCGATCTTTTTGCATCTCGTGCGAATGCGATCGTTATATATATGTACGCGCGCACACACACACACACACACACGCACACACACATTTATTTTTCACTTTTCATGTATTACGTATATTACGTCATTGTGATGTTCATATTATTATTTTATTTTTTATTAGGCTTTAACATATTTTATTGAATGGAAGAATATTTTATTAGACTTGGCGAAATATTTATATTAAATCAAAATACGTTTACTTGCATAAAAAACTCGATCTAAGTACTTAAATATGATTTCTAGATAGAAATATAAATACAGTTTCATTGCAAATCTTTATGTAAAATCACGTGAAAGTATAAATTTTATTATAAAGTGATCTCGCAATATTATTTTGATTCAATTATAATAAATTATTGAAGATTATTTAGTTCAATTCCTTGAACTGTGGTAAACGAGAAAATTTTTGCCAATTACTAATGCTGTTTTGTGTTGATATCAATTGATAAATATAATTTATTTCAGCCATTTTATGTTACACATTTATATAGAAATGTAAGGAAAACGAAGACTGTTTTCGTCGTTGTAAACGAAAAGTCGAGCGCTTCGATGCGATTATACTTTTAGATTACATACATTTTAATTACGAGTTACGAATAATTCGGGATAAAGTTATATCCAATATTCAAAATGAGCTCATCAAATGAAAAAATAAAAAAGACACAAAAAATTAAATGACTAAACTAATGATAATGATGATACATGCATAAATTCAGTCAACCAGACATGCATTCATTGTCATTTGTAAAGAAAAAATAGCCTGTGTGCTGACAGAAAATGTGACTCAGATAAATGCAGCTATTGTACGGACAGCGTTCGTTCATATAACTTCTTATTTGTGTCCGAAGGCATGTGATGAACTAAATGCTTGGTAGTCGGGTAGTGTACGTAAATAATAAAATTTCTGAAAAAAATTCTTCCTATTTCTACATTTATTTGCCCTATGTAATTCATTAAATATTTTTCTTCCACTTTTTATACTATAATTATAAATTGGTTAAGAAAAAGAAAAAATTAATTTGAAATTCGTGAACGTTAATCATATTTAAACGAAACGAGATGAAATTTGTGGCTGGTTCTTTATTCTTTAATTTACTCATTTATCCGATAATCTTTTTATTAATTTATTTCCAAAAACTAAATATCTAAAACAAAACAGCAATGTGGTCTTATATTGCTCAATATTTCAATATATATATTTTTTTCTAATTTCATCATTTGTAACATCTAATGGTAGAACAGCTGAGTCGGTCATATTACCATGTCTGAACAACGGTGAATTCTACTTTATCGACATTCTTGTGATTGAATCAAATATTTATATTGTATATTTTTTGAAAGCTTTAAATTTACGCTTTTAAGTACTTACAACTTTGGAAAGGATCTTATGTTATTATCTGGCATTATCGATCAATTATGAGTAGATAAAAGGAAACGAAATTATTGAAAATCATTTAAGACACGAGTATATATATATATATGTACATGTGTGTGTGTGTGTGTGTGTGTGTGTGTGTGTGTGTGTGTGTGTGTGTGTGTGTATCTCAATACAATGCTGTATTCTGTTTCATGTTTTATAAGAATGTTGAATCAATATATTAATTAGATATGAAGCCTTTGTTTATTTTTATACTAGTGAAGTTTATATGTATGTATATAAAATGCATATTTACAAAAATACAAAAAGCTTGTATAAAACATTAACTTCTATTAAGAAGATAGTTCACTCGAGGTTGTGTTTTCTTTTCTCTACACATTTCATTTTTCTACAAATCACGGTTCAAAATTTTATACTGTTACGTAGTTTATTTCTTCTCTATAACCAAAATAATCGTTTCCATCCTTATATGATTCAAATTCGTGGTATTTCTAGGCAATATTATTAACTAATTGTATACGTAGGCCTATAAACACCTTTCTTCTACACTAAAATGCAGATAAACTGCATACAACGGCTTCTTCTTTTTTACATTTCTAACATACCATACGTTCACAACGATATACCGATCTACAGTTTTTGATTCTAATAAAATTTTATTTGTAAATTAATTTGGTCCAGTTTCCATTCCTATCATTTTGCAAAATCTTTTACTTCTTTTTGTATAAATTTTCACAAATTTCGTAAATTCTTTAAAATGTTTAATTCGATGTGTTAATGTTTTCTGAAAATTAGTACAGTTTATATATATACTACTATTATTTTAACCATTCAATAAGTTTCTCTAATCCATTTATAACACAATGTATGATTTTGTGAAGATGTATCATCTATCTATATATTTTGATAATACATTTTTTATATTGACTATATTCGTTTTAACGGGTATTCATCGATGCTTAATCGTTTAACATGTAGTATTTTTATGTCCTTTCAGAATGTTATTTTATATTCTTATTTCAAAACTTTTGTAAGAAAATTGATACAAGAGTCGCACACTAAACGATTCATTTACTACTGTCAAGATTCACGTCATATCGGATAATTTTGTATACAAAATGTTCACCGCGACAGTCTAATATTTTATAGACATATTATGCACCAGTATAATTTATCTTACAAATAAATAAACAGATCTTTTTTTTTTGTCGATGACAAATTAATATAATGTTGGTACAAATGGTGTAAAATAGATGATTTCGATATCGGATTCAAAGACAACTTTTCTTTAAAATGTCGATTAACGGCTATAATAAAATATATGTGTATAATACATATAACATAATGACTATATTTACAATGAAAGTTTATCACGTACAACAGAGTTTTTGCAATTTATGAATTTAGGTACATAAAAAATTCATACCATTTAATTTAATAAAAAGCTTTGATTATAAATATTGTTATTTTGGATTTGGCTGTTCATATCACAACCAAAGAAAAAATCAAACTAAAAATAATAAAATAACTAAACTTCATATAAAAACAAAGGAAAAATCAAGCATTTGTAACGTTTGGCGATTTCAAAAAATTGTACAATAGCGTCACTAAATTATAACTACAGTAAAGCATAATCTTCTATCAACACTGGAAATAAAAACAAAAAATCTATTTACACTGCCAGTGAATAAGTGCACCTTTATAATACTATCTCGTTATTAAATCATTATAACTGTTGGCACACAAAAAAGCTTCATGTCACAATAAAAAGGATGTAGATTTTCGCCACCGCAAATGTTATGTATTTTCAATGATAAAAAGTTGATCAATTCACGTTATCGAAAAAACTAAACGATAATTTGAAAATCAATAATTCAATAACTTTGCATGAATGTTCATAAAATGCTCTCTACAATATTTCATTTGTAAAGTTATATAAAAAAATGTGTATTCTAATAATTTCTTTGAATTGAACAGTCATTATTTCATATGTTCCAAATCACTTTGTATATGGCTGTAGATTACTTGCCGACTAAATCATCTTGATTTTTAAATGGTAATTATATTTCGTTGCTATACAAACATATAGCCACCGGAATGTGTATCTAAAGAAATAACTGCTCCTTGACGATGCGATCGATGTATTAACAAACGTAAAATCGATATTACAACGACAGGTGATTGTTAAGAAAATATTCAGTGTCTCTCGCGCGAGTCTTCGCGATGTGCACTATGCCTTCGTGATTCTGGATTGACGGCGCTACCACTAGGAGTCACTGGACGTCTCTTAGACCGTTTGAATTTCGCAATGTCTTCGCCGAAAACGTCACCTGTCCGCAATGCTGAGATCAAATCGTCGAACTCTCCTTTGTTATCAACATGACCATTCTGACCATTCGTTTCATTTTTTTTATTTATAGTGATACTGTTAAGAATTCCTTCACGTGAATTTTTTCTCTCCATTGTGCGTTTTTTCAACTGAAATGATGTATGTTGTATTATTAGACATTGTTTATTACTTAATATAATTGAAAAAGCAAATATATCTTGAATTGAATTTTATTTGAATAATATTTGATTTATGGTATGTGATTATTTACTAACTAACAAAAAATTTGTCGTTCTGTCTATTGGTCAGTGAAATTTTATAGTTAAAATTTTATAGTTATATAAACATTAAAGTTAGGTAGATGTAAAATTCAATGAGCCAGAAAAAAATTATAATGAATAAACATGAAATTGTTCGAATTCTACGTGAATACGATGTTTTTCTAGCAATTTTTATAAGCATCCATATTTTTACTTTAATTGAATTGCGAGCTTATAATTGGAAAGGCAATCAATGTTTTACTACACTCACTTCCTGTTCCTGTTTGGCTCGTCGCTCCTCTTCCTCGACTTTCCTTCTCATATTCTCGACATCTTGTCTGGCCTCTGATATCGCCTGAAGGAAATTCTCAAAGATACCGAAGAACTCGTCAGGCTGGATACCCGCAGAGTCCTCACCGAAAAGGCAAATAGCTCTGTCAAACTAACAAATGAAGAGTATTCATTAATATCATGCTCTTTCGTAAGCAACTAAACTATTTGCATATGTAATTGGTGATATTTACTCTAGCCTTCATGTCTTGGAAGAGATCGTCAGCTTCTCCCAGTCTGCATGTAGCTTGAGCTTGAAAATCCCGCATGGCTGGTAAGAACATATCACCCTGAAGCACCTGGACTTGACCTCGATGAAATTCTGTAAATATATAATTTGTTTCTTTAGTTTCACCAAATCAATTTTTGAGAAAGCATAATTAATTTTTCATTCTGTTATTTTTAATTTACTAAGTATTCATAGTTATAAATTTCATTATTCCATGTATTAAAAAAAATATGTTTTCTATTTTATTTTCTTTAATATTGCTACTATTTTTAGCTTGCTTAATGTGAATTACATATTTCTTATGATTTTATGATTATTTTAACTATATGACTGTCGTATGGATGCAAAACTAACCGATTTCTCTTTGCACATCCTGCAGCCCATTCTTCAAATTAGCCATCTCCTTCTGCACATCAATCATACTAACTTTAGCAGCAGTTCTCACATGTGGCATATCCTCTTCAAGGTCAAGTACATCCTTGAACCTCGCGTCGAGCAACTGCACCAAATAATGGAGCAGAGTAGTGCCCTTAGCACACGATGATTTGGTATCGACGAGTCTATTAAGCGAAGCTAATCGGAAACCGAAAGCATTACCCCTGCCATTATTGCGATTGACATAGTTGCCAAGAGCAAGGACTAACTCAAGGATCTTGCGTAGTTTGCGTGATCGTGCGACCTCACGTGAAGCCTCATGCACTGCGCGCATTCGCGGTGTCAGTTCAGCAATGACCGCCGCGAACTTCTTCTTGTAGTGCAACGAGCGCAGACGTTGCTCGTAGTGCGGAACTCTGTTAAAATACAAAAAAAAAAACGGTTGACGTACAGCATATTAATTGCGGTATTATACCAAGGGCGTGTATGATATGAGTAACGGACTCGTGTCATGGGGGGTTCGTTTAACGGATTGTGTGTGCGTGTTTGTGTGTGTTTTAAATTGATCTTAAGCCTTGAGGCATTTTACCTTGGGAATGTATGCGGAAGTGTATATAATGCGTGTGTTTGAGTAAGTCGGCTTTCGCGATGTGAACAAAACTTAAATTTCGTCTTTCGTTCGGGGTTACTTTTGAAGTAGATCTCCAAAATCGTTTTCAAAGAGACAAACTTGTCTTTGATTTTATATGAACAATACTCACTTGGATATTTGGTGTAAGAAACAATCTGCTCTGCTCTGAAGATCTTTCTGATGTATGTCTAGCGAGGCAGCTTCCTCGGGCGAAGGAATATATTTCAGCAATTGCTCGACCATATCAATGTGCAATATATTTTGCTGGTCCATAGATAAAATCGCTCTCGTGATTTCGCTGTCTGTCATTTTTAATTTCGACAAAAGAATAGTGCAATTCTGTGCTCTTCTCGAATCGATCACTGACATTGTTTTCTTATTCTTGCCAAGATTACGCAGATCTTCGATTGATCCTTCAGTAGGTACCCCATTCTTTTGGAAGGCACAGAATACTCTATCGATAGTATCCAAGTCTATGACACCGTAGCATTTTGACTCATCTAATTCTGACCATATTGTGCCTTGTAATTTTTGTTCTGGAATTTTCGACCAGTTAAAAGATTTGAGGGGATTGCTGGATCGAGGAACGTCCTTTTGCATTTCCACCTAAAAAATAAACCGAATAGGAATTAATGGTATTGTCACGATTCTTCACGTTAATCTAGCGGTAGAAAATAAATTTTACCCACTTTCATCGGTGGTGGAGCTGCAGGCATAAGTAAAGGTGGTGGCGGAGGAGCGAGTGGCGGAGGAGGTGGAGGTGGTGGAACCGGTTTAGCTTCAACCTTCTCCATAACCTCATCTTCAACAATTTTAATAGTAGCTTTCGCATCATCAGGCAAATTCCCCGATGCTACTAACTGTTCAAGTCGTTTTCTTTCCAATTTTTCATTGTTTACTTGCCGTGATAACGTCTCAATATTATCCTGCAACTCAGAGATTCTCTGTTTCGTTTCTATATGTAGAGATGTCTCTTTTTCCAAACGCTCCTTTACTCGTGCTAAACTTGCTTCGATATCTTCTTTCTCTTGTGTCTGCAGATCCAATTCTTGCTCCTTTTTTGCCAGTCTTGATGACATATCTGAATTTTCCTTTTCTAATTCTTCAGCTTTTTTTCGTGCGGCAACGAGTTCCTCTTCCTTAGCCAACAGATGCACAATCTCCTTGACATTGATTTGGATCGGGGCAACGTCAGGATTTCTCGTAACTGTGGCATTGTTTCCTTCCGACTGTAATACTATTTGTTGGACGATTCGGTCGAAAAGTAACCAGTGCTGAGGATATGAGCCATAGTCCACTATAAAGCAATTGATAATATGTTAAAATATTCACCATACATAAGATATTACACTTTCAAATATACAACTTACATGGCAGTAATAAGCAATGCTCAAGTAAACTTAGTAAATGTGGATACGCAGCTGTATGGCCAAGTTTTCGCCTCAATAGATCAAACATAGCCGTTGCACTTTTTGTATCCACGTGTTCCTTCTCAAATTTTCTCGCCAGTTCCTTTTCATCTTCATTTCGTACCATCTCAAAAAAATCTAAATGTCGATCTAGCGTTTCGTTTTCGTACTTCCTCAACTTATCGATGATTGGTTGTATTCCTAACATCAGTAACTCGTACCTAAGATGCAACCTGAATTCGAGGGTCACTTGTCCAGGTCCATAATTGAGTACTGCGTTGATGAATGACATGATGGCAGTCTTCAGTGAAAGGTTGTCTTTGTAAATACCAAAGTTTTTGTCGAGATCATTGATGATTGATTGAAAACGTGTGCGTTCCGAGTAATATTTCTGGAAATGTAACATGGCTTCTAGGACTTTGCGATGACCACCTGGAACGAGGCACACGGCGCCGAGGATCTCCAGAACAGCGATTTTCGTTTTGATGTTTTCTGTGGCTAATGACTGTGATATTGTGTTGATCGCTGTTGGGTGAGCTAGTACGTGTGCCCGACCGTTCTATAAAATTTAAAATATTTTAGTTATCAAAAGTTCAGTTAAATTGAAAGACGTAGACTCTTATAAGTGTAAACTTACCGAGTTGTTCATTAGTGATTTCAGACAACCAATAACACTTGTGTGCAAATTGCTGTTGGCTGCTTCGACGTCCATAGTTTCCAGAACTTGTAAAAGTGTATTCAAACCATCCAATTCTATAAACCTTATGACAAAACTGTGTGGTTGTGTTCGAAGTGCAGTTTTTAAAGCTTCTGCGTGTCGCACTTGATTTGCAATTTCTTCCACATCCTCTGTACTTTGGTTCTGCAAAGAGAGTAATATAATTATACTGCAAGCTAATCAAAATTGGAACATTGACCGAAAAATATGCAATTACAACTTACGCTATTAATAGACTTGACTCGATTAATGTAATCCTCAGGATCACCACTGAGATCTGTTGTTCTGAGTCCACCGTTATCAAGGGTACCATTACCTTTGCGCGAACAATAGATCTGCCATTTTTTGTTAGCAGGCAATGCAAGAACCGCTTGACGATTTGCCTGCGTGAGATCTAGCTCATCAACGAGTTCAAGAAACATCTTGTTCAGTTCCTCTTCGGCGGGCATTGGCAGCGTTGGTGTCATTGCTTGAAGCGTGAGTGTGCCCGTCTGTTCCACCACGCAATACGTAATTTCCGGTGGCTCGTCATCCTGAAAAATTAATTTAAATATTTTAGTGGACTAACATCAAGGCTTCGCTTATATTTCTAAGTTATAATTTTAACATTGCTTTTATATGGCTCATTTATATCATTGTTGTGTAAATAAAAATTGTTATGTAATCAATTTTAGTAATTTGACGCATTGTGAATTTATATGGCTAACAAGATTCGATATTTGTTATGATCATATGGTATCCAATTTCTCTTGACTCTGGACAAATATTTTAGAGAGATTTTACTTTAAAGCACGTAAAGGAACCAAATAAATTTCTTTTTGCTGCCAGAGTAAAATTCTCTTAAAAACATAAAAAATATTTTGCTCATTGTCGACAACCTTTAAAGCATCGATACGTTGGGCACCTTCTGTACTCGTATGGTCCCCTCCTATAAAGTTACAGATTGCTCCCCACGCGCCTAATTAAAAAATTCGCCCATAGCTCGTTATTACCTTATGATCTAAGATTTTCTTTTCTCTCGGACTTTACGGTGGACTTTTCCTCTACCTTGCGATTTTCCTGGCTTGTGGTCTATCTCATTTCTCAGACACTCACGTCCGAACTCGAGACTTACCAACAGCTCGGCCTTCTATATCTGTTCCGTTGTCTCTGTTCTGCCAAGTCAAGCTGTATTTTTGTATTTTTTAACATTCTGTTACTCGATTGTGTTGATAAGAAGAAGGAGATGAAATATTTCAAGAATCACTTCACTTTATACAATGTATGTAATGTATGCATTAGTTTTACGCTTTATATAAAATTATATGTTATGAAAACTCAGCTAGAAAGTATCCCGGAAAATATTTGTAACATATGTGGATTTGACGAAAACAGAATCGTAAAATGATTTTTTTTCGCTTACTTTCAAATGAAAACGCGGCATTTACTTTCTCCAAACGGTCATTTAGAAAAAAAAACGATTCTACATAATCGGGAAAGTAAAAGTATTTACGTCTATGATAGTAAAAAAAGAATTACATCAAGTCCGAGTTAAAAAAAAATAAACACGCAAGTGCTAAATGCTCGGCGCTAAGATCGACCTGTCAGTCTGGTCTACGAAGCCGGCAGTAAAGTATTTAAGGTGTCACACACATTACGTTCTATCTGTATTCTCAGAAATTTAATAGCCGCTTCCCAAAATCGCGGTCGCTTTCGACTCGTAAAAACGAAGCATCATTATCATCAGCATCATCGCTGGTGGCGCCATATACAACAACAGGAAGATTCCGCTCTAAACCTTTTTCTTTTTTTTTATCTGAAATTAATGTTACAAACCTTTGCGCATCAATGAATTGTTATCAATGTTACGCAGATATATATGCCGTGATATCCTTGGTGTCATTGCACACTGTCAGCGAGTGAGACATAAAATTGAATGCTAGCGCTTCAATAAATTTTACTTTAACAAAAAACATATCTTTACAATTTGGATTAACATAACGTTAAATAAAGCACAATACTTATTCCACTTACATACTTTTGAAAAATACATTGGCGCTATTGTGTTTTCTAGAAATACAGTCAACAGGCAGATAAATTAATTTATTTTACAAGAGGAAAATTTTGTAACTAATACATTTATTATTAAGAAAAATCGTCAATCATTTCCTCTAACAAATTAAAAATTATCAAACAGTCTAAATAAATTGTATAAGCTTATTGTATGTCAATCCTCTTGACCTCAACTCAAGCGCAACGCGTTCAATCGAGAAAGAGACAACTTCCGACACGACTTGGGAATTCCAAAGCCGCGCTTGCAAACTCTCGCGAAGAATGTCCGAGCGGCACGCGTGTATCGAAGAGAAAAGTCGCCGATTGTAAAACGAGATAGACGGTCAAGATTTTCCTGCGATGAAAACGCTGTCCGTTTCTTTGGTAAACCAGTGGTGACCTTGTTAGAGCTGTGTGCTATTCGCCGCGAGGTCGACGCTGATGACAATGCTGATATCGTGAGCCACCTCGGCAGAATAGAGGTAGCCTGAGAAATGTTGCGATTTCTGAGACTAAGAATGCTTACTCATTTTACCTTGCTCAAAATTATGATTTTCAGAAATTTTCTTTCGAATATTGCATTTTCTTTCTATTGGTTGACAGAGAAAGAGAGAGAGAGAGAGAGAGAGAGAGAGAGAGAGAGAGAGAGAGAGAAATAAAGAGAAGCTAAGGTTAATAACTTTACCTCTTAAATGTTATCAACGGAGAATGTTTAGTTCTTAGATTTTTTTGTGAATAATTTGAAAGAAACCAGTATGAACGTTGATAATTATCATTTTTATGTATTTTTGCATCATTTAAATTGTGAATCTGTTGACAGAACACATACGCAGTGAAAATCTACACTGTCAAAGTAACTTTTGTACGATATGAATTGGCCTATTGTCTCTGCATAAAATATTATTATGCAACAAATATATGAAATTTTGCCATTTCACTCTTTCCGTAAAGAAGAATTATTGATGCTGAATCAAGAAATTGAATATTCAACTGAATTTTTCTGTTAGGTAATCGCATAGTTTACGCTAAAAATATCATATAAATTACCTATTTATTTGAAGCGATGTAGTTTTTCCAAGCACTTGAAAAGAAAGTACGCCACAGCTAGTGTATAAAATAAAAAGATGCAAACTTGTCTAGCAGAATTCATAAAGACATTCATCCAAGACAAGATCTCTCACGTTCTCTATTCAAAACTAGCACATCCAAAGCATCTCAAGAGACAGTGGTATAATGTCCGGCAGTATATCACAAGCAAGATAGTGTACGTACGTTATGACACACTTAAGTCGCGTGCCTCAATAAGCGAAACAAAAGTCCGAGGATAAGAAGACGAAGAAGGCGGTACCATTAAATTGCTGGCAACTGCACAGCCAAGACATCGCCGAACAAAGAGGTAATGAGCGTGTACTACTTGAGCGCGGGGTTGTCGTGTCGCGCGAACATAAATATATTGAATAATCGATGAGGCATTACGCGTACCTCATTCACAATGCTGCATCAAAAGATCCAGAATCTTTCATGGGACACATGTTCTCAAGGAAAATTAAGTTTCTCGGAATGAGAACTAGGCTAACTACGTCACATAGATACATGCGGTTCGTATATTGAGATCATTTATTATATGATTTTTCAGGCGTCACTGGCAACTCCATGGTGAAATTGCATTACGATATAACGTTTCATTGTTTAGCGATATAACGGTAAGTCAATAGCGGGAGGAAATGTGCTTATATGATGGGAGGCTCATCGTGGATCATGTTTTATTATCACCGCTCGTTTATTTTGTGATCAATTATTAATATTTAATAATACGCTGTTAATGACTATTTTTAATGAGTTTTATGAATCAGGAATATAGATATTAAGCAAAGAGAAGATCGCATTTTATTTCCTCCAAATCTGAATAATATTATTTAATAACCTTTGACATCTAAATTTAAGGTTGTAAGAATAATGCGAGAAAGTACAGTTGATTTAAGAAGCATTCTATTCAAAAAGAATTACAACAACCGATTCTGCTTCAATGTCATACCTATTCTTTAATTTATAAATCAATATGTATTTTGAAAAAATTAATAACTTGTGCCTCATCCAAATTTCATTTACAAGATAAACTGTTCTCAAACAATAGCAAGACATATACTCCAGTGTGAGAACAGGTTGCGTTTCAAACTTTGTATGGCACATTAGAATTAGTTGGAATAAATGTATAAATAAATAGCCGAATCCTCAAGAGTTTTCGTTGATTGACTAATTTAGTGGGTGTAAGAAATATAACGATAATGATGTAAGTGATTTTGTACCATCACAAGTGAAGACTTTTTCATTTTATGAATATCTTATATCCGATTTCCTCATTTAGTTAGAAGCCATTTTATTTTAGATACCAGAAATCCCTGTAAAATAATCTCCGCAAGCCAAATATTACAGTAAATTACGAAAGCCTGGAAAATCTGTTGAAATAATGAAGAAACAGTGTACACAATGTTTCTGGAATTACATTATCAAAACGCGCCACCTCACAAGACATCAAGTCAAGTCAAGTATCTTTGAGAGTAAAAGTAAAAGTACCATAAAAGCCACAATCACGCTTGTCTTCCCGAATCGAATTAGACCGAAAAGGGAAAGCCGCCCGCAAAGCGATAACTCAGCGTTGAGGCGGCAAACAGCACGAATTAAAGGAGGAGCATGCAAATATTTACACGCGCCCCTAATAATCCTTGCGCAATCGTCGTTGCATTGTCTCATCTCTACAGCGCGCCGTTCTCGCGATCGCATCTTCTCGAAAAGTACCTTTCTCTGTGTACGTGCATAGCACGCGATATTCAAGTCACGCGAATTTGGGTGTTCGGATGCACTGCGCACAAGGCAATTAATGCGACGCTATTCGTCAACAGTGCACTTTTCACAGTTCACTCTCATTCTTTACGAGAATCTTGTGCAATTACCATTACTCGCAATTAAAATAGTTTCTCGTCAGGTGCGCCACGCCACGTCTAGCAGACGACGAGGGCGAGGAAATGCACTCACGGTTAAGTCATTCGTCGAATCTGGGGAGCGGAGAAAAAAAAAGTTGTTCACGGCGTGTAGCGAGAGATCAGTTCTTCCTGCATAAATGCAAGACTTATGCAGGCGGAGTCATGTAATTTTTCTATGCAAGTAATTGGAGCATAGTATATTATTGAAAGCGACGTCTAGTAAAAATGCATTGATATATTGCCATGTTACTTCGATAAAAGCACTCGGACCTGATAATACGCGAGAGTTGTAGTACAGGTTGCCGGGCCGAGGATTATATAATATGATAAATTAGTTTGCAGCTATTACAATAACCATTGACGTTGGCGCGCAGCTACTATTTTTCCAGTTAATTAATGAGTCTACAGCTGTTGCTCCGTGAACATTGCTTTCAATCAACTAATTGGGTGTTACGTGACAAAGTGAGTATTATATTGTTATTCTTTGATGTTATTTATTCCTGTTGATTTTGCTGATTGATAAGTGCTAATTTACAAAGTCATCAAGACTTGTGGGTAATCAAATTTATTGAAAAGAACCTACAGTATCGTGAAAAATAATATTAGATAGAAGGACTAAGATTCTTATGAAACTGCTTAAATATTGCACTACTCTTATTAAAAAGAATTACAAGTATTGCGCACATATTATTTGATCGAGCGTGAGTTTGTTACCTAATTTAGAAGAGATAGAAACGTTTAATTTATTCACACCTGGTGTAAATCTTATCTTGAAAAAATCACCCTTGCGGTGACAAGTCTAATAACATTTTTCATACAAGTTTTCATTTAAATAAGTTATTGCAAACATTTTGAAATGAAAATCAAGCACGTTTTTATGATTTTACATCTTGATTTATACTATCGCAATAAGTACCATGCATAATTTAATTTTCTACAATTTTTTAATTTAGAAGTTATGTTTAATAAACTTTAATTAAGATGTTTCCGGCAACATATATTTTTATATACCTATATGTGATTACTGTATTTTATTTTCGTTCACATACATTTTATTATTTTTAAAAACAACATGCGATAATATGATATTACCACTTTTGTAGAAATACGCTATGTATGTACACTTAAAAATAATATATTTTTGAATTAAAATGCATGAATGAGATGTGTTATGTCAAGTAATCAGCAAAATTATCTTAGAAGTGTAAAATGATTTAATTTCATGGTCCACGAGTTCCTTGACATCGATAATCGTTCCTTGATGTCGAATGAAGGCTGAAAAAATACTGGAACAATTGTGTCAGAGTGAGGAAGTACACGACAAATTATCCTTGGCATTGTCTAAGAATACCCATCAAAACTCTAAGATAATTTGAATGATTCAAAGTACAAGATATTAACGGACATATAAATGTGCAAGAAAACTAGAAATGAAACAATTTAAGATGACGAGTAGTAAGTCACAGTAGCCATTTAACTTTTTGTTTATTAAGAATAAGGTCTTTAAGAGAACGGTAATTTTCTTGGCGCGCGCAAACTTAGATATGGCTTTTAAACGAGTTCATGTTAAGCACATCTCCAAGTATTCACTAGGCTTCTCATTCTTTTTGTACTGCTTTTTAATTTCGAGAATTGTAAAGTATGTTTCCAGTTCAAATTTAGTCCAAATTTTAAGAAAAATTCATATGAAGATCAAGTGGCGTGAGCTATTGAGTAAGCTGTTGGACTTTGAAACTGCTTGGCTTGTGTAAAAGACTTTTATTAATGTAGTTGATATGAATCTAAAATGTTTTGCGATTAACGTCAGTTTGAAATTCATCTCAAAATAAATGCAAATTGTATTACGTATAATACATCTTACCGATAAATTTAACATTAATATGAAACTAATCAGATGACGATTTAAATATTATTCACAATAACAAAAGCAAATTAATGAGAGAAAAAGTATAGCATAGTCGTACTTTTAAAAAGAGACTCTTCAAAGCGACGATATAACATTATCCAATGAATTTTCAATTAGTGATACATGACAATGGACGCAATACTCGAAAAGGCACTTGCTAATTACCAAACGAATCAATTTTCTCCCGTATACGTGCCTGCGTATAAAACTTTCCACAATCGTCGCCGATTTTTTTACCTTTGATCTGCTACGTACAATTTCACACTGCGATTGAAAAAAGAGAAAATCAGCATCGATAAAAATTCTAAGCAAGTCATTTCTATGACGAGCGTATTAGGTATAGATACGCCTGCAAAACAAATTGCGCCACATGTATTACTGGCGGTGGTGTACGGGCGACACTGAATTGAATTTCACTGAGTGAAAGCGAAGCAATATGTAGCGTATTAATTGAAATTTCGAGCGTATAACGCACTAGGAGGATTCGGGCGGCTTCCGTTATATCTGAGAAAGTGAAAGAGCGGCGCTCGCTTGCGTGCGTGATATATTTTTTTACTGTCTGCGCAAGCTAGCCCCCTTCTGCGTGATTGGCTTCGAATTAAATTCATATACAGAAGGCAATGGCACGCACTCGTGAAATGAATGGTAATTACAAACGCGCGCGAACCTTTAAAGGCGAGAGATTACATTCGTCGATTTGAGGTTCGGACGGGGGAAATTGCTGATATATTGTGGCATTGTGCGCGACAAATTATGCTGTCCGGCAACTTTCTTATTGCGCCTTCAATTGAGCATCATTACGTAGATCGCTTTTTTATTGCTCCACGATTTCTTCATTATTTCGCATGTATAACTGTGAGTCTAATGCTTCGCAGACATTATAGTTTTTGTTAATTTGTACTCGAAAGGGAAAAAATATGGTAAAAAAGTTTCGACAGTCCTTGATAGCAAATGAACCAGCTCGTGTCAATGTGATTTTTCAGTACGGAACAATGCTTAAAGTTTTTTACCTGTAGGCAGCCACAGAAAGACTTTTTCACTCGCGATGGCATCGTCTGACAGCGACCCACAAACTCCTTCAGGGGCTGTGGACTGTGAACCTTCACAGGACAGCTCGGAATCCTCTGTAACATTCCAGATATATCCATTGAAATATTTCAACGTAACATAATTACGCAAAGATGGAATGGCGCATGACGCGCTTAGATTTAACAATATTTATCGCGACACTTATTGCACGTAGATGGAAACTTTTGTTACACCATTTGCGCTAATGCCGTTAATTCTCTTAACAAAGAAAAAGACAAACGAGATTTTTCACTTAAAAATTATTATAATGACTCTTTTAACCTTGCGTGAATTTTGTGGACAGAAAAAGGCTCCAAGCATTGATTTAAAGCCCTCAATTTCGAACACGAAACGTAATTTTTCTTAATGCCCCAAACTTTCACCACGACCATGTTTTCGCGAAATTACTTTTGTACCTAAATACTCGTTCGCGATCGCCGCCCACGTACATATTCACCCACTCGGTCGAGTGTATATATACAACCAAACGAGCGACGGCACAGTTTCTCACCAAGTCAAGCCTACATGCTTAATTATAAGCTTAGCGCACACGGCTTTTTCGAGTAAAGAAAAAACAAGCCGCGCGCCCCGCGTCAAAACCGTTAATAACAATAATCGATCGCGCAAGATACCGTCATCTCTCTACTAAGCGCGCGCGCGCAGCATCCGCAAGGATGGAAAGCACCGTTCAATATAACTATATAGATTCAGCCGCAGGTCGCCGGCTTCGCGATGCGAAAGAAAGCGATGCTTCGCTAATTATCCTATACGTTAAGAGTTCAACGAGGAAGCGCCCGCCTGAGAGCAATTAGTCGTGAATTTCACTCTCTCGACTTTTTAAGACTATAATGCTCGCTCCGCGTATTTACATTTCGTTGAACGTTTTACTTTTCTCGCGTGCCTTTTATGCTTCGCTCAGACGATATCTATCGCATTTGGGGATAATGGCTGATTTCTTTTTCTCATCAAAGACACGCGAACGAGAACTTTCATATGAATTAATGCAGCAGTCTTTCGCGTCAATGAATTTTAATGGTAAATACTCAATTTTCTGAATGAAACACTGCCTTGCTTCGATTAATACAAGCTTATTATTTTTTTTTAATTCAAAACTTTTAAATGATGACATCAAGCGTGTTCCACATTATATAATTTGACTTTTTTTTCATTTTATTGCGTAGATGGATAAGTGTGTCTGAGGCAAATATTGAAACACACTAGCGCAACGATTATTTACATTTCAAAGCCGAGGTCTGATTCGTGTACGAAATTTTCCTACGTGAAGCAACTTTGCAACAGAAAGAAAAGAATATTGTTCGATATATATTATCGTTATTAATTATAGTTCAATCAGTAAATTGTGCACATAGTGTGAGTGATAGGCTATCAAAGTGTATGTAAAACAGCGCTAACGAGTAGTTATACCAACGACTTTCACGATATTAACAGCGTCAAATTTGAAAACTTCACCCGAACATACCAAAGGCTTTTTTTCGGGATACATTCCTCCTTCGAGAAAGTGGAAATCTAATTAGCGATAACCTGGGTGTAGTCGAAAAATTTGTGACTACTCGAAAAAATGCTATACATACCGATAATTAATTTCTTAAAGCACGTTCGCCGCGAGATAGAAAGCTCGCGTCCGATCAATCATCTATACTGACAGTTCGGACGCACGTAAACATTTTCATATAAACACAAAACTAACAATAACTGTGCCGATGTTTCATCTATTTTCCATACACGTTGCATGTTTACGGATGAAAGAAAAATCACACCTTGAGCTACCTGCTTGAATGCACAAAAAAAATAAAATAAAATAAAAAGGAACTCCGCACTTGTCACAAGTCACCGCGAGCGTAGAAACGCGATACACCACGCACGAGTGAGAAAGACTGGAGGGTTCGAAACGAAGCGAGAAAAAACACGATTGACAAGGCCGACGACGTTAGTCGCGCGACTTATCGGGCGCACATACGTCCTTATCGCTATAACGCGCAGCCCGCTCGAGCACCCATATGTATTGTAATTAGCTGATTTCGTCGAGTCGGCGTACATGAGGTGCTGTGACCTTGCCACGTGGTTTTTATTAAAAAAAAAAGGAATCATTGTCCTCAGTTGCTCAGCGAGCAGCAGCGGATTAATCGATTGATTGTTTTGCCGACTGCATGACTCGTGTAAAGGCCAGACTTTTTACGGCATTTTTACGAGGTTTTTCTTTAGTTCGAAGTCATTCCATTTGCGTTCGTTGTTATTGCACGTGCGATTACGCTGCACAGTACAATTCATTCCTGAATAGACTCTTATTTATTAAATACGATATTCACATTAGCCGTCATAGGTAACAACTAAATTGTAAAAAGAAATATTGATTGCTCTGCTTGAAGCCAAAGTATATGTCAATGTCTTATTTAAACACTTTGATTAGACCAATTTCATCGTGCTACTCAGTCACATTTAGGCAACGTACACTGGAATTTCACAATACTTATAAATAGAAGCTATTTTATAAAAACGTACCGTAAATGTAAATATTGTGAAACAAGTATTTTTTTTCATTAATAATAAATGAGCTCAACGAAGTAAAGACTTAAGCAAAATTGATGTGAGACATTTTTCCTTTGTAGTTTATTGAATCAAAACGAATGATTTGCTTATCTCCGGTTGAAACAAGAGTGTACGCGCACACTTTGCTTGATATAATTTACCCTCAGTTATATTTCCTTTTATCGCCGGTTTCCATGTAATGCATATTAACCGCATTTCTTAATATATTTTAACATATTTTTACCGTGTTAACGAGCAACTGATTTCACTATGGTTATATGCTTTATATTCCTATATATATTTTTGTCAATTTAATCAACAAAAACTTATTACTTGAGACCACGCTGCTTGATTATTGGCATTGTTTATATGCAGCAAATACCCGCAAGATGAGAATATGCCGATAAAGAACAATAATCGATTTATGATGATTGGGTCGTTTGCATTGTCTGGGAACTTTCATTTCATCTTGCTATATAGGAATCCAATTGTCTTGTTTTTGAAAAGGTTTGGGCTTCCCTGGTAAAGATGTATGAAAAGAGCAGAAAGCGAGTGGATCATTGAGTAATGGCATTGCAATGCGAAAAATCGGTCATTCAATGAAGTCATAAATCATTCAGGTGTGTCATAAAAAAAAATACGAAATCGACTAACGGAAAAGAAGTTTATTGAAATTGAATTTAGAAAAATCGTTGTTTGTATTATTGCTTGATTCTAATACCAATGATATTCAAAATTGATAGACCGTGAAATTCTTATGGTTATGAATAAGATATCAATGTAGAGTGACAGCTACTGAATAGACAAACTTTTTCAATTGATATGGTGTTGATTTTTATAATTGCAAGACAGAATTGTGTACTGAGCTTATTGTATTTCCGATTGTACAATTATCTTTAGATTTTTTATATAAACCAATAAAAAAGATACATCTATATATCATGGCATGCGTATATATATATATATATATAATTTACGACTGATCAATCTGCTATCTGTTCCGATGGTTTTGTTTAAAAGAAGTAACTTTTTCTCATCATACACGCGATAATTGATTTCTTCCGTATTACAAATCGAATCATTTCTCTCATCAATTACTATTTCAATCAAGATAAAAAAAATCACCCGCCACAAAAACATTTGAGACGAGGCGAAGTTACAGTGAGGAATGTTAATTAAAAAAAAAATAAAATGAAGCAATAAAGAATAACGCACAAACATTATTGCTCGAACTCGACAGGCATTAAGGTTAAAAAATAAAATACTCCTTTCTCTACTGACTACGTGTGAGTATCGCACTATGAAAAATTTATGGATTATTAGTAAGATCCAATCTAAAGCGATGATGCGCTTAACCCTGCTCAGCACAATAAAACGAGCCACGCTCTCGCCCGTAATTTTCTGGTGCACGAATGTTTCCATCGTGATTACGTAAAAGCTCACCGAAAAAACAGACGACCCCCAAAAAGAGAAATATACATATAATATGTGTGTACGCAACATGCAACAACAGAGAGAGGGGGGGGGGAGAGAGAAGGGGAAGAGAAGGAAAGAGCAGACAGAGCGCAGTAAAATCATGTTGTACTTCCCGGGGAAAGTGCGGCAAGAAACTGTTCCTCGTTCACTCGGCCACTCTTCTGTTCGCGAGATCTCGCTCTCGCGGAAGAATGTCCCCCTCGGGGCCCCGCGCGTGGAGATCCGAGCTTCTTCGTGTCCACGGAATACTTTATGCGCCGCGAGCTTGCTCCGTTATACATCAGATATACGCGTATTCGTTTGCGACTTGGCCGCGCGCATGCATTATGCAGCCGCTATACCGAGATCATTTGCTCTGCACTCTTTTCTTTCTTTTTCTTTTAGCGTGCGGGGATGCTATGCTTGTTTGTGCGACGACGGCTCCTTTGCGGCTGAAATATTTATCAAAGCTCGCACTGACCGAGTTGACAGCGATAAAATTGAAATTTCACTTTGTCATGAAAATCAGCCGCTCTTAATGGAATACCCTTCCTTTTGCATGCAATTCAATCTAAATACTATAAACTGTTCTTATTTTGCCAATTAGTCTCCAGCTAATATTCTATCAAAAATTGTAAATCTCCAATTATTTCAACAAATGCATTCTGTGCAAATTAATTATTTACAAACACGGAAATTGACACTCTGTTCCTCTGCTGCACCGTTATCTCGCACAAAGCTGAAAATCATTAATGCGAATGAAAAATCGTTCTCGGAATAACTGTTTTCATTGACTGATTGCAACTGTTACCCCGTTGCATTTGGCGATAAGATTAACTAACTTCCCCACTATCCTATCTATACGCGAGTTTAAAACGCGCCACTTTACAATCGATGTACACTAACTTAGACTATAGCTCCACATTGAAATATGCAAGGAGAGCGGAAAACTGTACAAACGTGAAAACTTGTTAATCATCGTGCGAGTGTTGCATACATATCCGCGAGAGTAGATAAGCCGAGAAATGGACGATAGCAATTTTCATACGGGGATATATATATATATATATGTATTTTATATATATAATATAAACGTACTGACGACCTGATTGTAGGCATACGTGATCGAGATGCTTGGCTTTGCGTATCCCACCAATGAATTACGCTTGATTTCTATCGGCTTTATGTCATACATGCACTGAATAACTTTATTTTATGTGTACACTGTACTTGAGCACACGCAGGCTCTCGTCTATTTTCTTTTCTTTCTTTGCACTGTCTTAGACGCTGTAATACCATCTCTGAGACACCGTTAGCTACGGGATTTCAACGCGTTTCTCTGTTGTCGGAGATGTTAGTTTCGACCGATGCTATCGTATAGTTTGTTGTTATGACGTGCGCTCAAGATGCGTGAACATTTTTTCTATGCTCGAGCCTGATCGTTAAATATTTAATATTCTCCTTGCGTGCCCGATGAAGTAAGATTCATAGATGTAAAAAATAAAGCGTTGCTCGAGCGTAAACGAATCTTTCCGTCTGGTAGTAGCAAAATTAAAAAAAGAATGCCTAATTTACGCGCGAAAGTACGCTTAGAAACAATTGAAAATGCAAAAGCGAAATACTTGTTGAAATCATGCATGAAAAATATGCAAGAACTGTAATGCGTCTCTGACTTTCCTATTTGTTAAAATGCATATACAGCGGAGGATCATTTTAAAAGTTTCACTTTGAAGCTTGAGAGCACGTCACGAGCGTGTCCCACTCAAACGGAAAATTGGATTTCGCTTGAATATATGGTGCTTCGGACGAAGAAGAAGCGAAAGCTCGAGCGTGGTCAGGCGGTAAATCGAACAAGCACGCACAGACAGAAGTCAAATGTATATAATATGCATGTCAACTTTTTTCCAATGGGAATTATCAACATTTTGAAGCCTTGGAAATACGTAATTTTCTATAATTTACAGTGCAGTATATACAGATTCATAACTGGCTCTTGTTTCACTTTTTTCCTGGCGTTTCGATGAGATTAAATAACATTAAACGAATAGTATTAAACGTAATTGAAATAATGTTAGAAGATAACATAAGAAATAATGAATCTTTAATTATTTATTATGATCGATAATCATTTTCGTTGGTTTAACTAACCTTGAAAATCTCTAGATCTTAATAATCATTTGTCAATATAAGAATTTCCAATAAAAACTTTTGCCAGTATTTCAATCCTTCGATTAAATATTGTTAGAAAGGAATTTCACTGTTATGATACTCGGCGATAAATGTGATAACTTTCAATAAAAAAGTAAGGGTACGTTTATCTCACTCAATAAATTAGTCCGCCTAAATGCAGCCAATCGCCAATTAATGGCTTACTTTCCTGGTGGCGCAGGTAATACGTTGGCAAATATAAATCAGCATTCTTCAAGCTAACAAACGATCCCTTTTTTTTATTTTGTCGAACGTCATAATGAAAATAAGTCGACAGAGTCAAACATAAATCAATCGTTATTGAATTGACACGATAAGGCGCGTCTCCTTTTTTTTCTTTATTTTCATAGACTGCAAGCGATTTCACCGTGATTATAGCCACAGTGCATTATTTGTCTCTTTTTGTAGATAGTACTGTTTTATAATTAACTCGTGAGAAAGTAGCAGCCACGTATTAGCGCAGAATATATTGAGTGTGATCGGGCAGGAGTGTGGAAGAAACGATTTGATCTCGTGCATAGTACGCAAGCTTTCGCGTCTCACAGTGCGGCTCGACGACAAAAATCGCGAAGCTGTAAATTGGCACGCCTCGCATTGACACGAAAAGTTCCAAGCTCTAATACATTGCGAAGCTGTCTGATATTTGAAAATTGTCTACTCCGCCTCCGAAGATAATTAGTAATGTATCGTCGGAAATTAATTCTATCGGGCACGTGTATCGCTACGGCGGACTTATAATTGCGCGAGCTATTATCAATTAAAACTTTTCTGAATAAATATTAGCTAATGGGTTTGCTTACGTTGTGTTGATTAGAATCTACAGGCATAAGGGTATTGATTCTCTCGCCTCTACGTATGAGTTATTGGCATTTCGTACCGAGTAAAAAGCTTTTTAAAGACCATTGTCTATTTTTCCTTTTTTCAAAAAAGAAAACTACGTAAAATATAAGAATCTCTATTTACGTTCTACTCGTATACTCGACCCATTCCACTTACCGATTAGTGCATAAATTTCGTTCGTTTATTCGATTGTAAAGTGAAACTTAAAAGGTAAGATATCTTCACTACAAAAATAAATATTAATTTTAAAGTTTAACTGGAAGAATGGAACGTAAACTCCCACGCGTAAAAATAATCCCGCAGGCCATGTCTTTCTTCAGGTTTACATGCCGGTACGAATATCTTAGGTGCCTTTAGAAAAACCAAAAAAAAATGTAGAGTCTTTACAGTTACACGTGTAACGGCGTGAAAGCGCGTGTTTAGGAAGCTACGCATTTTCATAAAGAAAAAAAATTACCCTATAATGATCTCACGAATAAATTTAGCGATGATCGCAGCCATCATTCTTGACTCGTCGTATTGCCGATAAACTGCCATGATCCTTATTAAGGAAATTTTAAAATGGCTTTAGCGTGCGCGCGTGAAAGGAACTAATTGTAATATCGCATGCAAATTCATTTGAGCTATAGCGCAGCGGTAATACACTCAATAAGAAGCTATGAGCCACGTGTGGAAATCCATTTGAAGAGCTTTCTCCGGCCCGGTGCAATAGATTTACTCAGAGGCAGCTTCGTATCTCTCTGGGCCTGCCACTCGCATAAAATTATTGCTCAGCATTAAGCTCGCGTAGAATGTAGTTTTTAGAATCACGATTTTTTAAAGTGCTGTCAAAGATTTTACTATATATTTTAACTTTGCAATATCTAGGGTGAATATTATGAAAAAAGGAAATTTTTTATTTTAATAGGAATCAACACAAAATTTAAATTCAATAAAAATTTGAGGCATACGTTTTCTTATTTTTAGTATAATTTTTTTACTGTAAGCAGTTTGTTATACGAATTTAAACAAAATAAGTACAAAAGAAAAATTTCTCAATTTTAAGAAAGTAATTTTAATTAATTAAAAAAAATATTTCTACTTTAAATAAGACATTGTCGTTTGATTATGTCTTAAATCATGAATATTAAAGAGTAAAACACAAAATCAGTAATTACTTTTACAGTGCGAAACTTATATGAAACATAATTCAAAATTTTCATTATGTTGATACATTTGAAGGCGTAGCTATTTGTTGAAAATTCGTCGATATAAAAATGCCAGCATGGTGATTTTAAGACCCCGAAATAATATATACGACCGACCTAAATACAAACCACAAGTAAATCTTTTCTGATACTTAAAATATTAAATAAATTTGATGTTTGCAGTATTTAAAAGAAAAACTATGACAGTAAAGAGAAAGAGTCCATCGACTTTAGAGCTCACAGTACAATACAGTTACTTCAACCACGCCGCACCCGTAAAACCTGGCCAAAGAGCTTAAAAGATCGACAGCCTTCTTTTTCTGGATTACTCATGCTTGTGGATTAAAAAAGCGAAGAGTGAAGGAATGCGCGTTCGTATTTTCTTGCGGACGTTTTGGTGGAAAAAATTTCCGTTATGCAATTTGGCTTATACCTTGTCAGCTTTCCGGACTCTTACAGCTGCATTTTAAGGTCAACGTCATTTGCGCCCCGTTCATAGAAAAAAAAAGTAAATCAATAAGATCGTATGTGATGAAATGATATCTCTGTCCAATACTCAGTGCTAATTTTTGTACAAGTTTCGTTACTTAATTAAAGTTGTGTTCAATAATAATATCATTATTTGAAAATTGTAGTAACCAAAAAAAATTTATACTCAAAGTTTAGATAATAAATCACTTATCGCGAGTTATTTGGACTAATTTCCCACATGTAATAATCTTATAAAATAATCGTAAGGCCACCGCTTGCTACCGTCGAGCATTTTTGCCGGCATACCGGCGCAACATCCTTGCTGATAATAAACGATATGCACTATAAGGACAAACCCAATTGCTTATGTGTACAATGCTTATACGCATACCGGAGAAGTGGATTTATAAGCGAGACATATAAATTTATCAGAGGCTGGTTTTTAAGCCAGCGCAGCGGAGGCGCGTGTGACCCTATAACCTCCATACGTCCTAGAGGTCCGTGGCGGCCGCATAGTAAGCGAATACAAATCGCTTGCTTTGCATAGCCGATGCAACGCCACGAGAATTCGTTCGCTTTTTTCTTTCCTTTTACGATGTGCCGCCTAAAAGAGAGAGAGAGAGAGAGAGGAGGAGAGAGAGAGAGAGAGAGAGAGAGAGAGAGAGAGAGAGAGAGAGAGAGAGAGAGAGAGAGAGAGAGAGAGGAGGAGAGAGAGGAGAGAGAGAGAGATGAGAGAGAGAGAGAGGAGAGAGAGAGAGAGAGAGAGAGAGAGAGAGGAGAGAGAGAGAGAGAGAGAGAGGCACGCCACTTTGTCGCTGTCGTAAAGTTTATATGTGTTCTTTTTTCTTTCGATTGCATGAGACACCTAACATCTTTTTTCCTCGTTTTCTTGAGAAAAGAAAATCGCTGTGTTGATGCCGAAGATCAGATCTCGAAACTAATCAGCAGGTAATGTTAATCTGTTGACCGGTTCGATGGGAAACAACATATCCGAAGGTGTAACAATTATAATTGAATTCTTGCGCTCTCGACTTCCACGAAAAGATGATAGCGTCGAACGAGAACGAAAATGTCATTTTCGTTGCAGAGGTGCAGATATCGCGTGCAACGGAAATTGTCGGAATTGAAAGAAAAACTTAATATTTACAGCATACCGTAAGTACCGAATAAACAATAGCTCGCATATATCAAGTATAGGCAGCTCAAGCCGCCTAGTTTACGAGCAATCAGGCGTCGTGCGAATAGCTAGAGACAGCGTCATAAATCGACCAACTCGATATACCCTCTCAGCGTATAAAGATCATATAAACGATGCAAGTGTTGCGCATGTTGGTGGTAGCTTGAACGACATTCCTTCACCGCCCGCGATTTACACACTTGCAGCACGCGGGCGTAAATGTGACTCGAAATCCTCGCTTGCGCGAGTATATTCTCTGTGCGTTCGATCGATCTATTGCCGATAAATCAAAGCCACTTATAAAGCCCATTGGCACGCGCAGAAAATGGCCGCCATGTAACCTTACCGATCTTTTAATTTAGAGCCGAGAGCGCAAGGAATGAACGGCATTTGAAAAGAAATTTTACGACTACAATAAGCCAATACGACAAAAGTGTTACACTAGGCCAGTCACGCTTGTCAATATGTGAAAAATCATCGAGTTCGATTAGCTTCTAATTACTATGTGATTATGACTTCTCGCGCGGCGCGCCGGATGAACGCGTTCCCCTTACCACTCCGCGTTCATGCTCTAACGGCTCTTTCTTTTTATCATTACGGATTCGCAAGCTGCATGTTAATGGGTACAGCGGCTCTATAACGCTAAGTAGCCGATTATCGGCATCTGCTAGTGTGCTTGGGGGCGCTTATAAATAATGCATGCCAACCGCCGTCGTCGCAAGAAAACTCCAATTAGAAATATCTCTAATAAAGCGTCAACATGATTAATCGTTTCATTTTTTTTCGATGTCGGACACGTGCTTTCGCTCGCTATGGTTCACGCGTTTTTCTCTCCCGTCTCTGGATTAATCGCAGTCGAGAGAAAGACATTTGTGCTTGGTACTGACGTTTGCTTTTTATTTTTCGTATTCGGATGGCTATTAGTGCGTTCGTAAGACCTCTTATTTCTCATTTGAGCGCAGCAAGTGAGCGATGATTCGATTAAAAAACAACTAATAAAGTGATTTTTATAAAGATGTATGTCGATAACATACACGAAAGTGGACTGTTAACTTTGCGTGACGAACTTTTATAACGGGCGTATATCATCCGAACTCGCAAGCATTAATTTTTACTGTCCTCCTTACGTACCTACAAATGTGAAATACGATCGTCTTTCTCCTCCGAGACATTTGATAATGAAAAAAATGAAGAAAATGACATCGAAGCGAAGCGCGCATGCATGTAAGTAAGTCAAAAGTGAAAAACTGACGTTCGAAGTATCATTATGCGCCGATGCCGATGCGACATATACGTACACTGCGTAGTATCATTTTCTAATGTCAGCTTCGTAAATGTATGTACAGCCAAAGCATTTGACCAAATGAATAGCTTTTAAGATTGACTAGTCATCCTTCGAGATACTCCTTACCATAGTCAATGCGATGATACTGAGAGCACGAGTACCTTCTATCTGTAATGTTTCTTTGCGAGATTTGACCGCAATTTATTTACAAAGCAGTGAATTGTTATAAGAATATGATGGCATGATCTAATGAACCTTTTCGTTGGCCAATCATGTCAAGTCAATGTTTCTTGCTTTACTTTATGTTAGTCGAAGGTTGAACTCGGTTGGCAATTGGGCTGGTGCATAACATTTATAATTTACGATGCGTCTGTAAAGAAACTACAAGACTCGTCACATGAAGCTAAACGCTGGTATATCATTAGCGCATTTTTAATCTTACAACGATTAAATGATACTCTTTTGCGGATATGAAAACGTATTACCTCCTTAAAGGTGAAAAACAAGAAACAATTAATGATTGCAAAAAAAACCCTAACAATTAGCAGATGACCGACATACACAAGTAATTCAATATATGTGTATCAAAGCAATGCGAGCTTTACGATCTATCGACGAACACGAATACGATACACGATCCCAAACCATCATACGTAAACTATTGCGCTTCATGCACCGTGAAGCGTATCACGCTGCCACCATCGTCGTCTAGATCTTCGTCTTGCTCTGTTATTCACGTCGTCATCCTTTGACCGACGAATTAATTTTTTTTTTCAGAGAGAATAACGGAAGTGTGATACTGTAGCAGATGGTACGAAAATTCAATCGTATCTGTATAATGAATTGAAGTTTTTTTTTCGTGCTCATATAATTTTTTTATAATACAGGGTTATACTTATTTATCGTTTCTATGACAGTACTGAAGACTGTACAAACATTTACGTTTGAGGCATACATAATATTCATTTGCATGGATTGTAATCTCAATTCATTCAGAACATGCATTGTTTTATAAGGGTATATTTTCAATTATAGCGGGTTACGAAAGATGTAAATATTACTATGCTAACAAGACGTTGCGATGTTAATCTATTGCACATAGGAAGAAAGTGTGAAAAAGAAATTATGAAAATTGGAAAGGCAAACAAGTGAAACAGATTCAATTAACGGGTTTTAAAGGAACAATATGAACGACGCTGTAAAGAGATATAAATCAATTATGATGAATTTTATCCTTCTACATAATTGTCATATCTAAATATTTGCAAGATTTACTGATAATATCAACTAAAATAACAGAACTTAGAAAGTAAGCAGGAACATAAGGAATTTTGTTATGAACATTTTAAACTATTAACGAATATTGACAAAAAAAATAAAGTTATCTACGAAGCTTTAAAAAACTGTGATTTTATGACTTAAAGAATTGTGTAGGTAACATTACAATTCAATACAAAATTATGTAAGATTGTTACAGAGATATCAATAAAAAAGAAATAAACCGCCAATGGATTTTCAACGTTTACTCATACGCATCAGTGTATATCAAAAATACGGATTATGCGAAACCTTTCCCTCATCTTCGGTTGTCGCTTGCTCGTATTCTCGATGCAGTGCTCGCGTAATGCGATTTAAGTATTGACATGGGCGCCGACGACATTATTGTCGCATATATAGTTTCACTTTTGGAATATCTCTGCGGTAAGAATCGCGGGACTTGCGCGCTATGCACAAGCGCAACACGTGCATGCTAATTCTGATGCGGAAAGCTTGTGCGTGTGAATGTGTGTTTAATAAAATCCCGTAAAAATAATTGACTCGTGGGTTCGGTAGGAAGTATATTTTTGTCACAAATGAATTTGTTTTGAAATAAAATCGTTAGCGTTAAGAAAAACAAATATAACATACGTTTGCGTTTGGTTAATGATTTGCAGTGTATTAATGTTGAGTTGATTGATAGTTACGACAACTATTGGCCTAACCACACGCTTCACAAGTGTATATGAGAATATGGTATTCTTCCGTAGAACAATGAGAACTCGGATACCGTACATTTACTCTAGAATTTCATTATTTCGTATGACATGTCGTATTACGGAGAATTTGTCACATAACACATCAATGAGGCGTGTGTGTATCACGCAACGCAAGTGTAGTCAAGGATGAGATAATCGTTTCGCGTGATACCGAAAGATCTTAATTTTATGATGGAAAAGAGTAGTTGACTAGTACACCAAGCTCTACGTAAGCAAAGTGGCAATTTCAAATTAATTCTCAAGAAAACCTATGAAAACAATAGGCTACAGCGACGAAAATTCTGCGGCGGTTACATCTTCAATATAAAAGCAGCGTGAACTACGGTAGCCCGATTCAGCGCGCATCATTACCTAAGTATTGCATAACAATAAACCATTACAAAAGGCTGCCTCTCTCGCGCCTGCAGCAAATCAATCGCTATACAAGTTTTTCTTTGGTGTGCGGTTTATATATATACACGCGCGGCACGGCAGCGTTATCAAAACCTTTCACCACAGGTTAGAAAGGAGCTATATATACGAAGGCAGACGCTTTACGCGCTTTTGCACGGAAAGAGAAGGAGAGAGAGAGCGAGAGACGAAAGATGAAAGAGAATGAGAGACTCTACTTCGGGCGTGCGACGCTATTATATTGCAAGCGAGGGAGTAGAGAGCACCTAAGTATCGATAGTTGGCTGCCTGTGAGATCCAACTATGTCGGCGAGTCCCAGCAGTCATAGCTCTCGCGTGATCCGTAGATTGATTATATACCTAGTGCGTGGGCGCCGAGGGAATTAATTTGCGCGTGTGCACATGGCTCCCGGGCTCTTCTTACACATGCACACGTGCTACTTAACGCGGTTACGAGACAACGGTTTCGTTTTTGGGAAGAAAAAAGATTATTCTCCGCGCGGGATATTATACACGTTGGATTAGAAAGTGAAAACTATACGAATTAACAACTCTATAATTGGAAATTGTGTTTGATAACCTAATTGATTAGTTAACTGCCTTATTGCATTCGTAATGACTCGAAATTCTGATGGCAGCTTGTAAATCATTGACTTGACTATTTTTCGGAAGATCCTAGCGTGCATCTTGTACTAAGAATATACTTACATAATTTTGCTAAGGTCATTAATTTGATATTTATACGGCTTCGATCTCATTTTAATAATCTCGACGGGATGGGATTTTTACCATGTTTATTTCACACCGAATTGCGATTCCCACTGGATTACTTATTCAATAAATCGGAATTTGTGATATATCGCGGTATTGGTTTCATTCATCTAAATTCGTCATGATTTGTTTCAATGAATAAACACCTCTTCAGGTCAACCAAAATAATAGTTCTCATCTGAATAAATATTTATAAAGATGAGATTATAATATTTGAGAAATTTTAAACAATAGTCCACAATGATAAGGTGTTATGCTTTAATAGGATAAACAGTTATATGCCGCGTCGCTTAGTACTTATTTCATTCATAAAAATTTAGTGCAGGATATCAATTTAATAATTTAATAAATTCAACGAACATTGATTTAACGTATTTTCTGCAAATACTGAGAGGTGACAATAAAATAGAAATATGACGAAAGTTTTGAAATGAAAAATTAATAATTTAGGACATCTACATAAGAAAATGTAGAAATGAAATCTACTAACTAATCGTCACATGCAGAATCGAAATACCTGATACATAGATCGAGTGTAATTATATGAGTGTAATTATATTGATAGATCTACTATCAATTAATTATTCGCGCTGTTTGCGTCCTAAGAAAATTAGCAGAGTTCGATTTAATGACAATCGCTCGATGCGCGAGATCGAGTTGTGAACATAATTATTAGGTACATATTGTTAAGCTCACACACTCACAAAAGATAATAACAACTTTATTATAAAAGAATGATAACGAGTTTTATTTTCGAAACTCAGAAATAGGTTAACAGCAGGTATTATCAGAATCGAGCTATTAACACAACAACTGAAAAAATCATAACACCGACGAGAGAGAGGTTGCTTAGCAACGCAAACGTTCTTTTGCTCTTCAGATGAGCCACACATAACAATATGTATTAATTATTTATTACATTTCATCATGTATATTGCATTTAAGAATATTTTACAGAACGTTACTCAGTCTGTAAACGTTTTGCTATTAGAATAAGCTCTATATTAAAGCCTGTCTTTACTGAAATCCGTGAACTCGAGTCGCACTAAAATTATATTACTAAGACCAAACAAGTATGTACTGCGCTGTGACGCTACACCAGTGTTTGGTCATATCAAATAAATTTTACTACCCTCGGTCTTTCATAGCTTTAGCTTATCGAATGGACGTTATGGGTAACACGTGTTGTTTTCGGTTGGCGCGCTGGCCCGAGCTCCCGTTTTACAACTTAACTATCATCTGGGTTTTGCCTGTCAAATCTCGTTCAGTCTTCTTTTTCCTACAGTTTTAGAGAATTACATAGACTGTTGCACAGTCAGGCAGTAAGCTCAGAGCCATCGGCCAGTTCATACTTACAAAAATAAAATTCACTATTGTTTGAAGCTAAAGTTCTATTAATAATTTCATCTTCACCTAATTAGTTTTACGTGAAGAGCACGAACGCTTTCGTACTCTCGACCAAAACGCTTTTAGCAATAAAAAATAATATAGGAATTATTACTATTAATAATTACGGAAGGTCTATTTTAATCAAATTACAATAATACGGTTGAGTAAAATAAAATTTTTCATTTGTCTTTTTTGTTTACAGAGCATAAAAAAACTATGCTACACAGACTTATTAGTAATAGCAACGTTGCGAAATGCACCAACTTATTATTCCTCGTATTATCACAATTGTACACAGTTATTGCTGTTTTATTTTTAAGTTTCGTTTAATGAGGTTTAAGTAGTTTATATGTTGGAAGCGTTTATGGAAAACGTCATATAAATTGTTGTAATTTAGAAAATTATTAATGATTGCTGATTTATTGAAAGAGAGAAAGATATATATATATATATTTTTTTTTATTCGAGAATTAGCTTGTACAATGAAAATGCACTAGCAAAACTTTCTTATAGAATTAAAATCAGATTATAAAAAAACAATTTATTGGAGAAAGTCGAACAAAACAATAGAGTATCGTTTCGAAAAATTCGATTTCACGCAACTACTTTTATGACTTTTCTAAAAGTAGTATACATGCTATGCAAATATGTTGGAACATAAAAAATAGTAGGCCTATTAACCGTTCCCCTTTCTCACACACAATGGGTTTCCTTAATAAAATTATTTTCGAGAGCATTATCAACGCTACATCCATCACATTCTCACTTTAGCTTACGGGTCAGCAAACAATCTCGTTGCAACGCCTTAACAAAGCGTATCACTCAATTTGTTCACCGCATCAATTTCGCTATAAGAAGCAAAGAAAATTCATCATCATCGAACAACTCTGTAAGCTGAATTTTCAAGTGGTTTTTTTTTTCACGCAACGGCTCCACGGCTTCATTAGAATACACTGGCGAAACAAAAAGAGAACTGATGTCGGCTGCACAACTGGTTTAAAACAATAGGAGCAGCGCACGCTCATTATTACGAAGATTTCCCCTAGGAATCGGTTTAACAACCTAGCGATTTCGCATTGCGCAATATCTTCGCTGGGCACGCGCGCGCAAGCTTAACGACGCGCGAACGTCTTCTTTTTTTCTTCGTGCTTCGCAAGCGTGACGTATACGCGTAGATCCTCGCGCGCAATTTCGTTTTTCCAAGTCAATGTACGCTTTGGCAAAATCACTGCTTGTGCGCGTAAGCGCGTGCGTGCGCGTGTGTAAGCTCGCGCATCGATCCCGATTACCAATTTCCTCGTTATTCATTACATTGTGAGAGAGCAAGGCTTCGGCTATACATGTAGGAAAAAATGTTTGGCTTGGCCATGCCATTACAGATTGCTTATAGCTGATGTGTTTCAGTTGCCACATTGAATGTAATAGTGGTAGTTCAAGTTCTCTTCGGCGAAATTATAAGTTTTCGATTAAATGCGACTTGCAACATACGACATTCGTCAAACTTGTTAGCCAATGAACGCGGCATTTCTTGTATTTTACATTTGAAAAGTCTTGGACGGCTTTTTTTTTCTTTTTCTTTATATAATCGCCAATTGCAGTATAATTTCTATTGTAGTCATTTATATGTCGTTTTCAATGGAACATCATATGAATAAACCGTTCGCGGTGAAATTATATGCGTCGTTAAAATGTAATGTAAGCTACCGCGTTTATTCAGGAAAAGAGCTATAACCAGGCACAGTTTACGATAGAATCGTAAAGTAAAAACATCATTTTCTGAAATACTTTTGCGGATCACTTGAAAAAGTCAATGTAATTACGAAGCGGTTACTCACGTGCCGGTGTAATGCAGAAATTATCGTCTAGCCCAACGCTGCTGTCTATCCAGCGATCAGTTAGAGTAACTCGTTGAAAGCAGGTGGCGGTACGATCTAGTTATATGGCCATTAAGAGCGATATGCAAAAGAGCGCATGTGCGCTCTCTCGTAAAACGTCGATTGTAAAATTAGGAGTTCAGCCGAGTGCACCTGGCGACACACTTGTAAACGACGCTTTTAACGACTCGAGCGCGCCCGCGCGCTCTCTCTCTTTTCTCGTCGTGCGTATAGCGGATCGCCGAAGGAAAAAAGAATTCGCGAATATTCGCAATTTGCGCTCCAATAAAACCTAGTCCATCGTCGCTCGCGTTTTCATATCGAAAGGCGCGCCGTGCGTTCTCGCGTTCTCGCGCCTTATTCGTTATATTCCTTGACGACACTCGCGTCTGTTGTATGCGTTTTTCGACGTTTCATTGCAAGCCAAGCTCTTTCTCTCTCTCTCTCTCTCTCTCTCTCTCTCTCTCTTTTTGATAATGCTTAGTCTGGAAGCTAGCAGAGAATTTTAAGTGCTCTTATCGGCCTGCCCCGGTTGCGTGAAAGGTAGTTCCGATCGTTTTTCCACTCCGTTCTACTAAAAGTCGTATTCGAAAGTGTGCGCACGCATACCCGAGTGCGCGCGCGCTTGCGCGACGTTCATATTCAATTTTTGTCCTCGCGCGAACTTTCATTCGTTATGATTTATCATGATTGTCAATTACTAGCTCGGTCCATTTGTATAGCCAGGGTAGGCTGTAAAAAGACACTCGAAAAAAGAAATGAACTGATAATAAATTTGTCGAATTTACGAGTATTTGAAAATCCGATTTTTTTAAGGTTGACCCTTTATCACGCGATGTGTATGTGTTTCGAGAAACAATGTGGCCGGCAATGTCGCTCGGTCTTAAACCTCGAATACGACAGGCATAAATTTGCCTCTCTCGCATGCTCGCGGCGAGGCCCCGATTGTAACACGTGCGCTCGCCAAAGGAAACACGGCCGCGAGGAGCCTCATACCCCTCTGCAATATTACACGGCGACGCGGTGAACAGGGGGTCCATAATAATCCGTTCGAGAATCGATACACATACCACTATACTCGCTATCATTATAATCGTAAATTTACGAGACGGCGTTCTTTCTTTCTTTTACTGCATTAGGAGAAAACGCCGGCAACACGAACGTGTAGGTGTAATTTCGTGTCGGCGACCGCTACGCTGCGTAACTTGGATAACGACATATCTCGGCTATATTATACGAGCGCGTGCTTCGAGATGTGCCGAGATAACTTGAACGTCAACAGTGTAATACGTGCGTGGACAAATAGAAAACTCTCCGTTGGTCTTTTTATTGTGAAAGGCTACTATTGCAGAACGTGAAAACGACGCAAGATTAATGCATCGCCGCGTGAAATTAACGCGTTTCTAGCATTCAAAGATAGACGGATGTATCGATGTTGTGACATTGCACGTTTTATTTTACATTCATTTTAAGTTTGATTGTTCTGTCGGCTCGATCGTTTGCAGTTGAATGTACGATCATTGCTTGCTCTTTAATAATTGAGCTACTGCCAGATACGCTCACCCAGCGGCCATACAATTATAATTACACAGCAAGAGAGTTTTTTGGAGGGCGAATGACTTACCTGAAACAGAGAATAAAACAAGATTCAATATTATTTCGAGCGGTTAATTGGTAAAAAATAAAATCAAATAGAAATTAACGTATCCTGAGTGATAAATATTGCGCGCACGCGATAATAAACAATAATCGTTTTCATTAAAAAAGGAGAAATAAAGAAGTTAACTTACAATCTGAGAAATGAATCGATCTAGACGATCTCTCTCAGTCGCACACGGCGCCTATTTGTTCGCGTATACAAGACGGGCGCTAATTCGAGTTAGTCGACTCTTACTAGTAGCGCGCGTAAAAAAAACGATCAGCGCTAGTAGTGGCGACGATCAATCTATCTTAATCTAATCGATCGCTCAAAAACGTCGCCGACAGCGCGGACGCGACAGGAAGCCCATAGCACAGAGACAACAAAAAGAACACTTCGGTTTTTAACGAGCGGGGTGGTCGCGACTGAAGACCAGTATACCTAACGTGTATACATACATATTGCACGAGAGAGAGAGAGAGAGAGAGAGAGAGAGAGAGAGAGAACCCGACCGATGAGTCTATTGACTTCGTAACAACGAGGTAATCGCCGCACTGCTGCGCTCTTGCCTATATAAGAAAAAGTGCCATGGAGCACAACGCGGCCATTCCGTTTGAATCTTCGCCGCGACAGACCTTACTTATTGCTTTCAAAATGGAATACTATCGAGCTTTCAAGGGCTTATACCTTTTTTGATTTTCGTCGGAGCTCTTTTTACAACCGTTAGCTCGACGAACACTCTCGTCTAACTAATGTTACGAGATCGTTTTTTTATCGATTATTCAACTTCATGATCTATTGACTGGCTTCTCATTCGGATTCCAAGTTCTTTGTGACCTGTCGCGACTACAGAAAAAACTAATGCTAATTAAAACGTCGACACTGCTCATGCAGATCGCGTAAGATTGAATTGTTTGAAAAAACCCATTTCAAAAAGACGACGTTTTACTTGTCACTGTCATTTCATTAGTGCGGGAAAGATAAGCCACACGTCAACTGCGAGCGAAAGAAACATCATAATTTCAGTCATTACCACTACGTGAAACCCGGTTGCAGTGTGAATAGACAATTTCACAAAAATAAACCAAACGATAAAAGTTGCCATTTCGATTTCATGGCGCGCATCAAAAGTCGGAACCTGTTTTGCAATCTTTGCGCGCAAGATTAACTAGAGATACATTTATTAAAAGCGATTCGCGGAGTGAAATTCAAAAGTAATGTCGAGATACACTTTCGCATGTGAGTCCAGATATAAATTATTAATAAATCGTTTATTAGCAAGTGAACAATATATTATCAGCAGTAGCAGCAGCAGCAGCAGCAGCAGCAGCAGCAGTGTACACGCTACTTTCGTACTTAAAATGTCATTTATGCACATTCTTCGTGTACCGAGCTGCAATGAAGGAAGGAAAAAAGAAGCGAGCGCAATTTATTACGAGCACGTATATGTTGTGTGTGAACCGATAAAAATACGCGTGCGCACTGATGTTGAATTTATGTCGGTCGTGTTTCATACGATGATTTCATGATTTCACTCGATAGTGTACCTGTACGTATGTACTGTTTACCACACCACAACCATGGCGCTATCAGCATGATTTAGAGGGCTAAAGGAAATCCAGCCTTGCACTTGCCATGTTAATGGTGTACTAAAAATTGAGTACACCGTTTTAAGAACTCGCCGCGCGATTTTCAACTAGTGCTTTAATTGCCAAGTGTCGTTATAGATATTTATTCGAGCTACGTTTTATCGCGCGTATAAGTAAATTCAATTTCGATACCAACGATGATCACCGTAGACGAATGCAATGACGACTGCAAGGGAAAATAAAAAATAAAGCTTGCGGTTGAGTTTTTAGAGGTTTGTTTGCGAGCCGCGCGATGAATAGCGCAACGCAAAAATTAGTTACGTTGCAGCATACGCAACTTTTCGAGATTTTCATCGGCATCCGCGTGCGCTTATAAGCAATTTAGAGCAAACTAATCCTTCGCTTGTAACATTTGAATTACAAGCGCGAGAAGATCTTGCGCCGCGACTCAAACAAACTATGGGGACACATCGCCATGCTGCATAACTTTTAAACAATGAAGGATAGACCAGGTTTGCATACTTTTCGTTTGCCAAACTACGAATAAATAATCATCAAAGCTGCTTCGCTTATATAGGCGCATTAAATGGTACACACATGAGAGAGAATGACGCGTTGGACCCACGTGCACGAATGGCGTAAATACTTTATTGAATGGCCGTAAACAACGATCGAACAATTTAAAATGCCTTCGGTAAAAATATTTTTAGTCGCAACAGCAGCGCTTACGAACTAGGTAAAAATACCAATTATCCCTTTCGAGACTCGCGTGATACGTTCACTCGTATCGGTTCTTAGGTAATAATCTAATGAAGATGTAAGCATGTAATTTTTTTGCTATCACAAAATGCACACAAACTTCTGCCTATGTAAATTGTTTTTTTTTTTTTCGCAAGATTCAAGACTTTTCTTACCAATTAATTTACTCGCGTAAAATCCAAAGGCCATTCTTGGCAAACTCATAAAATTGCCTGCGGATGGCAGCTTGAGTGCGCCTGTGTGCTTGTATATGCGTATATCCTCGAAGAAAGTAAAACAAAACGAAAACTCGAGCGGGCGGCCACTGCCGCTGAAAGTGGCACGTGAACGAGATACACATTCGGCACAGCGAGAGTCCGATCAGGTAATACAACTCTCGGGCAAGTTGCAAGCCAGGCACTTATAAGATATTCGCGTTTTCTACAAATAGACCAATAACGCTCGTATATATGTGCTTTTGCCGCGTGTAATGAAAAAAATTACAAAGGTAAAAGAGAGATCCAATGGGTTGTTATGAGAAGATAAATTTACCTTGAGTTCACATAATCATATATCGACTTGATTCTTCATTTATATTTCATGCAGAATGATTCAATTTTTTATTGCACTTTTTTAAACTGAATCGCAAATAATTTTTGAAAATACACAAATACTGCAAATTTATAGTCTGTTAAATCGAATACGTATTCTTTAGTTACAAGAAAGATCAATGATTACTCAACTAGATTTCAATCTCGTTATGTGATAACATTGCTTTATCTCATGAGGATCTGCAAAAATATGCTCACCTGTTAACTTTATTACGATATGAAACAGATATATACTCGTGCACATAATACCAATTCAGATGATACTCGAGACAGTCCATTAGTGAAATTCTTAAAATTTTAATTTTACTTTCATTCGCTTTTTATAAAAATTTAAAAAATAAAATTATGTAATCACATTATTTTGTACTTTAATGACTATAATTTTAGAGGTAATTGAAGATATTTTTTTTCGATTGAGAAAAAGTTCAGAACGGTACTGACTATCGTACATACATAATTTTCACATACAAACTAAAATTGCTAATCGATTTAAAAACTAGCGAGTGATATTACTTGTAATTTTTAAATTCAATATGTCATAATTAATATATCATTAGACGTATTCCATTATACAATCTTGTAAAGTTTGAGTTATATAGAACCATCGTATCGTCAACTCTAATAAAAATGAAATATAAATTACTAGTTTCAAAAATTTGTCAACGAAGAATATCCGATTCGATCCTCAAAATTCATGACCCAGCCCAAATTTCCTAGCAAATTTTAGGTCACGCGAGTGACCAATTTTGAATGAAAGACTGTTAATAATGAAAAAACGTCGTTCACATGAAGATATTCAATGGAATTTCCGAGAGCGAACAAAGTTTCAAAAGCGAATCGATTAAGAACTGCAAAATTTAGCAAACTGCAAGCTCGTAAATGCGACGTGCAAAGTAACGCTAAAGCTTAAATTGTTATCTATACGAGTAAGCAGTTGGTGCGTCGCGCATCAAAATCAGAAAGTGCATTAATGCCGGTACTAAAAGTGACAAAGTTGCCGGCGTGAGATCGATAAAAGGACAAAATTCGAAAGCCGCGATCGTAAAAGCCAAGCGCAAAATAACGCCGAAAACTTATACTGTTATTTGCCAGTAAAATTTTCGCCGTTTTTACGTATTATATAGCTTTCTTTCGCGCGAACTTGAAAATGTCTGTTAACGTAAGCGCATGATTCCCCATAAAGCTACGTTTAATGTCAATAATTAAAAGAAAAAAAAAGAGAAGAAAAAAGAGGCAACATAGTGTTCGATCGATAAAAAATTTGAAAGAGCCGGTAAACAACTTGAGCCCGAAACGCGCACACACGGTTATTTACGAGTAAAAGTTGGTCTGCGCATCTTCCACTTACAGCGAACGTCGCATAATCTGTTTACAAAAAAAATGATTCGCTCGGTTAATGTCTTTTCGAACGGCGCTAGCTCATATTGATGAAATAACAATCAATCGACCGGTATATCCTAACCCCGAAAAGTATACAGTTATTTGTAAAGATTTCGAGACTGGCGGAAAGAATATTACCAGGTTGATCTTGCCCATCTTCTCGAGAACGGTATCCATCTCGGCTCGATAAATCGTCGTCTCTCCCTTTTGCGAAGCACTTTCGCCTCCTCCTTCTCTCTTGTCAACCGGCTTATATCGACGTGCACATTCGCGCCGCGCGACTCGTCCTTTTTTTCCCTCGCTCTCTGTCTCCGGGGCAAATTGATGTGCCCTCAAAATTTCTCTCTGCGCACGTAAACAGCACTGTTCCCGATTGTCAAAATAACACGTACAACTCGTTGTCTTCGCACTTGTATGCGGCTCATCAATATCACAAACTCGTCAAGATGCGTGTCTATGTCTATCAGCGAACGACGCGATCGCACAGCAGCCTCATGATGCTCGCTTGATTCGGAAAGAGAGAGCGGACAACCTTCCCGGTCGCGATCGCGAGCTCAACTAGCACGTCGCCAGGTGAAAAGCAACACCTCCAGCGCTGCACAGGTGCACAGCGCCGCCACCTGACCGTTCACTCGCGTGCTCGCTCGTTCTCTCAGGTAGGGGGGCCCACTTGAACGCAACTCTCAGACCCGCTTCCTCCTGGTCAAGCTCTCTGCGATCTCCGGTACAGCTCTTTCTCTCTCGCACCCGCTGTACGTATATGTATGTGACGAGCTGTGCGCCAGCTTCTCTGACGATCTGTTGATTTATTCGCTCGAATATGTTTGCGGCTCGACAGCCGTTCCTTGTTTTCTGTGTTTGTAATGCCGCGAACCTCGCTCCAGGTTTTTCCTTCGCGCTTTTTCTTCAGCTTCAGATCTGTCAATTTTCTATTTTCTCTGTTCGATTGCACACCTAACGGCTTACAAATGTTTTTTTTTTTTTACAAAATACAATCATCTTCTTCGCTGTGAATTTTGAATGCGCTAATTTATGAGGGTGACAAATTAGTAAAATTTCAATTTTATATGACAGTACTCTAAAAATTACTAAGATTCATGTAAAAATGACAATGCGGTTGTCACATCCGTGCTTTGTGAGATTCACTATCATCTAAGACATTGACTCACAAACTACGTTTTCAAAATTTTTATAACGGCAATGACCACGCGTCAAATGGCGCATCAATATGTAATTATTATTCATCAGCAAGTTCCCCACTAATGTTGTTATATTTTATAGCGATTAAGCAAAACTGAAATAACGAAAACTTACTCAAATGGGTAGTATCGCAACGTGTTTCGTGACAACCAAGCGAACTGTCAGTCCGCCTATTTGAAATAAAATATAACGCCTATAATAAATCTCAAAGAAATACCGTGTGACAAATGGATAACGGTGTATATAAAATTTCATCCAGTATTGCCAACGTCGTCGCTTTGAGCATTAAAAAAGTAATTTTTGTATTTTGGCATAATCATGGCAATTGCTTGCATTATCGCTCGAAGCATCGAATTTCTAAGCTTCTGCAGGCCTAACGAGGCCTTTTTGGTTCACCTATTTATCTTTTCTTAAAATCTGATCTAACTTGTAAAGCGTAATAGCTTGTTTTATGAATATATTTATTGTAACGGACGAAACGTTACGAATCATAATTAATCTTTATTCTCTGTATAAAACGACATTGAATTATAATAATGTTCGAAAAGAAGTGCCTTCGTGATTGTAACGAAGTTTCGAAAATTATTTAAGACCCGGAGAACGAAAAACACTTGCAAGAAAAATACACGGCACGCGTTCGTGCACAAGTGCTGTCTCGAAATTCGTAAAAGTGGATAATATTACCAGCGAGTTCCAAGCAAACATCGGGCCGACAGACAATCGCGTAAGTACACATTTATCGCGGAACGCAACTGATACCGAAGTAGCTATCGTAAAATAAGAACGGGCGCGAGCGAAAAAGGCGAAAAACGAAACGATTTCAGAATTGCCGAGTCGTCGGCCACAGATATACATGCGCGAAGTCGACTCGGAAACTATATTTGCGAAAAAGGAAAGAAAAAATGCGTTCGCACACGCGGGAGAGTCGGCCGCGCGCGCGTAAGTAACACTGTAAAGTAAAAAGTCAAGATATTTTTGGTCGGGGAGAAAGAAACGATTAGGAAAGCGGGAAAGTGAGAGAGACGCGAGCGGAGCGAAAATAAAAAGGAAAAAAAAAAACGAATGCGAAGAAGCGGTTTGTGCCGCGCGCACGTAAGGCGTGAAAGAGGAAACGCGACGCACACGCGCCGTCGTTTTGATTATATTTCATATAAACGAGAGATAGAGAGTATCGATACGGTGTCTTCTCTCAGCGCGATATTTATGATAATTTCCGCTGTTACTTATTTGTCAAGAAAGTCATAATTTCACCGAAATTTGTCCATAAGTACAGAGAACTCGGGCTTGGAATAAATTTCTTCATTGATGTTTTCAGAAGCAAAGGAGTCCGATTATGCGCGTAACAGCTGGGCGATTATTTATTGAACTTTCAGAAAAAACAAGCGTTTCTCGCGGTCCTGATTTGCACCTTAGACAGCTGCATCGAAGCGTCGAAGATAGTATCGTAAATAATTTGAAATTGCATTGATAATCATCGCGAGTGATATTTACGAGAGTATGCGACATTCTCAATCGGTCTTGCCTAATTAAATCCGCGAAAAAAGACGAGAATTGAGTTTGCATGCGAGACAAGTTTGCATCCCCTGTACGTCGATATACTCGCTACTTTATAACAGTTAATGAAAACTCGTTCTTAATGAGACAGTTTCTCTCGCTGCGCTCTGGCTTTGTTTTTTATTCGCCTTTATCGGCGACGTTTTCAGTACATAATAACGAGACGAGCTGGTATAATATAATCCAGCGAGTTTATAAGAACTAGAGAGAACAGGGCAGCTTCCCTCGCCCAGCCGTCGGCTTTAAACAATCGTATCTGCGCGCGCGCGCGCGCGAGAGAGAGAGAGAGAGAGAGAGAGCTGTCTTGGCAATTACAGTGCCTGTCGTTAAACCGTAGCCCGGAGAAATGCCAAACGAATTTTCTCATTACGGCCTGCAGAAATTCCATAGATGTGTTTTTTGCGCGCTGCGTCTCCGTGGCGCTGCGTGCGCACGCGCCGCCCAGGCAGGTTTTGCTCCCTTGTTCTTACGCGCGACTTTTCTCCGCGCTGAGCCGCCGCCACGAGGTTGCGAGCTTTAACGCCCGAGACGACCTTGGCGGAAAGGGAGACGCCGCGGGTTTGGTCCCACAGCGTCGTGTGCGTGCGCGCGCATTCCGAGTTTGTTCGCGGTGACGCGCTTTGTGTCTCTTCATTTTTCTTTTCTGCGCTTCTGCCCCGAAGGCAGCTTCTCTTCTATTTTTATCGCTACCAAGCCACGCACGACGACAAGCTAAAGATTGCCAAGGTACATATCGTCGCCACCGGGAAACGCTTCCGATGTACACCGCACTACATACTCGATCTTGCGAAGCTTGCTCCCGATCCTTGTATGTGTGTGTGTGTGTTGAAGTTTAATCTTGTTGGCCGGTTATTTTGCCTTCCGCGAAGTCTGTAATATATACTTGCTCCTTGCTTTTTCTCGCCGATTTATTTGGCTTTGCATAAGCGATGGTATCATTAAATGCCTGATATGTTGACTAAATTCTTATTTGTTCTTAATAATTCATTATTTGTTCGTTCCATAGAAAAATAATTAGGTATTTATTTTCGATTTTCTTCGATGATGGTCAACATTAATTATATTTTAAGTATAATATGTTTTCATTAATTAGATTTGCTTATGGTAATGCTCATAACTCTAACATGATATTCTAACGATTGATTGTTTCAAACTTTACTCTTCAATTAAATAACAGTAGATCAATAGCATTTGGTTCAGTACATAAGTATAATTGTTCAATGGAAAGATGTTCGCAGTTGTATTAATAACGGTAAGTTTGTGTTATTACTGCACGTACTTCATAAATTTAGACCGAGACAAAAAAGAACAGTAGAATGTAAACTATCTACTTTAGAGTCAACATCTCTTTATATGTACTGTTAGGGTGGCCCCCAAGGTTCATTGTATTTTTAACTAAACGTAGAACATTAAAAGCTCTCCAGCTGACTAAAAAGAAATATCGCATATTTCATTACACACATTTTGCTAAAAATTAAACACCTCTAGCGGCGATAACTTCCAATTAAGAATTATACAGGATCGACGTCTCGCTCACTCGCACAATTCTGCAGCGGCATAAAAATAAACTCGCGATACAAACAAAGGTTGGTGAGTTGACGCTTGCGATCGTAGATGTAACTCGCAGATCTGGCGAGAAAAAATGAAGATCGGTGTGGTCGATTAAAGTTTCTTACTGCGAACTCTGACCGAAATTCAATCCTCGAAAAAGGCCGAGCACTGCTGGTTAACCGTAAATCGTGAGCTCAGTTTTTACTTTCGTTTTTATTTGCTCACAGCCTCTGGGGATGCTTTTTCTCCTCTTCTTTCTTTCTCTCTTTCTCCCGCGGGCTCGCTTATTTTTTTTGTCAGCGCTGATCTCGAAAAGACGCGTTTTTCACGCTGCCGTTTCTGCGACGTGGTCGCGAGCAAAGGTGCGACGAGAAAAAAAGTGTGCGCTCGCGGAAGATGTCATTTTGCATTCTCCGAAACGAGTTCTGTGTGTATATGCGAGTGGTTAGCGCGCGTGGTGAACGACGCGGCACCGGCATCAAACCATGCTTTCTTTCGTTCTAAATTACACCGAAACTCGTTTTTGTTTCTCTTTGGACAAGAAAGAAAAAAAAGATTGGATGATTTAATTATCGAGATTTTTTCCTCGACCGCAAGATTTCAATTTAAATTGACTTTCATTTCTAAATCCTATTGGACGTTTACTCAAATTGCTATGCAAACCAAACACCTCGGTAAAATCATGGCTGTTTCGTTAAATGGTTTTGCTAGATGCATAGGTGGCCTATAACCTAGTTTTCACTTTAACTTGCGCATGCAAATGCGAGCAAAACTTATTTCAACAATCACAACGATCTGACCGTTGAAATCACTACTATTTGCGGAGGAGAGGGCACTTTCGAAACGAGTCAGAGTGAAAATTTAACGTTATTCTTTTAACAATTTCACTGAGCGCGCACCGTTATGATCAGTATATAATAGAATAAGCTTTAGGGCGAAATGGACTCGAGAGTAGAAAATGAAATAACAATTGACTTGTAACTGTATTTCTGCTACATTGGGTACGAGCCACAAGGGCTCATCTTTCACATTGGCGATAATTTAAAACTTTTTAAATGGCAAGTAGCTTGCGAAAAAGCAAAAACCTTGGCCAAACAGCGTCGAAAATGATTTCTCGAGCGTATAATCCGGGGCGAAGCCAGGCTTTCGCGTAAGTCGCAAAAGGGTCGTCGAGCGTTCCGATATCCTACGCGCTAACAGTAGGCCTGCGAGTATAAGCATCTCGACGACCAATACGTCCGTGGCAGCGTTACAGACAATGCTCTCGGACGAGAGCAGCAACAAAGGTCTTTCCGCTTTGAGGTGCAGTCAATAGCGCGGCATTTTCATATTAACGAGAGCGCGCATTGCGCGCACGACGAACATACATAACACACCATACGCTTATAATATTCGTTCGCGCGCGCGCGCGCGCCGCAAGCGTAATAGTAGCGTCGGGCACGCCAGTTGCTGTTCGGCCGCGCCGCGAGACAATTTCTTCCGCATCGCGCGCGCCGCGGCATCTTGCAGACGCTCTCAAGGCAAAACTTGTTATAACAGAGGGAGAAAACGCTATTCCTAATGGGCCGGCTCCTCCTGCGAGGCCCAATTACCTACGAGCTTGCAGATTTCCTCGTTACGAATCTTCTTCTTCTTCTTCTTCTTCTTCCTGTTCGTTATTTTTTACTTTTGTCGGCGCAACCTCAGTATGCACCGATGAGTTACGCTCGCGTTTTCTACGAATTCCCAAAGTATGTGTGTGAACTTACTATATAATGCGCTTGGCTATGTTTGAAAAGCCGGCACAATTACGTAAAACCGTACAGTTGCTGCTGCTACCAAGACAGTCCGTCGGCAGCAAGGAGAGTCTAAAAGGAATGAAAATGACGATGGCCGCTGAATTATGTCGGAATGACACTTCACAGCCTCCCAGACCTGCCATTTTTTTTATTGTTTTCAGTGACTATGGAAAAACAGGAAATGATGAATTAATCTTTGGAGATGCTAAGAAAGTATTGTGTAACGGTCGTGGCTCCTTCATTTTCTAGTTAGCACGTCATTGGTTGCGATTCGTCCCGTGATCGCAATAAATATAATTAATGATCGTTGTATACCCGGCTGGATCAATAAACATTCAATTGCTTAAAAAAATTTTATCCTCGGTTATAACCGAGTGTTTGGAAAGAAGTTCCATAATTCTCAATCTTGTCAAAAGAGCCATTACCATTTTTATAGCTTTTTATCATCCAATATCCCAATAAATCATTCATCGAAAGCGCGGATCACACAAAGCTGACACAACTCAAGCACTTAAAAGACTCAGTTCATCGATCGAAACGAGCGCAGCCCGAAGAAGTAAAAAAAAGAAAAAAAAAAACGAAGAGAAACGTATACAGGAGCATTCATACCGGCGAGCGAGAAAGCATCGATAAGCGGTGAGTGCACAGCACTTCTAATCAAACGCGCGAGCGGCTTTGGCCATTTAGAAAACCTCTTCGGAGTTTCGTCCTCGTGACCCGTCGCGGATGCTTATCCGGGACTTTCTTAGGGAAACGACCTAAGCTGTCTTTCTTGGACGTATGTGTCTTGCGAACGAGATAAACAGTGCCGCGCGTGCAAAATTTTCTCTCTCTGGGCGACCGCGTGCCGTGAAAACTGGTCTTTTTCGGTAAAAGCTAAAACTATCGATGGACGATCGCGAATAATTCGTACGCGGAGCGAGGGCTTATTTCTCCTCGATATTTCCGATGAAAGTGCAAGGAAACGAACCTCGACACGTAATCGGATGCGAATCGCTTTTCTCGCGTGCGTTGCCTTCGCACGCGCCACAGAATGAAAAACAAAATGAACATTTAACGAGGAGGACCGAACGCCGCGATCTGCAATGCGAGATAAGCGTTACGTAAGTTGTCTTCTTTTTTTCTTAAGATCAATGATAACAAATATGCCGAGAATCATCACGTGTCGTGTAGCTGTCCTTCTAAAAGTTATATTTTACTGGCTGATTGACCTTTTCTGTGAAAACGTGAAATACTTTGAGATGCGTTAAACTGCCCAGCGATTTTTGTCGTTTTGAAGGTATATCGGAAGTTGTCATCGGCGTCAATTTTTATTCGCATATTTTACCATGAGAATTCTCAAGATTATGGTATCGGCAAGCTAAGATCTATTTTATTAACATATTATCTTAGCTATGCGTTAAAACATGTGCGATCTTCACAGCCCGACTTTTCCAAAATCAGCATAAAAACATTTCGCAAGTAAACTGAAAAAAAACTTCGGTATAAAGACAAAGAATGAATACTGATCCTTAGAATTAATCGAATCGACCAATAAACTGGTCTTTTAAGCGATTCTGATACGCGTTTATTGAGCTGTACATCAATGGCTTTTAGCAAATCTCTTAATGCCCACTCCCTGTGGTCCTATATTTCGTGACTCATATTGTTTCTCAAAAGCACATATGAAGCGGTAACTGATAAAACAGGACCGATGCGGAAATACCACATTTACAGTTTTACAGGTACTGCGTCGCCGACTACGGTACCGAATGGTATTCAAGTTTGAATTATTACCTTCTTAGATGAATATCACCGAGATACGAAAGACAGTTATTGCTTTAAATCGTTATCTAGCCGTGGATGCAAAAGTAATATGATAACGTGGTAATGAGCGGAAAAGTTAATAACTTTTCATTTGAATTTTGTGACTTTTTTGTGAACCATAACGTAAATTACTTGCAAAAATTCAGAATAACGCTATTTCGCTCATCTCACATGTCGAAGTGATCTATTAACGAGAAAATTACATTCTAAATGAGTTTTATAGATTGATTTTAAAATAATACGCCAACAACACTTTCTACGTCGTTCAACAACGTGTATAAGCTGATGGATAGCAATAAAAAATTATCGATGTGAAATTGTTCCTCACTTGGCAACTGGTAAAAAGGCTTTTGATAGATATCCGTTGCAGATGTTATTTTCATTGGAAAATTTCTCGGCATTTGAAGCACGAAGAAATCGCATATCTGGAGCGAATAAAGAGAAAAATGAGCCATGTGAAATTGATCTATTCTCTCACGCGTAATCGACTCTCCTAATATTGTTGAGGTACGTATAGATACACTTTCACGGCTTCCGTCAATAGTTTTATACCACACTTGTTTGTTTTTAGTCCTATGAAATAACAAGTTTTTTTCTACACGCTCGCAAATATTTACACTTTCGCCGAAAATCTGCGAAGCATTGATCCATTAGCATCTACGGAGTTGTTATGACATCAACGAGAAAAAGATACCTCAGTAGTCATTATCAATAGTCGATGTGATAACTAGTTTCTTGGTCACTAATTTTACGTTGAAATATTAAACGAGCAATTAATTAATGGCAATTATAAAAAGATAACTCGTAGGTGTTTAATGTAAAATTGACTTTTGTTCATTTTGAAATACCTAGTTACGAAATCTTTAATGCAAATAGAAATTAAACGATAAATTCGGATTATTCCACAGCAAATTTTTATCGAGATTGGATCAAGTATTATTATTTCAAAAAAAAGATACTTGCATCAATGACTATAGATTTATTTTATCTTTAAAATATCTTTAAAAAGATGATAAGCAAGTTGCAGTCACATAATCAAACATAAAGAAAAATTAATCGATGATTACAAATATTTTTAGTTATTTAATATCAACTTTATGTCGCTCGAAATTAGCAAAAGAACTTCAAACCTCAGATCAAGTTCAAGAATTACTCAAGCGTATATAATGTTCGGGTGCGAAACGAATCATTATTTTTTTTTATTAGAATCAACGTAATGATGATTATTAGTTTGACGTGCTATCATTTTGGTAATTTCGTCTATAATTTTTCACGTAAGTGATGCAAGAGACTTAATATATAAGAGAAATTATAGAAATTAATTTCGTAATGTTCTTAGATAGAAAGTAATAAGATGAATAGAATCTGTTCACTTGATGAATTTGTACAAATTCATGAAAATCTTTATTCTCATGTAAGTTTAGAGGACTTTCACTACTTATCGATGATGTTTATAACTGCGAAAGCTGTCTAGACGTTACTAAAGATAGTTTTCCGTCTTTTCGCATCACTTAGGAACACAAGAATTGTATTTTCAAAACAAACTTGGTACATTAAGCAACTAAACTTTTCTTTAGATAGATAAGGTAATCGAGAAAATTATTGAATTCTTAATAATGAGTCTAGATTGTAATGTACTTTAATCAATTTTCATTCGCGCACAGCATTAGCTACATTATTAAAGTACCACCAGGATTTTGCAATCTGATAAATTCTACGTAAAACGAGAAATTCTCAATATAATTAGGCTTAAAAATACATACACACATTCACAAGAGTACTTTATTACTCGCGTGCATATATCCAAGCTCCAAACCCCATAATTTATCGCCGGAATTCACATTAACAACGCATATGTCTACGAAATTATTAAAATTCTACCAGACACATTACGATGTGTGTATAATCAGTGCCTGTGTAGCCTCAATTATATCATCAGAATGACAAGCCCATATATGAAATTCTATGGCACTTTATAAATCGACGTTAACTCATCTACGCCACTTTCACTTTTTTTTGTCACGTTAAACAAATCATCCACGTGATAAATTGAGCTTGATAATTAAAATTCTTAGCAAGACGCGCGTAATTTCAGCTGGAGATGGAGATAAAAAAAGAGTCTTCCCACAATAGCGAATGAAGCACTCATATTGCGCGGGACAAGGGGACTTCTCATTCCGTAACGCATAACACATTTAACACGAAAGATAAGAGGAATATATATGTCGCAAAGGACCACCCGAAAGAAGGAGTTGAATAGCAGGTACATGCGTTTTTCTTGATACACACCACCTTCCTAATCGGTGTCAACTGCTGCACGTATCGACCTACTCCGACGACCAAGGTAAGACCCGTTATATGCCTATTCAGACTTCCCTCTCCACTCCTCTTTTTCTCTTTCTCCTCCATCCGCGCGGACGCCACACGATCTGCGCTTCTCTCTTTCACTCTCTTTATCTTTTGCACTATTTGTTTCAAAGGCTCGTTTCCTTCCTTTTTATCTATCTAATCCGTGAATATACTCACGCTAGGTGTAATGAAGCTTCCGTACACTATTATCACCGAGTTTTTACGCGCGGGAAAAGTGCTGCACGCATTCGAGTCGCTCTTAAGATAATAATTATTCATAGATTGAAACGAATAATTTTTTATGACATTCCCCATAGTATTTTGTTTCTTGTAGTCTTTTCTAAAGATCGATATGAACTTTCGTTTATTCAGAAAAAAATGAAAAATTTGATAAATACGTAAATTCGATGAACAAAACTCTTTTACGAATTCTCGAAAATTAATTCAGTACGACATTGTTTTTGAAGATTCCAAGAATGTGTGCATCAATTTTGAGATGATAATATTTATAAGGAAATATTATAAAAGTGATTTAGTGGAGAAAGTTTTACGCGCCGTGGCTTTGTATCAACAGTACGGCTTATAACTTTTGAAAACACACCGTGCCCTTCTTTTTCATTACGCTTATCGGAATATACTAATCTTGATTTTCTCAAAGCTTCGTGATTTTTTAAAAAAGCTTTCTACGCGAATCTTCAATTTAAATACAAGAAAATTTAGTTTTCTATGTATTCTTCCATAAGAAAGATATTTTTTCATTTTATTTCTGAAAATTCAGTCGAAAAGCTTCTTTAGAAAATCGTGAAACTTAGAGAAAACTAAGATTAGTATGTCCTGAATGGATAAATATGTTAAAAAATAAGTAACGGTATTTTTTCAAAAGTTATAAAGAGTTGTTAAAAAGACCATGGCGTGTTGTTACGTTGTTCCACTCAATCGCTTTCAAATTTTTCCTTATAAATTTTCAGGATCTTCAAAATCAATGTAGTACTGAATTAATTTTCGAAAATTCGTAATAGAGTTTTATCCATCGAAGTTACGCATTCCTCAACTCTTGAGGTTTTAATTTTTTCTAAATAAACAAAGTACATATCGATATTTGGAATAGACTGCAGGAAACGAGATACTATGGGGAATATTCTAAAAAATTATTCGTTTCAATCTATCAATAATTATTATCATACGAGCGAGTAGAACACGTGCAGCGCTTTTACCGCGCGTAAAGTTGGCTGAGAACCCTCGCGTATAAAAGAACGTCCTTAATATGAAAGTCCCGTTCTTTTCATAAATTTTCATCGTTTTTAAAGTTATTTTGCTTTCAATATACTACTTTGTGGTCTTTAGAAGCGGTTCTCCTTTAGACACATTTTTTGTGGATTGTCAGAACTCCAAAATTGAGACTGGACGTTTTAATGTAAAAAATCACAAATGGAAGCAGTTTTTCAATATGCGTATACAGTCAACAGGTCATTCAGTCGTAATTGCTTTTCATAATATTTTGCCTGATGCCTTCTTCTTTTGTTCATTGATTTTCAAGCTCACTTACATCCAGTTCGTTTTATATTACACACCATAGCCTCGGTTCATTTCTCGAGAGCACGGATGCGCCTTGCCGTTTATTTTCCAATCGATTTTCTTCTCCTTCCCTTTCAAATATTCAATATCGCATCACTTCTTGACTTTTCCTGAATTCGTTTATCTACCTTTTTACATATAGAGTATTCAGCGGAAATTGAAATATTATATGATGGCCAGTAAATTACACGTATTACTTCATGCATTTTTTTCAAACTTACAAAAAGAAAATCTTGACCATTTTTTTGAAACCTTCATTGGGTTAAGATTGACTGATCTTTTATGCGGTGTGTGTGATTACTCAAGACGCTTATCCCATTCATCAATCAAGTTGTTCGGTAATTTCTAATTAGCAGTAAATTACTTACAGATTCAACGCTAAAAGGGCGCTGATAAATATAATAATATACTAACCACAATTTTGCAAAATGATCAAGGTGCTTAACAGAGATAAGACCGAAAAAAGAGGGGGAATTCTGAAAAAAAAAAGAATCCCGTACATCGTTTAAAAATCAGCGGCACGTTCTGGCGGCGAAGATAACGAATGTAAGGGGGTCGTTGTCCAGCCAACCGCAACAAAAACAATCGTCGATTGCCGGCGCGGCGCATCATCAGCATAGTACATCAATGCAAATCGGAAGTCGCCGGAGGCCGCGGCCGTTGCATCGATAGGACGCGTTCGCGTTGCACGCACGTGCTGCAAGTGCATCGAACGATCCGTCTATATGTATAGTACCGCGCGTGGGCTCATTCATGCCATGTCGGCTCTTCGTATTCCAATCGCATACGTATACGAGCTCTACTCAGAATCAGGTGACCTCCAGGCATACGGACGGTCCAACTGCACAGCGGATAATATTAAGTTTGTTTATCGCCTTGCCCGCAGACACGTCTCTTTTTTGCCAAAGACTTCGACTGAAGAATGATTGTCGTGGATGGATTAAATTTTTCGTGCATAAAATTTTGGCACGTACATCTGGAACCTTTCGCGCGGCGAATCAGTGTGCTTTTCATACGAAATACTTTACAATCCTGAATAGCTGCTGATGAGTCGCACGGATCATCAAAAGATATAAACGTAGTATATTATTTCGTATTCTTACGAGCCTACTGTCATAAACTCGAATGAAGAACCATTCAACTTAGATATAAATAAGAAAGATAAATAAGCGCCGTCTTCGTCGATATATCTTGTACAGTTTAAAAATGTACACGTTATCTCGCACATTTGTTTACGTTCCTGTGAATTTCAACACGTTCACTGCCAAGCGTCTGTCAGCCAGCCTACGCGCTTCTATAAAATTCAAACGGATTAATTGACGTCAGATGTAGCATTCCTTCACGCCTACAATGACCGAAGCAGGCCAAAGATAACTCAAGCATGAAAAACCCGCTAAAAACCAAAAAACTTTGTATTCTTCCGTCAAATTGGTTAGCAACTTTTTTTTCACTAAGTCGGCGATCGGCAAGATGGAAATTAATAAAACGGCCACGACCTTATCGCTGCGATTCAATATAGATAAAAGCGACCCACGGCCAATAAATTCAAAGAGTAAATGAAAAAAGAAGCCGCGCGTGAGCATCCCAATCTATTTACAGTAATACGTGAGTAGTGCTCGAGTAGCCGACACTAGCGAAGAGTCCAAAAAGCCTCATAAATCTTCAGATACAATTTCATTGCCGCGCGCGCGTGTGCAAGAAAGCTTACGCACGAATCCCGCGCCGATATCCTCGATGAGATCAATCCCTCGTTATCGTTTTCTCTCTCTCTCTCTCTCGCTCTTTCTTTACTGGCCTGCGAGAAATTCCATTTCATTTATAACTTTTAAAGTAGACTTATCGACTCAAGAAACATATCGATTGACACGAACGATCGAGCTACTTTAATATTGCACAATATTATAATTGTTGGTTAATTCTGTTGTTACATATTTAGCACACGAGTAAGTTACTATACAATGCTATTGGTTATTATTTATCGCAGAAACATTTTCTACTATGTTCCTTCTCTTTCAACGAGTCACTTAATGTATTTTTCATGTCGAAAATCTATTTTTATACGTCGAGCTGTCATCACTAATCAAGTGCGAAAACCAAAAGACAGAAGCGTTGCCACGAACATTGTTTACTGAGTCATTGTCATTTAGTTAGTCCCTGTATAGCATTCAGTGATGTCCAACTGAATAACAGTGACACAATAAACAATTTTCATAGCAACGCTTCTGTTTTTTGCATTCGATTAATGAAGACGACCTGACACATAACAGTATTATTAGTTAGAAATAGTGATACTTTTCAAGTAAGTCCTAATGAAAGCGATTGTTTAATATAGTGATCATTTTCATGTCATGCTGTGAAGAGTATATTTTAGACTTTTAACTTAGATCGTTACTTGAAGAGTCTCGACGCTTGAAAATATCATTTGTAACTTAAGAAATCTCACATCTAGAGTATTTTTGAAAATTCTGGCAAATAAAGAACGAATGAGCTTTGCAAGGTTATGCAAAAAAAAGAAATTTTACGCGTTATTAATGTATTTCTACTAGCACTCATAAACAGTTTACAACGTTAACAATTCGAATAATTCATGTAGAAATCGTTGTGCATAAGTGCCAAAAATACAAAATTTGCTTCCTGTTCATAAAATCCGTATTGTTAAGAGAGTCGAAAGCTTTCCTCTTGTAAGCTGTCTTGTGCGCGAGAGATACAGAGTGGAACGGTACCGAAGCAGAGTAATTCGTATGATCGGACAGCGTGCGCCAAGAAACAAGGCACTCCGCGCGCGTGTAACAAACAAGAAATAGAGATACAAGGCGCGATTTTCCCAGAGCTCTGAGCTGCGAGAAAGGTGTGCGCGAGAGAGCGACCAAATTGAATCATTATGTATCCCAACGCGTATACGAGTATACGATCGATGACTGCGACACATGTGGGTTTTAGCGCTGCGAAAAGTAGGCTCTCTCTCTCTTTCTCATCGACCGGTGCGCCCACGCCCAAGTTATATTGTATGGCTAATCGAACTTTGGTTAGCTATATCCCTCTGGTCATCCATACACAGAGATGTCGGGGAGTTGGGCTCTCGATTGCGTCGACGTGTGCAGTAACGTCAATCCGGTTTTAATTTATAGCTGTTAACTCGATCGCTAGATTCTTCAGAGAGCAATCCCGAAAAATTGTGTCGCAATGAGGTGTTCTACGATGAACCTACGGTCTAGAAGTTTACGAACGAAAAAAATTCCTGCTCTCTTGAGTGCCCGCTAAATTAAACTCTACTATCAATAGATTAAATGCGCGTATCCCGTAAATTATTACTTTAGCTGCAGCGTGCCCCTTTCTATGGGTACATTAATAAATTCAGTGTGCGTCGCAAGAATTAAGAGCAATTGATATTAGAAGAAATCAGTGAATTTCTATGTACCTTATCGCGTTTCTATAGCGAACACCTGCGTTTACTCTGATCTACGTTTTAACTTTACGACTCAATAAAAGATGCACACATTCGACTTCTGCAAACGTGCTATCTGCTCACCTTTAACTTTCCACAATATTATTCACTCATTGCTTACTTTAGCTTATACGTTCTCGCACAATTTCTCTACATTATTATAATCAGTGCAAACGTTCTCAGGATGATAAATTTGGTTGTTTGCAAATTTCGTAAAGAGAACTGAGGATCCGCATAGCTCACAAGATGTAATGACTTATTTCGAAGCACCAACAATATCTATATAAATTTATTGCCTAGTATGGTGTTCATTTATATGTGTCGACGGTGCAATCAAAATAAATCTCAATCCATATAACTGAAATTTCCATTAAAACTACGCATAAAAAGCATTCAAGCGCGTAGAAATAACTTAGAATCTCAATTTCTCTCAACATAATCTCTAAAAGCTACATGTTGTGGCACGTTTTTTTTCCCATCCTGCAGGTTCGTCGGTTTTCTGGGTTATCACACCACGCCGGCCAGCCTCCTCTCGCATACAATCTGCACGAGTGCAATGCACTCTCGCACGGACCTCGTCGCGGCTTATCGGTCGCAGTTACCTTGACTGGCGAAAATAAAAATAATCTACCTCGTGATGGTGGCACACTGACCCACGCGCGCGGCAACACTTTAGAATAACTCGCCGCCGAGCCGTCTTCCGCTCTGCTAACGGGGCCCCGGCATGAGAGGAGCATTTCAATTTACGCGCCTCGACCGTGTGTAGAGAGCCGCGGCCAATTCGCTATTTTGCGTCTCTTTTTTTCGCCGGCGCTACTGATCTTTACAGACGTGTTTGTTGTGTTGTTGTACGCATGTGGCATTTCTTCTCCTCATTTCAGTTGTAAAAGCCAAAGTATCGCGACACTCTTTTACCGCCATGACAGCAGTTTTGAATTCATAGACTTTTATGCTTGCGTTTCCGCGAAAAAAGAAAGGGATTTGCGTACAGCGTTGAAAAAACTGAAGCTTTTTATTGCTTAATTGAAAATGATGGAGATGGCAGTATTGCTTGACGAACGACACGCGCGTTCTTGACCTTTTACTCGGCACAAAACTTTTACGAGGCTTGTCATTTCAAAAGTGGTCGCCCAAAAGTTATTAATAACAATAACGAAATACCGTCTGCAGAACAACCGTTACACAAAGTCCAACAGTTTTATGAAAAAGATCTCCATAGATTATGCAAAATGTGATTCATCGATTTAATAAAAAGAAATACAGATTCATTTAATATTCAAATCACCCGCCATAAATCACTCAGTTTATTTCTGCCAAGTCCAAAAGATCTCGCAAATATTGGCAAGCCAAAGTGCTGGACTGCCGGAGCAGAAGTTAGTAAGAGAGAATGAAGAAAAAAACAATAGAGAGTTGCCAATAATAACGGCGTAACAAGCCCAATCATCATTTCTAGCCATGAGAATTTCGTCAGATCAAAAAGTCAAAGAACTGAACGGAGCCCATACATCTTGAAATTGCCAAGGTGCAAAAGAAAGGATAAGAAAAAAAAATAGAAATTCCGGCAGCGGACAAAATAGAACCATCCGCTGCTTTGGCCTGACCTCGAGGTGCGCAAAGCGAAAGGAAAGGCCTCCGGAAACAATGGGAGCTCGTCGACCCTTATCCAGGTGTACCGGTCACTTAAAAGAGATGATAGGCACGCGCGATTGCGAATTACGGAGTCCTCTGTCATCGCGCGCTCGTCACACCTTCATGCGCTCAATCGCCAATATAATCGAGATTTATCGACGATCTGCTTACGGTATCGCGCGTGTAGCTTTCATGCCTGCGTGATTTCGCGATTCTTAGGTATACAATGGTGCGGCGATTTTTCCGTCTGCCGGGCTATGATACAGATCACTTGAAATTTTTTTATCAAACACTGGTGTAGGCATGAACATTTTTACAATGGAGCGATTGCAGAGAAAGAAGTTTGAAAATTATTGTTTTGAAAAATGAAAATCATCCTTTATATTTGTCAGCTTGTTTTCTTCGCATCGAAGGATGTCTCTGTAAAATATCCTACCTTCTCTTTAATGTATATAATCGTCATGTTCACAAGTCCCGAAAACTAATTTAAACCAAAATCTAGCAGAAAACATACATTCGATTCATCAAAATTCTAAAATTAAGTGTGATCTAGTGGAGAATTCGGTAAAGATAACGCGAGACGAATTCCTTCCTTTCCACTGAATTCCGCGCACACAGAGCATAGTAAAAAAAACATCCTCGAGGATTGAAAAGAGATTTCACCTGGCGTTATGTGCCATCGCGCTGCCAACATCATCGTCGTCACTACCACCTTTCACGCTCCTCCCAACTGCCTATATTATTATGTATTCGGAGTAACCACCGTGGACATCATGTTGCATGATAAAGAGACAGATTGGCATTACTCTTCTTTTGAAGTAGGCAGTATACGGAGAAACTCTCTTTCTTTGGCAAACTGAATAAAGTAGACGATGACAACCTAGTTTAACGGGTGAGAGGAAAGAAAGAGAGAGAAGAAGAACCAATGAATTTTGAACACTGACGCAACAGATATTTAATTATGGAGTGTGCGCAAATTGCTACATGCCATTCATCCACCACCGACAAAAGTAATTTGTCAGCGGTGGAAAAACACGAAGAGAGAAGAAGTTTAATTATTATTGTAGTGAATGATCTGCAGAACTTTCGCTAAATATCAAACGAACGATCTCGTAATGACTTAGTGCCAAATTTGTTAAACCATGAAATTCATGAAATCAATTTTTCTCTGACTTTTTAATATACATTCTAATGGATTGATTTCACGAATTAACGTCGTTCCAATTCAATTACACAGTTGAATTCGTACTTATGGTCTATTAGAAAATAAGTTGTGTCATTCTCGAGTACGTTATACACGAGAGTCCAAAAAAGCTATAAGTAAAAGAAAAGTTTCCACGAGTGTGAAGCCGTTTCTTTATTCATTTGAACTAGATCGTGATTTGCAAAATTCATCAAATGATTCTACATTTTCCTATTGCAAGTCTCGCGCGTGGCCTCATAGTTCAGCAAATTGAAAGTAAACTACCACAAGCCATTCCTGCCGCTGGATGCACTTCCAAAGCAAAGTTTTGCCCATCGTATGACAATCTTTCCGTATGATTGCAGCGCGGTCGCACTCGTACATTACTCTTATATTGTACAGTGGTACTTGATCCGTTAAAATACGCGCGAGGAATTGTGTCATCGATCGATCTAACGTTCAAGGATCATTGCGGTGAGTCGAGCATCGATCGTCCCCGTCGCTGACCTATTGTTCATACACGCACGTACGACGACGTCGATGCCGTGGATAAAGTGACACGGGAAACGACGTGTTCCTTACCTTTCTTTCTTTTCGTGCACGTGCTATATACGTATGGTTGCTCTTTCGCTATGTTAATTTCGTACGTGACTTTCGAGAATTCCGCTGCGAATATATGGACAAGTTCATTTGTTAAGTCAACGATTACTCATGATTATTCTCAATTCATAATTGGCATGCCACATGATTCAAGAAACATTACGTATGCACGCCACCTTCGTTAAAGTTTTGCAGTGAGCAATTTCTAATGACGTTATACCTGATTTGACGGAAGTTTAATAGCCAAGCCAACGATGACACTACATGTGTGGGTATAATTAATGGCTTACCTGAAATCAAAAAGAAATTTGCATTAGGACTGATTTTTTGTTCATAGTTAGTGGAAAATGAATGTTAAAAATAAATGCAATCAATTTAAATAATGAAGTAGCATTATCCTGATAAGTTTTTTATAGGAGAATAATTTTTGGTTAACAAATCATGGACAATTTCGTCTATAATGTAATTCTTAATAAAGGATTATAATATCTAAAATACGACGTAAACAAATTTGTTAAGTCAGGATTATGCAATTTGTAAAGCACGCGCGCCTACGCAAATAAAGCAAAGAAAAGTAAAATAATTCAGTGAATGATCGTAAAATATTCGTCGTTTAATTCCGAGTGTCTCCTAATTTGTTATGATAAGAAAAAGAAAAAGGAGCAGGAGGATCGGGAACTTTCACGAGGACGGCGAAATACGTAAGCAAGCATCTCTCACGGAATCTCGTGGTATAGACTCAATGCCGCCGTGCGCGCGAGTGAGGTATGATATAAGATATACAAGATATGCGGCAGAGAATCGAATGTGGGTGCGGAGAACCGAACAGCTTTTTATCAAAAAAGTGATTGCCGCCACAGCGCCGCCGTTGACCGCGATACTAGGTCAGTGGGTTGCCATTGATTTTTGCCCGAATGGCCATTAGCCAGTAGCGGCTCTATTCCCGATTTTTGCCACTGAGAGCTACTATTCATCGTGGAGAGCATGCGTTATATATACCACGCTTGCGGGGAAAAGCACTTTATTTAGCAAGCGTGACTTCCAGTGTATATATACTGTAGAAACGCCGATCGAAAGTTTCCGTTTGCCATTTGCTGTTTTTCACATTACTAATTGGCCAAATTGAAATCTAGTCGATTCATCACAAGCCACCTGCTATTATTGAAACTTTATACAACATTTTTTTCTTTTGTCACTTACATTCTATTTTATCTGTACAGACTTATATTTTAATTTGTTGTATTTTCAAAAATACGAAAACTTTCGATAGGATTATTTATGATGGGTTAACAGCTTCCGAATAAACTTATTACAAAGTAACATTAATAGTGCTCCGTCAATTATTGAATCATTGTTGTTGTTCACTTGCAAAGCTACACTTTTATTCTAGTCCCATCATATCCAGTTGGACGTGCGCACGAAGAACGCAGGGGTCGTATAAAAGTTAATGTTATTCGTGGAACTATAAATGCATGAAATACGGCTATTAAATAAGTCCATGCTGAGTAGAGAAAAACAGTCCGAATAATAAATCTTCTAAGAAGAAAGACTGCTTCCGTTCAGGTTTTCTGATGGACTTACGATCACTTGTCATAATGTAGGAATAGCGCAAATGCAATAACATAGAAATAATCTATTGTATAATTTTAGACGACAAATCGCTGAATTAGGATTTCCATTTAAATGTATCGACGAATTAAAATTGCGAAAAATACAAATAAAACGCGATTGCTCTTGAAATTTCATTGAATAAGATATATTTGTTTTTTTGAACTCGACATTTGGTCATTTCTCTTGGGAGATAAGAGAAATTTCCAATTACTTTATATTATAGTACGGTTCTCCGAATGAATTTCGTAACCGCCGTTTATCGATGAGTATTTGCCTCCCTCGAGAAATACCCGTAAAATCCTCCCAATTAAAAACACTTTTACATCGGTGCAAACAAGCCACCTCGTGACGGTAAATCTATCGTACGTCGTGAACTTCGATAGTGTGCGCGCGCGCGTGTGTGTTTGTAAATCAAGGCAAAAGGTTGTGCTTTTCTCGATATGTGGTAGGTTTCGATAACCACCGATGCAGAAAAACTCAAATTAATCTCACTTAATTGTACTAATTAAAATCAAACCGTGCAACCTTAAAAGGGTGCATAAATAAGTAGTACCTCTGCGTAAATTCCCTCACATTAATTTTTGTATTATCCAATTCAAATTACAATAGTTTATTAAATCAAGTAAATATAAGTAAAAATTTTATCTGCTATACACAAATATTAGTCAAATAAATATAATTGACACATTACTATATATTTTAGGCTATAGAGCATATCTGGGATATATGTACTTTTTTTCAACCTAGTCTCAGAAAATATATTTTGAGTTTTATCATTTGTAATTGATTTTCTAAAGAAATCGATGAAACGACTAAAAATGTTCTCATTTTTATTTGCTACAGGAAAATTGTAGGAATCTTATGATATATTATAATTTCGTATGTTACACATAAGCTGCATTTATTTCAAAACTGTTAGCGAACGTTTCATATATTTTTAGAAAATACACTTACGGGCAACTTCAGGTTTTAGTAGTACCAGTTCATATTTGTTTCGATTTGTCATGGTTACCTGAACTATGTTTAAGCTTGCATTAGGTCTAATTTTATTTCAAAATTTATTGCTAACCATTCATGCCGCGCCACTTGCCATACCAGATATATTATATTCAGAAAAATGTTATACTCTTCAATAAGTATGTTTTGATTTCATCCAGATTTATAATTGTAGTTGTTGGATGTTGATTTAAACTAACGTAATAATTACATCAACATAATAATTATATCTACTAAAATTAATAATAAATGTACTAAATAAAAATTGTAACAAAAAATATTGAAAAATCAACTATATTGACATTATGTATTATAAGAAAAATTAATCAACGCATGCGGAAAATATGCAATTTCGTTTGCAGGCAGAAAGGCTAAAAAATAAATTCAGCGGGGTATCAAACGTTTGTAAAAATGCGCTATCACATCAACGACGCGCTGGTGCTTCACATTGTATGAAAATATATATCTTTTGCTCGTAGCACCGTACGGCGAATGTATACCTATATGCACGTGTGTACGCTCAATGCGAGGCGAGAAAGAAGCAGCGTGTGATCGTTTATCGCTGCTCGCGGCGAGATAAAACCGTCGGATGGTAATTTAGACAGCGTAATAATTCAAAGAGAGCCTGGCGCTATTCCAATTCCTATCGGTTTCCATATTATATCTATCTCGGATAAGATCATCTAGTCTATCTACGCTGTGTACAGAGCGACTCTACGGCCACGTGTCAATGTATAACTGAGAGCTCAAGGCCTTTCGACGCTTCTTGCTGATGAAGCTTACGGTGCTGTAGTTAATGCTGACATATTTATTGCGATAATGAGATTCTACCGTAAAAATGGCTTGTTACGAATTTCATGAAAATACTGCTACTATGGAGTTCAATAGAACTTCGGCAATGTCCGTTATTGTGAAATTACTTTTTCTTAGTAATCGCGCATGTGTGTTAAGGCCATTTATCAATTTTTCCAACCAGAGAGAAAGTTTTTAGTTATTGATATATTTATTTCTATTGCTATCATCGAAAGCCATTGTTGGATTCTATGGGTGAACATCTAGAAATTCTACGAGGGAGCGCAAAACAGTTTTTCGCTCACCTTGTATAATTAAAAAATTTTCATGTAATCGTACGTTACTTTTTATTTTTTAATTGATAGGTAACATAGATGCAACAAATAATTATTCAGTTACACAATACCTTACACACGAAGCAGTAAGATTAATTTTCATGAGTAAAGGCAACTGTATGTTAATCATAGTAAAGTACGCATATACATGCACTCATACAACATCCGATTGTAATTAATCGTCTCTTACAAATGTTCAACGGTACCGCTTTAAACGGAACGCGCAGCGTGTAAAAGCTGCAGCAGCTGTGAGTCTGTGTGAGCTATTCTCGTATTGAATTTTTTCTTCTTCCCTCTTTCCAAAGTGCAACGTAATCCGTTGCGCCTTACTTTGTATGGTATATCGAGTGATTGTAATCGCACCATCGGCTCTAATGAGGAGATTCGTGAGTTTGTAAATCAGGCTTAAAAAAAGCGCGACGTATGTGTGTTGCCAAGCGATTCTTTCAATTAACCGTACGTATGAATGCATACTTTGTTGCGATAATAATCGACGAAACTTTACGCTTTCGGGTCATCGATCATCGTAAGAACGGACGCTCTTTTTTATGATGATTTCATTTGGCAGTTATTAATTCGATTTTCTTTTTCAAAAGCTTTATTTTACGCTAATTTTTTTTTCGTTGAAATAAATCTACTAATTGGAGTTTGCGCTGTATCAATATGAAAAAATCTTCACTTTCTTCAAGTGAAAGTTTCAAGCTTTTGAAATGTCTTATCAGAATAACCGTAAGATTATTAATGATTTATTATTCACCCATTGTGTGTTAAAATCACTTTTGACGTGTGTGTACTTGATATTGATAAACTACAGAATATGTTTTGACAATAAGAAGTTGCATTTGTTAAGTTCTATAATGACAATAATAAGCATAGTTTTACGCAATAATGAGTCATCTTCATCAAATCAGTAGGCTGTATCGAATCCTCTCCCTCACTCTCACTGGTATAAACGAATACTTCGTGAATTACCGAGATAAAAATACGTGATTTAACTTGTTATTTTTTGCTCGTACTGTGCCAATACTTATCTATCGATCGGCTTTTTTGGCGTGTTCGCCAAAAAGACCGTACAAGACATTGAACTCAAATCTTACCTCCCATCACAGGTAACGCATTTTTGGTGTGGACTTTCGCATGAGTCACCTTACTTTCGATCCGTTTTTCTTTTTTTTTTTTGCATTGGGGTGTCGAAAATATGCTTGCCAGTGATTTACAAAGTGTAGTTATTTACCGCTTGACTTGCGACCCCTTGAATTTGAATAAAATCAATAAATGCAGGTTATATCCCTGCGTTTAGATAAGAAAAATTACGAAGGAACACGATAAAAAGTGAATTAAAGCAAATATATAACGAAATATCGAATGACAGGTGTTGATACTAATTGTGAATAAAACCAATAAACCGCGTGGCAACCCTTTAAGGCTATTAAAGAGAAACCGAACAAAGCTGTCAGCTCTATTCTAGCTAGGGTTGGCTAATTAGGTTACTGAAGTTTCACTTGTGAAGGGGTCGTTGGTCTGTCGTATACGATTACAACCGGACTCGCTAGAGTTCGATTCGAATGCTTTCTCACGGAGTGTTTTCTTACAAGGCAACATAGAAAGTAACAAAAATGTTTAAATTCGCTTTTCTAAGAGAATCAAACGTTATCATGTAAAAGTAGAGCTTCCTGTGAATGGCAGTATTCGTGAATGAATGACAAACTTGACAACGGGAATTTGCAAACAACTCAGAGTGCAATAATGACAAAGACATTTGTTGTAGCGGCAACATATGAGGTCCATTTCTTGGCAGTCGTTCAAATATTCAGCGAGTACGGTTGATCCAATCACACACAGTTCTCTCGTATTATTTCACTTGGTTTTTCCACGCCACACGAATTTCCGGAGATCTTTTACCGACAGGGTGTGCCCGCATGATCTCTTAACTTTTTACATTTTTGGATATATTTATGGCGCGTAGTTCACTTATATTGATCACGGAGAGCTCTCAATGCGATGGTTAATTGGATTTGTTCCGTCTAATGAGATCTCATCCGAGCCTCCAGATTGCTGAATGAACCGCTCGCAGTCAATTAATTAAGTGCACAAATACCGACTGTCAACATTTTTCACCCATAAATTAGACCATTCAAAATTTTTTGTTGACTTGTATCAACAGTAAAAATCATATTACCGATATCTATTCAAGTACACGCTGGTGATCTAGTTTGCCGTTAATCATTTTTATCACATGCAGCTTGCTTTATACGCAATTAAAACGTACATACGGCCGACGAAATCAGGAGGATGCGCTTTTGATTAGCGCGCGTTATAAGAAAATGAAATACGACTTTGCAGGCGACCGGAATGTTAAAACAAAGTCAATTTGCCAGAAGCTAAAGTACAAAGTGCCATCTCGAAGGACACGAGGCACTTGGGTGGGCAGACAGGCAGGCAGGCAGGCAGGCAGGCAGGCAGGCAGAGAGATGAAATACGCGATAGCGCGGCGCGGCATAAGTGTGCCTCATTAGTCCTGATCTCGCGCGCAGCGGCTGCCGCTCTACCTCGTTCTTCTTTGCACACACACACAGACGCGCGCGCGCGTGACATCGTATTTTTACTCGCGAGTCTAGACGTCTAGCACGTGCTGCCTGCGCTCTCGCACGCGCATACAGTGTGACAGCAGACGGACAAAAGAGGAATGGTCTGCTGCACGCGGAAACTTATACTCGCTTCTTTTTCTGCTGTTCTTCTTACCCTTCGCTCGGTTTCTCCTGTACCGAGGTCAAATTCATGAAACTTGGCGCGCGCGTGGGCGCGCTATTCCTCCATACATACGGCTGCGCGCGTCTGGATGCCGTCTGCGAATCGATGACTTCGATGTGAATCATGCACGTACGTCGACCAGCAAGACTTGACCTTTCTCTCCGCTTTATTCATATTTTACGTTTAGGAAATGCTTATTACAAATAATTCTTCAGGTATCTAGTGCAAGTGGAGGAATAGTGCATGAATATTTTATTTTAATTGAACTGTTGTATTTGGCATTTTGATTCGTATCGCGAGATAATTATTCAGATACATAATTCGATTACAATGTACATGAGATATTCTACCTTGGGAATGGTAGAAATAAATCTATCTTTTCATCTTTACATTTCATTTTCTTCAAACCAAAGAAACGTCTAGAAATAGCCTTTATTATTCAAAATAGCTCTGTATAATATTTCTGCTCATTACATCACATAATAAAATTTTCCGATTTCTTTTCACGTGCAATGAAAAATATAGTAACTTTTTGAATTTGCAATTTAGATTGTTTTTTAAAGTTCACTATAAATCTATAACCTTTCAAACTCCAAATATTTTTTCACTTTTCACGCTGTATTTACTCATAACTTAACCGTAATAAATTGAAAATCGAAACGGTGTTTCCAATAAAAAGCTCTTGACGATCTGTCTATTGCATTATGTTTTCATTTAAATATGCGATTACGTATTCAGCGACGAAACCAACCAACCAGTGTAGTTCAAATATTATATAATCGAAAAATGGATTTTCAAATGGCGTCATTAATATGCGTGCTTTACAGCCTGGAATTCCACCGTGACAAGGTGATCAAACTGGCGTCTACGCAACTTTGACAGATCCAGCAGTGAGATTCTAAAACGCGCCACCTCTTGCATTCAAAATAGATAGTCAACACTATCGTCAGCACCGTTCGTCATTGAACACGAAATAGCTTACATCAATTCAATGAAGACAGAAGCGCCGGCAGTCTATCGAGTGGCTTGAGAAGTATGTTTTTTAATTAATTCCGCATCATCGACAGAGGGCTTTCGTAACGAAGCTGTACTTAAAGATTTTTTTTTACGTAAAACTAAAAGAGCGACGCCTTTCTGCGTAATTCTCGTCTTACGAGTGGAAAATTGTCGTTCGCTTCCTGAAAGTACGCGGCGACAGCGACAGTATATATATTACATAGCCTTAAGGCACCTTCCTCTTGCGGTCGTCGCGATGTCACCTCGAGTGTTCGCTTGGGCTCTTCTTTTTCACGATGTTGCTGTTGAGGATCGTCGTCTCGTCTCAAGAGAGTTAGCTGCGATATGCACACAGCACTTTCCTTCTCTCTCTCTCTCTCTCTCTCTCTCTCTCTCTCTCTCTCTCTCTCTCTCTCTCTCTCTCTCTTTTACGCCGCTCGCGCTACTCTACTATAACAACGGACCAGCAACTTGTCAGCAGCCTTATTGGGTGAATTTGAAAAGAAAAAACACAAAAACAATCGTCGCAATAATTTAGTGCTTGATTGATCAAGATTAGTCGTTAGCAGTCGTTCTGTCTTCTGTATATTCCGAGAAATTTGACAACTTAATGATAAAAAAATTACTTTTTATTCAATATATTTTTTATATTGTTAAATATTGAATTGAAATTCACAAAAAGGTTTTAATGAACTCTCTCAAAATGTCGACGCTGATTATGCATTTAATCTGAAATTCATTCTTATTTAACGTGTACTTCTTGACTTGGTATACTGTAAAGCTGACAGAAAAAAATTTTGATACAACTGATAATGTTTACGTGTAATCCAGTTTGCTCGATCTGTTACTCGACGAAGAAAAATTTAATTACCCAAAAAAGAAAAAGAAATATCAGTCATCATCGTACAAATGCAATTTTAGGGAAGTACGTACGCCCAAAATCAAGTTACTTTCATTTACTTTCTCCAGTTACGATGACGAAACGTTCTTCCTACCTTCCTTTATATTACGACCTTTCGCTGCGCTCATAAAATTTCATCGAAGTTGTGCATGCATTGCCAGGAAAAAACTTGTTTTTTTTCTTCTTACTACAGTGTATTATTTTATAGCTGTTATGATTTTGCTTGAGAGATCATTATAAGAGAAACTTTACAGTTACTGCAAATAAAATGTAATACAATTTTCACTAATTGCTGTTAATTAAGTGTCTTTTATTGATATAATGTTTGATTATTACGTTAAAGAAGAATTTATAAATTATTTAATAGTGCTTACCTATATATTTTTTTATCTAATCTATAAAGTGCAATCAATTATTTGATCATTGTAAAGGGATTTCGTCTATATTTGTAAAATTATTAACTTTCTTATCTACAAATAGTACTTGGTATTTTTGGATACTTTGAAAATAACAGAAATTACTCGAATAACACAAATTTTCATTGCTTTTATGTTTTATTAGTCGTTTAAAAAGCTTAATTTCTTTCAGTGATTAAAAACTCTTTTGCTACACGTTTGAAAACAATTACCTTTATTTTCTTAATATTAGAACTTTAACTTTTCAACATTTTTAGAAAAACACTTTCTCTTACTTTTTTTATAAAATGAAACAATACACCTGTTATTCGTTTGCAAATAAAGAAAGAGATTTTTTATCATACGAGGTGAGGAAAATAATGTCAATTTCACCAATTACATAATTATTTTTGAGTCGATAAAAAAGACTAACCAGTTATTACTGATTAGTATATTCATAAAATTTTACGATGCCACTGATACATTGAAATAAATAATTTGACGGTAATTTTCTGAATAAAAATTTTAATAAAGTACTTAAGACATTTTGAAACGTAATTTGAACACTTATATGAATATCTCTCAAAAAAATTTGTATACGATCAATATCGATCGTTCAATCGTTATATGCATAAATGATTGAGAAATAATTAAATAAAATTTACTCGTGCTATTCAATGTTACAATTTCATTCAGCAGAAATAAGCAAAATTTACAGCTCATGCAAATAAAATTCATTCACACCTCAGAGTAAAAAAAGAATCTACGCAGAAAATAAGAACTTAAAATCATCAGTACGTTGTCTGAAGCCGAAAGAAAGAGATCGGAACATATAAGAGAACTCATTGCATTACGAATCCTTGACCATCAATTGTCCCCTTCCGCGGTTGCACCCTAAGCTCTGAATGAATCTGCACTGCAGTGTCAGTAGCAGCACACATACACAAACACTATTGCTATAGTGCATGACGAATCCGTGCGACTTATAACAGCAGGAGTGGCAGCCGGTTGGTCGAGGGGCAACATACTTCGGAAAGTAATCGCGTTCGCATCGCTCAGTCAGCTGATCGAATCGGCGTCACGCGATTGCACTATACACACGCTGGTCGATACGACTGTGCAGACAATCCAACAAAGCATCTGAACCATTTTTTATTCTACTGTATGAGCATACGGCCACTTCAGTCAGGGTCATCCTGTTTAAGTAGCGTCGCGAGCATCACGACCTTCACGCTAATACGCTTTCTTAGGAGAATATAAAAAGTCTGGGTGTTGTAACAATTATTACGATGGCTATTCCTTTACTAATTCAATTTCCATAAATTGATAATGTTAACTGTGAAAAAAGTCAAGTCCCGTATTATTTGACCGAACTTACGATCAGCGAAACCGAGTCTATTTTATAAGTTGAAATTACGATAAGTTTAATGTGCATTAGCAAATGATGAAAAAGCCTGGTCCATTTGCACGACTTATAGAAAAATAAATTAACAGATTGTCTACGAGTCATGATCAAAATTTTTAATTTACTAATGGAGCGATAATTATTATTGATAGTCTCAAACAAACAAGAAGCCGAGAGGAAGAATCCCAACGATAAATATAAGCTGTTATGTTTGAGAAAAAATACGATTTCTAATGATGCTACGGAAAAAATCGTAAATTCTTAGAACAAAATAAACGCATCAGAAAATAATTAAACAAAAAAAATCTTAACATATAGTAAACCTCATAGATTCTCCGAGAAAGAGCCATGAATAATTCCGGCAAGACAGCTGCATTATTTAATCATTAAACACCAACAAACAATCGGAGCACACTTGGATCGGCAAACAAATCATACAAGTCAAAAGAATCTTTCGAGCAGCGCAGAGACACAGACAAACTCACGCGCGGGCACTTTCAGAAAGTTATCACGTGTTTCAAAGATACACAGAACTCGCGTCGTCTCGTCTGCTATACAAGCGAAGCCGCAACGCAGACTGACGAGACTTAACGAGGGTGCGTCGGCCTAAACGACGACACTGCTGTTGCCGGCACCCCATGGGGGAGCTGCTGCCCTTGTGCATGCGCGCGTGTGGACCAAACATCTGCCAGCGTTCCCCCTCCATTTTTCTTCTCTTTCTCAACTTCTCTCTCTCTCTCTCTCTCTCTCCCTCACACATGTGCACGTGTGCGTCTGTGCATAGGTATATATTTGTCGACGGCACACGCCGCCGACGCGATGCCTTTCTTCTTTTTTTTCATTCTGCGCGGTCCAACCGGACCCATATACAAGGCTCAAGTCTCAAATTGATGAGTGCAACCTTGTGTTACAATGACTGGCTTTCGCGCCGATTGAGTTTCAAGAGAAGAGGGAGGAGTGATGGGGGTGAGCTTGATTTGATTGCAGCTAAATCTTTTTCTTCGATGGATTTTATAAAGCCACAATTGTCAGTTGCAGCGAAAATTGGAAATAATTTATTCGTCTACTTCAGACAAACAAAATATTAATATTTGAACTCTCGTAGGTGCCATGTTCTGGTGTGAGCCTTACGCAGGTGCATTTTTCCAAGGGAACTTTACAAGTTTCAGGTAAACCAACACATTTTTATCTTAAGTGATTGATAAGATTACGCTTGAAAACATACAGCACGCTTGTGCCGTAGAATTATTAAAGCCACAACCATAGAGCTTGTTATTTACACTTGAACTTGCTAATTGACATGCGTATATGAGATGTTATCGTGTTATCAACGGGACATTAAAAATTGAGGAAGCAGGAAATAATAATAATAATTTCTACGTAAGCGAAATTCAATACGACAGTATCAAGGTCGTTAATCAAAGGGTCGCACGTATAAAAATGCAGAAGCGCGAATTTTTACGACTTAAAAGTGAATTGTTGAAAAAAAAAATAATAATTGTAAAACAACGCTGTACGTGCGTTTACGATGGTCACGTTCGTGGTACACTTCATACGTTCTTTTTGCTCGCTCGTGCCGCATAGCTCCCCGCTTCGCGCGTCGAAAGTTTAGGAGGGGAATTTCCGATGTACGACGACGACGGATCGCTGTGGATAATTTAAGAGTGCATCCAAAGAGGAAGAAAGCTCAGCGCTTCCTGTCAATCATTCAACGGGCTTCTCGCCTCTTCAATTGCGGTCGATGGGGTTTTTTTTCTACAACGGTGGCTAGCCAATTGTTTTTTCCTCACCACGACGCGAGATAGAGTTGCTTTTCTCTTCCCGACTGCTAACATCTCATTAATTTGAACGTTGGCTGTCTATTATTGAAAGACTGAATCTTTTATGGAGTTAAAATTATTGGAACTCTTTATCGTTTCGACTGATTGATAGGCTTTTACATAATCATGCCTGACTTTTACCTTTTGAAATGAGTCCGATCTAACGGTTGTTTTGAGATTTTTCCTAATTAAGGAAGCGTGGGTACATTAACGAAAGCGCTCTAAATAACATAAACTGCAATTCACTTTTTTTTCTTCGTTTTTCATGAGCACCTGCGCGTACGTAAATTATGAGGTTGCTTCTGATAAGCAGTCTGAAATTATTCTACGAAACTATTTCGTAGACATTACAAAATAACGATAGTTCAATGACTTCTTAAACAATTTACACGATTCAATCAAATTCAATATTTATTGTTGAAAGCAATCTCTTGTTCTTTTGGGTAAATAACGCAGATACAGCACCTGAATCATTTCCAATATTTACTTAAATACTATCTGATAACGGAACAACAATACTGATATCAAAAGTTTCTCAAACATTTTCACATAAATATTAACTAGGATTGCAGATTGAAAAAGTCTTTAGTTCGATTTCATCGACACTAACTGTTTTCCGTAAAAAATAAAAGATGGACACTAAAGGTAATTTGCCATATGCTACAGAAATAATATAAACAAACATAGCGGTGTAGAGTAAACGCGACGCAATGACAAGTTTACTGGATGCGTATAGCGCGCGTGATTATTTAGCGTGTTCCATTAATAATGTTCCGAAGCCGCGCGTACGTACTTGCGCACGTCACAAGGCTGTATGCCAGCGGCAAACCAAGAAGAAGAAAGCACGCGGTAAATTCTTCCTGCATCGCGATAAGAATGGTCTCGCGACCTATTGGAAGTCCATTGCGCGCGCGGGCGCGCGGAATGGTCTTGTATAAAGCTCGGTGGCACGTACGCGTAGCCTTTTATTCTCGAAACGCTCGCCAGCTTTCTTTCCTCGGAATAATCGCAATATCGCGCGTCCTTACATAGGAGAGCGCATAGAATGAGTCGGTTTTCCCATTAGTGCGTATTGTTTTTTCAAGTGTCTCACAAGCACGCGATTACGGGCGGCGATTACGAACGAGCCACTTTATATATATATCTCCCTTCCACTTGAGCTGCCGTGATGACAAATACGTGTAACTAGACTTTACTTTTGCTGACTTATCCTCGGGTGAGAGTTTCTTGTTTGTTACTCTCTGATCTGACCTCTTGCGAAATCGCCTGTACAAGGTTTCCTAAATACACAAATACCTTTTCATTGAAAAAAAGAGACTGAGTAATAGAAAAATGTTTTTCACTTGCGATGCACATCACTTAAATCTGTTAAAAAAACTTTCCAAGCTTCGAGGCATGTACAAGAGACAAAGGTTTAACACTCGTCACGTACGCATCACTCGTCCTATCATCACTTTCATCGTCGTCGTCATCGTGATCTCTTTTCGCAGAGCAGGCCATTTTTCAGTTCAGTCAACTCTCCTCTCTCATCAAACGCGTGTGTAAACTGCCAACTATCTCAGCACAATTTTCTCCCTCTCTCTCCTCGGCTACTCTCGTTGGCTTTACTGTCTGATGCCACGAATCGCCGGCAATATTTTTCATCTCGCGTTCCTTTGCTCTATTCGAGTCTAGAAGAATTTACAGCGCAACAACATTGCGCAACTTAATCGAAACTCTTAGATGCTGTTAAGAATGATATGTTCTTTACGAAAATTGTTCAAAGATACTCAACTTTCGCTACGAAAACTTATTGTTTCTATGTTAAGATCTTTGCTTGTGAAGTTTCAACGTGTGAATCCGAAGATTCTTCTGACGCTGAGGTATTGTCCTTTGATTTTTAACGTTACCTCCGTAGCATTTGAATCAAAAGCAGCGTTGATTACCCTAGAAAACTTGTTTATGAAGGAGGGGAATAAAGCTACATATCTCTATCATTGACTGCATATCCTTGTTTCTTTTCATTGAGCCGCTATCAAAATTCATTCTCTCCTTTAAAAATGAAATCTATAGTATGTTACAGTCTCTACATTTTTCAGACTCGTTAAGTTAAACCAGTAAACGTGACGAAAAGGGAAAGTATTACAAGCCAAAAGCGGCAATTGATAAAGCGCGCACGAAGATGAGGAAGAACGAGTGGATGCAGAGCAGCAAAAGGAGGAGGAGAATGCACACACAGCGGCAATTGAGCAAAATTGGCACCAATTAGACCGGCGTCCCGCACTTCACTGTCGTGATTTTACGCTATTCGCAATTCCGTGCGCTTCCCCTTCTTCTCTTTTTGTTTCATTTCGTCCGACTAGTTTGTTGGCTCTCCTTGTTCTACACTGACGGTTTACGTGAAAAAAAAAATTACACTAAACGAATGTCTTTTTTAAAAAAGAAGCATTATTTCTGCAGAAATTCACTGAATTGAACAAACGTTTTCTCATAAAGAAATACTTCTAAGGCTTCGGGTGAAATGATCTTTGTGAGTCATTCGACAAATTTAAATTCCATTAAGAGTCTCGTTCCCCCTTTTATGACTGTCTCTGCACATGTATTTTTTTCTTATTATTTCTGTGCATTCTATTTATAAAGATTTAATGTTCAGATCATCTTATCCCAATCACGCTTCCGGAAGCGAATAAAAAAACCAAGCTACACTATAAAATTATAGCCGGATCATAATGCCTTCGAAAAGCGCAGCCTTGAACTGGGTGTCCTTATGATAGGCATGTCGTCCTCGAAAATTAATCTAGTTAACCCTCTCTGGAGATGATTGATTGAAAGTAACTTATAAAAATGTTTTACTTCACAAGAAGAGCTTTTACATGTTTCTCAAACGAGAATTTTTTGCATGAAACGTTTGCATCATACTCGCTGAAAACTAATTGTATATATCATCGGAACCTAAAACTTTGTCGCGTGGCTATTGTCAATTGCTCGGTCATTGTGTCGCGCTTTAACAAGGCATACCACCTCGTTCTGGTATCTCGCGCCTCAGCCATTTTATTATCCGTACTTCGCACACGCAGAAAGCAAAGTGCTTTGGGTGTGTGCGTGTATGTGTGAGAGAGAGAAGAGAAAACTAGCGGCATCGCGGTATGACACTGGACCACCGCGACGAGTGCGTAATGGGAAAAGTCTCTCGCTCTCTCTCTCTCTCTCTCTTTCTGCGCGCGGAATTCCTCGACTATGGTAAGAAAGTCAAGAGAAAACGAAAACGACGACAACGCGCAGCACGCACGAGGGGATTGATGATAGCGCGTACGAGATTTACTGGGATACTGCACACGCATCGCCGATGGCATGGATCAGACGATGAGAAAGAAAAAAACATTGCTCTGTTGTTATTACGAGCCGGTTTGCTTTGTAGTGCTCTCTCTCTCTCGGTCTTCTTCTTTCTCCTGGGTTAACGAATGAATGAATTGAAGGACGTCGGCGTATTACCCGTAACCAGGGTTAATGCTCGTTTCATTGCTTCTCGCCTTGTAATTATTCGTCGTGTACTGATATGGATTATCCTTTTATAAGTGATATAATTTCCTACTACCTCAGATATACTGTCTGCTTATTATTATTAGGAGTATACAACGTATTGTTAGCGATTTTTATGACGAATACTCTAGAAATGTCTACGACGTAATTGTTGATTTAAATCTGTACTGCGATGAAAAAAAAACATAAACCTCAAATCACGCTTGAAAATAATGATAAAGCTTAAAGAAAAGATACAATATTAGAAATCTTCGAGATCATTCCATTGCCTTGATCAATGTACTATACACCTTACACCTTACCATACCTCATGCATCTACTGCAGCGTTTTTTGCCAATGTCCATAAATAACAAGATGTAAAAGTACATCTGTCAACGAAACAAGAACGCATGTCATCCCTCAAAAATAATGCAAGGTAGCACCTTTTTACTGTCTCGCCGTCATTATTGCTCCAAAAATTGTACCTTTTTTGGTTTTATCACGCTTGTTCTCCTGAGACTGTTCGAATGACGTCACTACGCACCTTTATCCCGCCAAGTTATATACGTACACGTATAGGCGGTATATTTATTCAAAAATAGCAAACGCAAATTTTGTGCCGAGTTTAATTCAATCTACCGATGTGTGCGTGTGGGGGCAAGATATGTATTTTGATATTCGATTGCTGTCCTGTACGCGATTTCGCGTATGACTCAATGAGAAAGTTTAGCGCGGTGTGCATGCGACAGTAGTCCACGGGGATACGCATATCGCGCGATTGTATTACATTCAATTTTTGCATTGTTCCTACCAAGGGGTGCGAGCGATACCTTGCCGCTCACGCGCTAATGAACTCCCCTCTAGTCATCCAATTTCATACTTTGCAAGGGTTCAATCGACAAAATATACTCAAATATACATAGCATTTAAATTGTACAGCTTCATTGACTTGGTTACTTTGAAATTCAGATTTGAAAATGAATCTAGGGGAGATGAAGCTTCCGAACAAGTTTTACGAGATACATTAAATAGCATAGTCCTGGAGTACGTTTTAGTTACGTAAAATCAATCAACGAGCATAAAAATCCTATAGATACCAATAACGATAAAAAGGCACTCTTTTATCGATTTTTTTATGCACAAAAAACGTCGTCGCCGAGACAAGACAAAGTTAACATTGCGCAACATTCGCAAGCTTATTTAAATCACCTCCGCTGGTATTGCACGGCTACCAACATATACAGTAATAACTTTCTCTCGGTGTATAATAAGCTTAAACACGAAGAAAATCTGAGTTAGCGACACGCGGCTAGTCGTACGATAAAGAAGAAAGAAAGCAGAGATACAAAAGGATCGGTCCGCGTGTACACACGCGATGTCGCGTTTTTCCGCCACATCAAAAATAAAACGACAACTGCAGGCTGCGCGCACGGACAGGCGGACACTTTTGACGCCGCGCGGAGATGACTGCGACGCGAGCCGTTTGAAGAACGTTTATGGTTATGCTCCAGCAGATACTTCGTATACCTTTCCAGAGGTGTGCATGTGCTGTCGAACAACCGATACACCGCGAGACAACGTTTATACGTGTTGGAGCATAAAACCAGTGCTGCTGCTGTTTGTGTGCTCTAGCGCCGGATGTGATGTATTAGGAGTCTGCAAAAAGTTATATTTCTTGGTAGCAAGTGCTTTTCACTCGTTATTCCCGGCGAACTCGCATCTGGTTTTTCTGCGTTTACAGTTGTTTTCCAATGTTTCCCGTCCTACGAAATAGTTGTGTCAAAATTATAGAGCTCGATGTTCTCATTGAAAATTTCGGAGTTCCATTGGCAAACAAAGAACATTGTTGTCTGAAAAAGTACGGGAGAAAATTCAATGCCGTAAGTTGCATGTAACCCCTGATCGGACGAAACAACGCAATCCAAATACAATAGTTTGACACGCCAGAAAAAAAGAAGATCATACCGAACGAAATATAATACATTTATAGGGGGATGAGCATATTGTGTGGTGCTGTTTTAGAATGCCGCTGTGAATGAAGCTTTAAACCGTGACGCGTTGGAAAATCGACGACTTGACAGCTGCAGCCGATAGCCAAGCTGAATTGTGTGTAAACTCACTCGAGAAAGAGAAAGAGAGGCTCTATCGATTTTATCGCATATCCTCTGGCTATCGAATGGTGTACGAACTATCAGCAAGCGCGGGGAGTAGATGCATTTCACTAGACAAATTAATTTACGACGACATTATAGCTAAGTGGTATCGTCTTCAATAATGCGGGCTTCAATAACGTAATCGGCTTGTTCGTATTAGCTTGATCAACAACATGTTTGATCCTCTTCCATCTTTGCTTTTATTTATTGAATTCGTTTTAAATAACTTCAATTCGCTTAACTGAATCTAACTCTTAGATGCTTTTAAATAAACAGTATAACGCATCGTGGCTCGATATGGGAATTTTGTACTAATTAAATTTTCTCACTCAAGCGGAGCGTATCGACTGTCTAAATGTTCGATACAATTTTAACTGAATACATCCCACGAAAAATTTTGAAACAGTTATGAATAATTTTTATTTTAATAATAATAATATTAAGGGAAATACATTCCACGGCAAGAAAAAGGATACGATACAAGTGACCTATAACAGCAAATCAACATTATTTCCTTTCGATCTTGTTATTACGATAAATTATTATTGTCGCATCCTTTCCTCGCGCGGAGATTCAATCAAACGCATTGTCGTGTCAACGGACAATTTATGCATCTACGATTTAATAATGGAAAAGCACAGTGTAGCCGATGCAGACTTCTGCACGTAGAAAAATAATGTATAATTGATTGAGTTCGGAATTCTGTAGATTATAATTATTATTCTACAACAGTGTATTTAACATGACATGTGCAAGAAAAATATCTTGTATTTCTCTTTAAACCACTTGAATGCGTAGTCGAGATACAGCTAATGTATATATTTTAAGTGTGTTTTACAATCATAAAGGTACATACACATTCATTACTACAAATAATAATTCGTTTCCCAACTTGCATTGTGACATTTTCATCAAGTTTTTCGGATTCAACTGGATTCCTATTACATTTACATCGCTGCCCCATGTAAACATCGTTTTTTTTTTTCAAAGTTATTATTCGATCATTTTGATTGTACATGATTGTATATTATTACAAAATATTATTACATTCAAACTTTATTTGAAAATGACGAGACATTACATTGTTTTTAATGAATTATTTCTTCAACCACGATAAAAGTGTTTATTAAGAAAATAATTTATTCAAAACATGGTTTGATGACTTTTAAAATATTTAAACGCAAATGCATCCAGCATTCAAATTATGGCGAAACTCCGTTGGTATGTATCAGCGAAAATTTTCACGATTGTTCTTTACAAGTAAAGTCTTTTAATAAATTTCACGTCATAAGTTCATCTAGCCAATCACTTTAGTGCATGTTGTATATATGATAGAACGTATAGTATGTCGCACCAGCTGCGAGTTCAACCGAGTTCATAGACATTCTAAATATTTATAGAAAAGAATTTTCGTTTGAAGGTTCCTTGAAGATAAAAAAGATTCAACATGGTTTACTGGAAATACTTATTTTTTGGTGAAATCGTCAAGTTGCATATTATGCTTTTACTTCTTCATCAAGAAATCTTGTTTGAAATTGAAATAATTTGCCTTTTTTATCGTAGTATCATGCATTTTCTTGAGAATATTCTATAATTAGAAGTAATATGTTATCCCACGTATGTTTGAATGGAACAGAGATTATGGGCAACATAAAAAAAGTTCACATATAATAAAGTGCTATTTGTATTATAATTGATGGTAGCATATACTTTACAAAATTAACGCAATACAAACGTTAACAAATCTAAGTTCACCGTATATTTTATATGTATAGACATTTAATGGCTCAACCAGTGTACTAAAAACACGTCTATCACTACAAATTCATTATTTAACTCTATTGTACAATTTTGTAATCAAACAATCATTTGTCGTTTTCCTAACAAATAATTAAATCAAAACATCATAACGAAGAATAATCACTCAAGGTTCCCCTTTCACCGATCTCAATTGTAAATCTGCTCGTTGACAAGATAATTCGAGCTCTTCTTAGCGCGAACCCTTCATACACACTCATATGCACGGACGCACACATATATAAAAACTTGATTTCCCAATGTCTTCGTTCATTAGCATCTCTCGATTTCTCGACACGATGACACTTTCGCAAAAGCGTTCTTACTTGCAATTCATGAATTCCTTGATGTTGGGGTGTGCGTGTGTCTGCGTTTGTGTGAATACACACGTTTGTTAAAGGAGAGAACCGATGTTAAATATATGTACACACGTGCACGTGAGAAAGTTCAAATATATACATTTCGCAACATGCAAATTACTCTTCGTTTTTCGCGCAATAAATGCCTTTTGGTGTAATCTCGCAGGGCATTTTGTAAAAATGCACATTCGAAAGTATACACATGTGCGCACATGGCTCTTGTACAGCCTCTAACTTTTGAAATCAGCATTTCAATTAACTCCGGCCGTCATAGCAAAAACTTAGGAGAGACAACAATTGTAATATAGGTATGGGATATAGTTAACGCAAATTGTATGATGAAAAACGAGCTCGGCAATTTTCGAATCCACCTCTTAAGGTCAAATTGTAACATTGAAGCTGAATTAGTTGCAATCGAAAGCAAAGCAAATTTGCGGCAATCAACTTTGAAAACTTTGGCTTTCTTGAACATTAACATAAACGCTTGGCCAAATAGCATCGCTCGAGGTTATGCGCGAATGTGCACCAGCGCAGAAGATCTCGAAAAGCTTCTCCATTAAACCTTTCCCATGAGGCTGTGCTCTAGAGCGTGGGCGTGTCGTGAAGTAAAGATCGCAAGCGAAAAAAACAAGTTGAACGGAAAAAAAAGTCGGCCGATCCTTCAAATGAGACGAAACACAACAATGCGGTCAAAGGAAGGCGAAAAACGCTATTATTATCATTAGGCGGCTTCGTCGCGCATGAGATTTTCACCGTCTATAGCATTATGTATCGCGTGCCTTTGCTTCTTCGGTGTGCAAAAATACCACATACACAAGAACCACATTACTCACGAGGGGTCTATTACGTACACTAATATTTGAGTCGCACGAACGGCTTTTTAGCTGAAATAATCTGAGTCGATTCACTGAACGGAAAACCATATTTCTTCAATTGACTTTTCTTTTTATTATATACCCGAATGTTTCACTCTGCTGAGTAAATTTTATTTTCTCAATCTGTTCCCCGCAATATTTTGTATGAAAGGCCTTAAATACTTTAATTCACGGTGTCATTAATACAGAGTAAAAAGAGATCTGCCTTTTTAAGCTCCTTTTCTTTGACAATAAAGGGGGTCCATCTACATGCAGACCTTCTCTCTCTCTCTCTCTCTCTCTCTCTCTCTCTCTCTCTCTCTCTCTCTCTCTCTCTCTCTCTCTCTCTTCTCTCTCGTTTTTCAAACGTCAAACGCATATACTCACCTAGCCTTTCTCATCTTTGCACAATGCCATACGTTTACCCTTCCCTTTCACATGGAGTCCTGTTCTGCCATTCGTCTGCGATTGTACTTTTCACTCTTGCTCCCTTTTCCTTTTATAATAATTTTTGAGTGAACACCTGCAGCGGCACGTGTATGCCGCTGGGAAATGATTTTTCTATAATAGTAACTGTAGCGTACATCACTTTGTCGTATATTCAGTGCACAAACGAACAGAGGCAGAGAGAGGGAGAGAAAAAGAGAGAGAACGATTGTGGCCACCAAACCATCGGTATAAGGCGCGCACTTTAGATCGTCGATTTACTTCCTCATTTTCTCCTCTATATAACACATCCATTTCCTTGGTGGCCGCAATCTTTCTCCATCCGTCCTTTAAGAGAGCGAGCGTTGTGGCGTAGCCTCCCTCATCCGGCCATATGAAGCTCGTCTTCCATCACTTAAACAATTGTAGGCAACGCTTCTCTCTCACTCTTTCTGTGCCACTATACGCATAAACACAAATGCTATAAGAGTCTCGGGACGCGCGACATCCGTGCTGCAGCAGTTCGCCGTCGTCAATGAAAATAAAACTGCTCATAACTCCGAACAATTAACCTGAGTGACACTTTCGTTGATATATTATACCCCAGACGTGAATAGAGCTGCAGCAGTCATACTGCTGCTCTCTTCGATTTCCGTTAATTGTCTTGACGCAGTCTAGCGTGAAGCTACGCTCACAATACGGTAAATTAAATAGGGGTTGCACGACACACGCCATCACCTATAGCGATACGCACGCGGGGCCAGTGGTTTCGTCGAGATTTATTATCTCGCGCGCTTCCTCACGATAATCCACCGATACGCAAAGCTATACCTAGAAACGCGATATCAAGTTGGATTTAGGCTACGCAAACAATCAGCCGTGATTATATGATGCATTTCCAAATTTACGTTTCTATTCCGGAGAATGGAGAACATTTTGATGATAAAACGCGTCGCAGGGCAAGCGCACTTGACGAAGTCGATGCACTATATGCCGCCGCGGCGGCTATAATTTCACGCAAGCGTAGCACACGTACATCGTAACGCATAAGACGTAACCTTTTATATTATTGATCTGTCTTACTATAACCCTATGTATTTTTTAAAACAACCCGATTGAAAAAGGAAAGTCCGTGCTGCCGCGCAGAACGACGTAAGTATAAATTTGCAATCCTTATAAGCGCCAAAGTATTTGCGCCGACTAGAGTGCATGTGTATATCAACGGTTGAATAATACGTCACGCTATCGCTATTCTTTTGTACATTGATAATAAAAGCAATTTAACCTAACAAAAATGTTCATCGGCTTATGCAACTCCACTTTCGCTTTGATTGGAATTTTGTTAACGTTATCAAAAACTATTATGTAATCTCGTCCATTTCGTTTATTTTATTTTTTCCCCATATTTAGAATTAGATTTAGGGCTATTTTAATACCTCAGGAATAAACCACGAGTTTATGTTGTTAACATTTAATCAACTGTTACTATGGAATATCTGAGAAACGGACATCGGATTGGACTCAGGTAGATTTATGAGTTTATATCATCAACGCAATGACACCTGTGCAATAAAAGCTCACGCAAGCTTGTATTTTCCACCACCACAAAAGCTTTGGCATCCTTGTCCGTCTCAAAGTCGAAAAAACTCAAAAGCTTCGAAGGAATCTTAAGTGAGAAAGAACTTACCGGAAAAAGCTCCGAAATTCCTGCGGTGCGTCGTCGCTAGCCGGATGCCGGATCAATAGGACGAGCGTCAGCGGTACATTGCACTCCCATCCACGATCATCGCACGTCGCGCACGAGCACCACAACCACTGCACAATAGGAACCCTTCGCTGCAATGATTTTGATATTACGAGAACGCGAAAATCAGGACAATGAAATATTCCCGCGACGAAAAAAATGCGTTAACACTGACGACGGCTCTGCAGCCTTAGCCAAGTCTGCCTCGCGTGTACATACACATGCACGTCGGCGGTGGCTGGAGCTTCTGCGCCGGCTCGAGCGGTCGTCAAGGCGACGGCTTTCGACGGCACGCTGACGTCTCTGTTTCTCTCACGCTTCGCGCATCGATCCGTGGTCGCACACACGGAAAAAAGCTTCGCTTTGTCTCCGCGTTTCTCGTACTGTTTTATCCCGCGGGTTGGGGTTCTGAGCTTGAAGCCGCCGACGCTTACTTCAACGAACTTTCGAGCGTTACTCGGTGAGCGGCGCTGTCGCTCGAAAGCGCATCGACTACTTATAGAGGTACACCTTTTGAACGTGTTAGATTTAGCTGTATTTTTTCAACTTGCTTATAATTTTTTTTTATGAGGATTACTGTACATATCGTTTATAATTTATAACGTAATCGTTCAATTTGAAGCCATCGTATCATCATCATGATACCTTTTCAGTATTTTGTCTCGCGATATTCATTACAGAATAAATCGCTGGAATTACAACATGTTAGCTTAAATATTTCAAAACATTATATGGATTTTTTAATATCTTTTTTTCTTAATATCTCCTTGCATCTTCATCTATTAAGGATGAAATTAAATTTGAATTGAAATTTTATATAATTTTTAACGCATTGGATGGAATCGATTGCAGTTCTTGGTATTTTAAGCATCTTGATGATTCATACGTGACCAAAAAGTCGTAGTACAATTAGCGTATATAAATAAAAATTCAATTGAATTTATATATCTTTCCAAGATTTTATTTTGATTCTGCCACAGTTATATAAATCCCTAAAATAATTATGTACCATTTATGAATTCTGTTTGAAATACTTATGTAAGAATGTATATATTGATAGTAACATTTACAATAATTACAATAATTACTCAAGTGATCCCTTTATCATATTTAATTATAGGAATAACCAGAAGATGTTTAATAGCTTTGTATGTTGTAACAATAACAATGAATTTAATTAATTAATTTTTTCTGATAGATAGCGAAACTATACCTACAGTATAGTTAGATACTTATATGCGTGATGATAGTACATAACATAGTAAAGAAAAAGAAAAAATTAAGGTTCATCAATTATGAATAAAAAGTAAAAGCACATCTAGAAAAAAATAGTTTAACACACCGATTACTGAAACAAATTAACCATCGATTAAATTACAAATAATTAATACTAGTTCAATTTGTTAATGAAGACCGTCAAACTGATAAATAAAAAATCAGTGATGCGTGAGTCTTAACCCCTGACAGCAAACTACACTTTTTGCAGCTATGTATCAGTATTAGCCTAAAGTTCGAAAATTACGATAAAAATATACCGACCTTTTCTACTTTTCGGCAGTCATTGAACAGGTAAAATTGCCAAAATTGTTAATTGATATCATGTTATTATTAAATATAATTTACAAAAATAAAAAGGGATTTTTATTGAAAAACTTCTTGATATTATTTCTAATTACAATTCGTAGAATTTATCAAATAACTTACGTGTACAAAATCTGTGCTATAGTATATTTTTTGATTGTCAATATTGCATAAAGTTAAGATTATTTATTAGAATTGCATTAAATGGCTTCAACTCACGAGTTTATCCCTACATAGACAGATACAGGTAATGATGAAATTATTCTGATTGACTAATCATTTATTATTGACAAGATATACAGGAAAATGTTGCTCCTTAACTCAAACAATTAAAAGTGTTTGCGACATTCATTGTTTTTAGTGATTTGAGTGTTTAAATATTTTTATAATATATTTATTTAATGTTGCATTCCCCAGGGTAGGTATTAGCGATAATGGTACAAAGATATAAAAAAATAAAAATATTCATATATAGGCTATTTACAAAAAAGGTTGAACATAAAGTTATAATGCGTATTTAAATATATTACATGATTTTTAAGATTTTTAATTAAAAAAAATGTAATTACACTTTGGCACTGTTGAACATTATCGATTAGTTTTTATTTCACTTAATAACTTAAAATTTAGTTGTTCGTTTTCTGATCCTGGAAATTATAAAAGTATGTGTTGAATATTCAACATAATTGATACATACTATTTATCTGTTATAATTTTATAAATGATATCGAAATATGCTTGAGCGAAGCCACGACGGATCTGCTAATTAAAATATATAAAGATTTCGATCAATATTTAAAAATAATTATATCAAAATACTTGACTTACGTATCATTGGTAAGAATTATTTAATTAGTAGAAAATATCACTCAAACTATAATTTGATATATAATGTATAGAAGATGACAAAAGTATTTCACTTGAATTAAATTTTTAAGGAAAAATTCGGATCTCGTACAAATATTTGCGCTTATCAAAGTTCTTATCTACACGTATTGATAGGTCTGACTTCAAGCATATTATATCATTCTTTTAAACTCACATAAGTAAGATCAACATTTTATAAGTTTATAGTTATACGAATCATGAAGAACATACTTTTAATCGCAGTTTTAAACATAATCTGCTGGAAGTTATGTGAGTACAGTAAATAATTAAATTTAATAAATTCATATGAATATATCAGTTCTTTTGGTTCAAAATGGCAATGATATCTTTGTATAAAATGTTTTGCCACAACGATAAAATTTCACATGTAAAACTATTTTTGAAAGTATACACCAAATAGATTAATGTACTTTTATTAATATATATGTGTAAGGGGAACGCCATGAATATCGATAAATATCCAATATCTCTAACATATTGCATAACGCCCTCGTTGACGCTGTTCTTGATCAGTGTAGATAAAGAAAGGAAAAAAATTTTTTTTATCTTTTGAAACAGATTTGTTAACTTTTTCAGAAATAATAGCCATCAATGTTGTGGGCAGTATAAATACATGCAATCGACAGCATGTATTTGTTGACAGTTTTTTTCTGAAAAGGTTAACATATCTGTTAATGAAACATTGAAACATTTTTTCTTTCTGTCATTACCTACGTATTTTGATAAAAAAATCTATTATATAAATTAATTTTTTTATTTATTTAGCATTTTCAATATGAAGTACTAACCCGTGAAATTTAATTTTCTGATAAGTCCAATTGTTTCCAGAGGGATCTTGAACTTTCAAAAAATAGATAGTTTGCTTTTGACAAACAAATCTTTCTGTTATCGAGTAAATTATTTTTAGAATAAGCTTACACTTTATTGTAACTAATGTTTTCTTTGCGCTTAAAGCAGAGCTTCCTTTGTATTTCATATAATCGTATTACCACAAACTATATTTAGATTTTTCACAAACCTTAAAAGTTGTTATTCTTTTCCGCGTATTGAAAAGAAAAAATTTCCATTCACTTACTCTATGTTCAACACAAGAATTTTTTATACAAATAATTATAATATTACAGCTTTGACCTTAAAACCAAGAATAGCACAAGGATCATTTGTTAATATTGAAGATTATCCATACCAGGTGCTCTTTTCATTATAATAAATTATGTACATAACTCTGCGATAAATATATATTTAACTTGAATTAATACTGATCTCACATCGTTATTCACAGAATATTTAACATAGAATTTTTATAATAAATTTTACAGTTTTTTAAATTTATATTGATCGACATTATAAAAATTATATAAATTCGTAAAATATTTGTTTGCTCTCACTTCAAGGCTAATTTAATTGATTATGGATCTGATGAACGAACGTACAAAGAACCTATCTGCGGTGCAAGTATAATTTCTAGCCAATGGTTAGTTACAGCTGGTCATTGTTTAGTGTATGTTAAACATTTGTTTCAGTTTTTAAAGTAATATCAAACGCTGATTAAATGTCTTTTCTATGACTATTTACTTATTTTTTTTTATTAGAGATAAACCGAAAGAAGAATTAAAAGTAAGAACAGGAGCTACATACAGATACAACGATGGTAAAGAACATGAAATTGACGAGATGATAATCCATCCTGATTTTGAAAGATATTATTATACAATTTCTAACGACATCGCTCTTATTAAGGTTGAGAAAATATTAATTTTCTATTTTTGATTCGTAAAAAGGATGAAAATCTATTTTAATATATACATTCATTTGTAGCTGACAGAACCGATCGAAGTGAACAGTGTTCAAAAACCTATCTTATTGCCAACTTCATTTGACAAACCTGTACCAGGAAAAAAGTTAACGATTACAGGATTTGGAAGAGAAGGCATGGTTAGTTTTTATAGAGGTTTTATAACCATAAAAAATCTTTAATGCATTCAATAAAATAATTTATATTCCAGAATGACGACGGTAAAACACCGCAGTTAAAAGTTGCTAAGCTAACTATTGTAAGCTTGGGCAAATGTCGAGAGCTCTATTATTTCGATCCAGTGACTGACAATGTATTATGTGCGGGTACCGACGCTGCAAGCACTTGTAACGGAGACTCTGGAGGCCCAGCTGTTATGCATGGCAGACTAGCAGGAATTGTTTCTTCAGGATTTCTTTGCAGTACAATTGATATACCGGCAACTTTTACGAATATAAATAAATATATCAATTGGATTTTGAAATATGTAAAAATCTAGTTAGTTAAATTTAATAATCATACTATTTAGGATAAATAAAATAATTAAATTCATGAGCCTCAAAAATGATAATTTGATTTGAACATTCCATAACCAATTTCATTCTAAATTAAGAAAAATATGTAAATGTCTTGCAATAATTTACTTACAAATACATATATTATTAGTAAATGAACAAGTGACATTATAGGTACAATATTATCTTGAATTGTGATGTAGACCAACGAACAAAGATAAAATATAAGCACGTGAATGACAAAACATGAGGAGAGTAGACGTGTCTAAATTCGAATTTCGGGCAACAATTGGGAAAAAAGAAAATATCGAGTGAAAAGACTCAACACTGGCACGGCTCATAATTACCCGCAATAGGCCGGGGCTGACGCACCTGAAGACGTGGCAAGATGGTCGCACATGCGAGCCAGATGAGGAAATGTGTCGCACGTCGGGGTTTCGTGCACCTATCTGTATTAATTAATTAATTTATGACATCTGTCTTTTTTCGTAGCGTGTGCGTTAAGTGTTACACTTGTGAATCCATACGATGAGACGTGAAAGCAAATCGTCAAATGTATTGCGAGCACTCGATGCTACCCAGATGAAAAAAATGAATGCGTATGCGTGTTGCTAGAAATAAGTTATATTGTATTAACAAATTGTAATTCTCTGAGCAGAAAGAAACGACTGTCGTCGCAGCCGTCAACCGCAAGTAGTCGTTAGGAATTGGAAATTTCGTCAATAGATTGATTGGATCGATCAATGAAATGCGGATCGCAACGTGCACGACTATTCCTAAAGGTAAGAAGAGGACAATCGGTAATAGGGCGGCCAAAGCTAAGCGAATGGAATGTCGAAAATGTAGATAAGGCTGAACCAACGACGTCCACGGTTGCAGATGCAGTGGCTGTAAAGACAGACTAGCGCTCTGACAGACACGTTCGCTTTTACCTATTGTCACACGTTACGAAGTAACATTCCGTTAATACTTATATTTGCTTAACACGACTTTGTAGTATTTTTGCATTGTGGTTTCTGCTGTAACTTCAAGTTAGCATCAATTAATAATAAAACATTGCATTTGTCTCACTCAATATCGCTGCCTTACTTTACATAAGATTTTCACCCAAACATTCAGTAATAATAATACTAATCATAATTGGTAATATTACCAATTATCATTTTTTTACAATATTAGATATTAAAACTTAATACCACAGTAATATTAGATTTTATTTCAGTGTCTCCTGATTTATGCAACCCGTCTCACAGATACGTACCGTTTCCAAGCTCATGCAGGTGTTGTCTGCAAAAACAAGTTATGGTCGAAACTGGCTTAGGTCAAAATTGCTATCAAGCAATAAGGTAAAATCATTTAAAAAAACGAGAACGACAAGCTTGTTTGCCGTCGTCTTATCAATCATGAGTAATTCCTTCTCATTACTTTTTTAAAAATATTATTGTCAATTCATGTTCTGCTTCATTTCTAATACTTATAGTATTATTTATTAATCACCCATTACAATTTTTCTTTAATTAATCGAATATCCAGGATTTCTGATTTCTGTTGACTAATTAAAGTAGTCGATATCTTTATTATAATAGTTATAACCGTATCTAGCTTACAAGATATTTATGATAAAAAAAACTTTATATATAGGAATCAACAAATACACAGTGCAAGCCATTGTTATATATTTTGATGTTTTCATTGTGGATTTTATTTATTCATAGATAAATAAAGTTCAGTTCTGCATTATCATTACACAAAATCTTACAAAATTTACAAAGTAAACCAAGTTATAAAAATACATCAACTGAAACAACTATTTTTAAATTAATATTTTCTTAAACCAAAATAACTGTTCACTAAAAAATTATTCAAATTAACTCAACTTCTATTAATATTTTTAAATAATAAGTTAATCTCATCTTATTCTTAGATTAAACAGGAAGAATACACAACAACACGACTAGAATACAATAAAAGTAGGTATAACAGATGTACATACAATATTAACATAATTTTTCATACATATCAGAAAACTACTTCACATAGAGCTGCAAATAAGTTCATTATTTGCATCTAATTTTTCACCATACATTTTGGCTTCTAAAATAGTTAACTTGAAGTCGTTAACGATAGCAATACATTGTCGTTTAACAAAGTAAGGACGCGTCTGCATTTGAAATGAGTAAAGTTTATCAACTTTCATTTGAATACTTGAATGGAACTTGAAATATTCAATTCCTGGAATTATGAAAAATTCATTTAGTTAGCTTTTCAATTATTTTTACGGTATCTTACATATCTATTGAATATTCAAACTAAGAACCTTTGTACTCATAAATTTGAATCCTCCTTTTATTCTCAGAGAAAACTAATAAGCTTTCATACAGTCCATCAAAGTTTATCATAGTAAATGAATTTGGTTTTTGTGTATGTATAGATTGTAATTCTTTTAGTTCGAATAAGTCTTCATTATAAATCTAAAAATAAAGTATTTTATTAAATTTGTATTGTATTATTTGTTACTTATACACTTTAAAACGATCTTACGAAAATATGATCACTATTTATCTGATCATCGTGTAATAGTATATATTCTTTTTGATGAATACCAGCTTTCAAACTTAAGATATTAGTAGATTTGAATGGATTTTCTATTTCGTTTATTTTAAACGTTCTATTTTGTAATTGATAAATTATATCGCAGCTTGCCAATAAAATATCTGCATCATGTGTAAGGAATTTAATGTTATTATGTTTAATTCCTCTTGTATTTGTCGGTTTGTATATGTGTTGATTTATGTTCTCTATTGACCATTCCTGTATTTGATGATCAACAATCAAAACAAAAGTAACTTCACTTAGTTTTTCTGTGCTTGTTACATTGCCTAGATCATAGATATGCTGAAAAAATGCGATAGTATTAATTTTTCTTATTAAAATAAATATAATATAATATTTATAAGAGACTTTAATTTATTTACTTTCACTTGTTTGTTTTCTAACATCCATACATTTCCTGAATTCTTTCCACATTGAGCTTTCCCAACAGTTACAAAGTATAATTTCTTGTTATAATTAAAATCGAGATATTGATTGATATTTCCAAAGTTGGAAATATTTGCAAATAATGAAAACCCTTCATTCGTGTGTACATAAATATCCATATGACATATTTCAAAATTAACTAAAACATAATCTGTATCGTTAAATTCAAAATGATAAATACTTTCAATCTTTTTATCGAACTTAAGAACTCGATAATATTCAAATGATTTAAATTTATACACTAAATGATCTATTTGGGTTTTTGTTTTTTGTAAATTCTTACAAAAAGTTTTAATATCTTCCTGTAAATAAATGTATACAAATAAATTATCATGAGTAATAAACTATATTTCAGTTATATCGTAATCTTACCGTTTTATTCAAAATAAACTTCTCCATCTCCTCGTTTTCTCTTCGTATAGAATTTGAAAAACGATCAATGGAAATATCATTGATAAATCCGGAACCATATAAATGGTTTTCAAAAGTACTATTATAATTAATAGTCCAATTTCCCTTTAAAATATATTTTGACGGTAATGATATTGTAATAGCGTTAGAATGCCATTGTGAAATATTGATATTATTGTTTAAAAACTCTTGCACTACCATGTCACTATTAATCACTACGGGTCTTTCAAAAACGAAATTCCCTAGAAATATGTTAATATTAATAGTGATTATTAAATACCGAAAATGTTTCATTTTAATTTACCTTCCATCGTGTCATTGTTTTCTAATGATATTATTTTTATAATGTCTATATTATTTACATAACGTGATATCAAATCACCATGAACATGAACATTGTTTAAAAATGATATTGTACCATTAACATGTTGATCAGTAGATATCTAAAAATATAAAATTAGTAGTAATAGATTCTATTTCAACCAAAACACGATATTTGTCATATTACAAACCATGAAAGTATTTTCATAGACTTTCATTAAATTTTCGTTATTTAATGAACCGCTTATTGTCAAATTATTGACATTAATATTGACACATGCTAAAGTACCATCTATTACTTCATCTTTGTTCAACATTAAAACCATATCTAGATTTGTATTGTTCCAATACATGGCTGTTATATCTGACTTGAAGATTACATTTGAAACTGTGACACTTTCTAAAAACGCACAATATTAATATAAATTCATCAAGCCTTGTACCTTTGCATTTTATATTTAAAAAAATGACAAACGTATAAGATTCTTATTAAAAAATTTGATACATACCCATTATAGATGTTGGACGATTAAAATATACAGCATTTTCCATCATATTTTCAACATTAATACCTTTTATTGTATTAACCTTTAAGCTATTTTGTATAACTAAATCTTTTTCTAACAGTACATCATTTTCGAAAATAAGAGCGGAATTAATGATAGCGGATTTATCTATAAAAATTCCATACTTATAAAATAATTCTAATTCAACATCATTCAATCTTTTTGAAGCAGTAACATAATCATTGAATTTAACAGTATTGTTGAAAATTTTTGTAGATGAAATCATAACTCTTGTATCATTCAGGTAGATAAGGTTATCTAAAAATTGAATAATATCCTTTTCTTGAATCTGTCCCGCTACTATTAAATTTTTTATAGATAAATAATCGTCTATCAAGAAATCTCCAGTAAAAGTGTAAATTGTATCATTTACTTTTTCAATGTCCACATGCATATTTTCATAATTGACATCGTTAATTTTTCCACGGGAATCAAATTTTTCAAGAACGTATACTGAACCTAGAATGTTAAAAATAGATGTAGTTTTACTGAAATTTATTGAAATTTAGCAATTTCTATTAGTTTTCAATTTGTCAAAATCATTGAAATTCCCTACATTGCAATTATAATCATAATTTGAAATGGTTTAAAATTAATTGAAATTGATACCTTTTATAATAATAGGACCAATTAAAGTTTGGTTTTTTGTATGCGTGACAATATCTTGTACAGAATGATTATTTAAATATTTTACTTCTAAATTAAGAGTCTTAAATCTGTTAATTTTTTTAGGTCCTTTTATAATAATGGTTTCTTCATTTTTCAATACACAATCAGACATTTTTTTAGTCAAATTTAAATTATTTATCAATCCTTGTACTGTTAAATGTTCTACTGATCCATTTGTTTGAAGTAAAAATTCTGCTATTTCATGAAGATCCAAAAAGTCATGAAGGATTTTATCATTAATTTGCGGTGTTATAATAAACTTATTGATATTAAGTGAGTATATAGATCTTTGATTGTCTATGAATCTTCTATAAAGTAAATTAATTTTTCTAACTATATTATTCAATTTCTCATAAGATCTATTATTTATAAATCTTGAATGTAAATTTTTCGTTTCAAAATTATTTATCTTGATCATTCCAGATATTTCTTGATAAGTATTTTTCGTAATTTTCTTATCTTCAAGGTCTGTTATGTTAATATTATTGACACTAAGTGCTTTTAATTTTTTAACTATCAATTTTTTACACTTTAAATTTTCAAAATTGATATCATTCAATAGAACTTCAAATTTATTAGAAAAATCAGATCCTGTGATATTTCCATTTATAAAAGAAGAAACAAATTCATCCACGACAGGTGCCTCCAAAAATACAAAAGTTTTCATAGAACACTTTGGTACACCTGTATCATCTATATCTATTCTTAGTTTATCTTCTATATTTTCCAATTCTTTATACGTCACACCAGTAAATTTTATGTTTCCAGTTATTTTTGATAAATCTATACAATAGTAAATTATTACATTACTTTCAAAATAATTAAATTCTTACTTGATAATATTTCACTGTAGTAATTTAAACAAACACTGTAATTTCAATAATTATAAAATTCTTACTTGGCATGATTTGACGAGAATCTAAGGTAATGAAATTCTTAATAGGATGTTCATTTATTAGGTTTGTTGTTATTTCTATATTACCAAGAATTCGCACGTTGTTTGAAAAAATTTTTGTGCCGGTCACAATTGCACTTTCATCATCTTTTAAAATCAAATCATCTATTTCTGACCACTCAATTCCATCGATTAAATTTTCAACATACACTTTTCCAGAAACATACAAATTTCGAAACATTGCATTCGACTGAACAATATTGCTATTCAATAAAGTTAAGTCGGGGTTAACATATTGATCTGGCGATCCAATAATTCTTCCATCAACCTGGATTACAAATGATATAATTTAAATAAATTTTTTATTAAAAAATCTAGTAAATTTCTTCATACGTGAATTTTATTAAAAAGTATGTGTATCATTGATTTTTAAATATCATACTTGTAAATTTTCTTCTATTACTACATTTTCAAATGATATTTTATGTTCTAAATTTTGATTTGCGGTTAGAGTAATAAATTCATCGGCATCAATATCGTTTATTATTTTTACATCTCGCAAATCCGACACAGTAAGAGTTTCAAAAGATTTGAAACCAGTCACCTCACCATTTTTTGGACCACTTTTCACAACGTATTCATGTGGATATTCAAAATCATTTAAATAACTGATTTGAGTAAAACTTGTTTTCATTATCTAAAAATTATAAAATATTTTATACGTTATTTTTACGATTAATAAATTATGCCTTACCCCTGAAAACTGTGTACGACCAGGTATAACTTTTTTTTTGTTTCTGAACACTAACTGATCTATTAACATATTCCAATTGATGTCATTAATTGTTGAAACATTTAAATTATTTTTTAGTTGTAGTTTCTTTATTTTTGTAAGATCAATGTCTGTCAAATGTAAATTATCTTCTTCAAATTGAAAATTCTCTATTGGAACTCCATTAAGATTTTTTATTTTTAAATGTCCTTCCGCAAAATTTACGGTCGGAAACGTTTTATTTCCGATTATTTTTTTATCAGTAATCAAGCAGTTATTCATCAATATATCTACATCAATGTTGTTCAGGTAATCAGTAAATAAACTCTTGACTACTGCAGTACCATTTATTACAAGATTTCCATCTATATAAATTTCTTCAAGAAATGATATATGATTCAACGATATAGTATCCATACTCTTTATTTGATTTTCTATTTGGCTAATTTCATTTTCTAACTCATATAGAAGAGTTTTGGATTCATCATAATATCGTTGTAATTTATCTAAAGTAATATTACTAGATTCAATAGAAATTATAAAATTATTGGTTTCGTTTACAGAAAGATTGTCTACTTCTATTTGTGTGTTAGTGTTGAGGTTTTGAATCTTTAAATCGTTCGAGTAATTTGATTGTGTTTCTAATACAATTTTAGAAATTTTCAATTCTTGATTATTAAAAGTATCCTGTAATGGGATTAAATTTCTTATTTTACGAATATATTAAATTTAATGTTATTACTCCTTTCTATAATAAGAAAACCGTGAAGTTTTTACTTTATAATAATTACCTCTAGAATAGATTTTATTCTGAACAAAGACTCTATGTCACTCTTTTTAGGTTTTGGTAATTGTACTAACTCAACTTTCAATTTGAGAAAAGTACTATTAGGATATAAAAATCCATAATTTGGAATAACAATTAGTTTCGCTAAATCAAAACCATTAATATTATTATTTGGCAGGTGGATGAACTGAAATTTTTCATTTTCCCAAGATAATGCGAATACTGAAAAATTTTTTGATTGTACGAACAAAATTACATCATTTCTGTACGTATCTATAGGCCAATCCTTTGTAAAATGTATATCTCCAATTTCTATAAATTATAATTTTCAATGAGAATTATTTTAATTAACGACTTATAAAATTTTACATATATCATTACAAAACAAATACCATTCAGTAAAGATTCCACTTCTTTCTCGTATATAAATTCATTGGAACGAAGCTTGAAAAAATTTATTACAAAACCTGATATTACTAGATGATTGATGTTGCTACTTTCAAAACATATTACATTATTAACATTGGAAACCGTAATATTTTTTACAGATTTTAAAGAGCATTTCGATAAAATGTCCTTATACTCATGTAAAGTTACATAATCTCTATCTATCAGAGTAAAAGTCTTACTGCCTTCTCCTAATGGACAAATTCGAATATCAGATATTTCATTTACTACAAATTGACAACATAATCTGAAATGAAAAGTTAGCTTATTGAAAAAATTGATTCACTGTATTCTCATCCAATATAAAAGTGTACGTACCGTTTAGAAAACTGCCGACTAGTATTTATATCATAAACTTCAATAAGTAAATAACTACGATTAAAATATACATCTCTTTCATAAAGCACCATCAATTTATGCTTGTCGGCGGCATTAAAATATGTTAAACTTTTGACCGGTTTAAGTAACTCCCAAATCCAAAATGAATAAAATTGTTGATTTTGTAAAAAGTACCATTTCAAATATTGAATACTTTGATTTTCCAGTAAAGCATTTTCTACGGATAAAATAACGACTATTGATTCTTTAATTTCTGTAGATTCTTCATTGATGGATGGAAAACTAATTATTTTGAAAGATTTAATTGTTTCAGCGACTGATAAGTTTGCACGAGAAGTCATACTATTATTATGAGGATCAAAATGGTACAAAAATAATGTTGTATTTACAGTACCGGCTATATACGTCTCGTATTTATGTTTTACGTATTGCCAATTTGTTATATTTTGCTGTAAGTTTAAGTTTTGATATATTTGTATATCGATGATGCGTAATTCTGAAATTGATCAACATATTTCATAAAAAACTTTGAATATAAGTAAACCGTTATTATTGTCAATGAATAAACTAAATTTAAGTATTATCACTCGTGTGAATATTCCTCACTCTGTTAGAAATTATATCATAAACTAACCTTCATGGTTTACAAAACCTCTTTTAAAATCATATTCATTCCAAAGCCATGTTTCTTTGTCAAATTGACCTGGAATTTCTTCGTCCGATGAAATGAGTGTATCGACATATTTTGAAAAATTTTCTACGTTTTCTCCATATAAGACATTTATATCAATCGTAATAGTACACGTAACAAATACAAGAAAATTCTTTGTTATCATTTTCGGTTTTGATAAAGCAAATACGTTCTTCTGATAACTAATTTTCAATACTGTGATAATTTTATTGATATACTATTTAAATATTATGTTGTTTTCGGCAACAAACTTAGCATAGGTAAAAATTAAGCGTGCTAGTATGATGTATACTTATAGAAGACTATACTTATGCACGAATTTAGAAATACAAAGACTAAGTAACTCGTCATGAGTATGAGTCGCAAATGCTTACAGCTTTCTACTTTGCACGGCAGCGCTTGATAACTTACTCGGCGAAATTCAATAAACAGACAAACAAAAACAATGAGATTGGATAGTTAAGTACGTGAAATTTCCATATCCCATTTGAAATTTAGTATTAACGAAAAACGTTAAAATTCACAATATTTTTAAATAGCAATAAAACAATAAAAATGTTATAAATCGATTTTATTTATACAACATTTATTTTAAATAATATTTCCACAGTAATAGTATTTTAATATAAATAACTGATGAATAATGTATTATTAGAATTATTACTTCTCTTATCTAACAGTGTAATTTTAAACAATGACAATATTAATCAACATACTGTACATGATTAAAATAAAATGTCCTTGTTTCTAATTATTTTACTTATCGTCAATATATTACTAATAAATAATTCATCTATATCTTTCAAAATTGAATTACAGTAAGAACACATTGAGCATAAAATATTAATTATTATTACATAACCACTTAAACTTACAAAATTATAAGATTTCACTTAAATAAAATTAAAAAAAAATATTTCTAAAGCTTAATAAACATTTTCATACATTTTAACTATATTTCACTAGTAAATAACGGAGTTACTATAGTATAACTTATTTCATCTAATATTCATGGCGAAGATAAATAATTTTCAAATCAATGGCAAATTATTTATAAACTTTTATAAAAACTACGAGCCAATTTCTGTCGATAAATTGAATGAATTTTACACTTCGAAATAAGTACAAAATGAAAGTTAAACAGCAATTGTTAACGCGACTTTCTACGGGATCTTGACCGGTATAAACCGTGTTTTATCACCAACTTTCGGTGAAAATCTCAAATTGACTTTATCTTTCTCATCCGCGCCTACTTCCAAAAACGAATTCCAATCTACTAAAAAGTAGAGACCCGTCTTCGGCCTCGTAGGTAACATGGGGTCTGGCTCGGGTGTGCTACCGCCGAAAGATTCCTCGAGATCGTCAATATTTGGTTTTATGTTCTTCGCTGAATCCTCGGTGTTGTTAATATAGTCATTCACATTGAAAGTATCAAAAAAGTTTGGCTTCTCCGTCGAACCGGAACTTAATGGAGCTGCTTTTGTGCTGCTGGCAGTACCGTTGTTCAGGTATTTAGTAATATCAAAAGAATCAAAGAAATTAGGCTTTTCTGTTTTTCCGTCAGTCATTGACGATGAAGATGACTGGTCGCCTTTTGCCGTTGTTGATTCATCATCGCTGGCAGAAGATTCTGAGAAATCCAAAAGTGCTCCAGATGAATCTGCAATTAATATGTTTTTTAAGCAATCGTTACATTAAAATTCCCGTTAATCGGAAGGCTAAAAAATATCAAACTCGCAAATTCAATTAAAATGTGATAAATGTTAATATTATTAAAAAAATTGTTAATAGAACGATTTTCTACTGTAAAATATTTTACATGTTAAAGATCTATACAAATAAGATGAAGGAACAAAAAAAACTATGCCAAATTATTCATCTGTCGATATCATTTTTTGTACAATGTCAACTATTAATATATATATTTACAAAATTTTCAACGTTAAAATATCCAAAAAAATAGATAATTTATTCTAAATAGAAATTCATTGTTTAGAATCGCGTTACAGGATAATTAGTGTCCTTTTCGCATTGAAGAATTCATTTACTGTTAAGATAATTTTCTATAAATAACCTTATTTTTATTTTTTAATTATGGAACTAAATTTTAAACATTTGGTATCTACATTCTACATCAAAAACTAATCTTTTGAACTCTTGCTAAATTTTTTACCGGGCTTTAATTAAATTCATTTTTTAATTTTATTAAATTGTTTTCAAGCCAAAGTTTAAAATATTCCATTGTTACATATTCTACCATAAAGGAAGCTCTATAAATGTTACTGAAATTTTTCCAAATATCTATCTCAAACAAAAATAAACCGTGAAGCATAAATGTAATCTTGAAAATTAGCAGAAATTCATTTTTTTATTCTAACCTTTTATTACTTATTTCAGTTTGATATAAGTTTCCAATACAGATCATAATTAAGCTTCGCATAGATTTCTCCGTAGAAGTAAATAAACGATAGAATAACTATTTTTCTCAGATACGCAATGGAATATTAGCTTTTAAAAAAGATAATAAAATTCGCGTTTTTATAATTAAAAACAAAATTATGCTGATAGAGTCAAATGAGTCTCAAATATCTTTTTTATCAAATAGAACGAGCGATTAAAATTTTGTTACCCTACATAGAGAACTTGAAATCCCATATCTAAAAATACGTTAAACGGAAAATCAGATAATTAGTGTAAAAATATATCTTGAATTGAAAAGTAATTAGAAAATGCATAGAATTGATTTATAAATGCTCGAACGACTACATATGAAAGTCTTTTTTCTACGCTCAATTGAATAGCTTTGTTCGATGCAACTAGTAATCAGTTCATTCCAGGCACACAACGAGCCAATCACGCAAATTTCGCTTCGCGTGTGCTCTGGCGTGAAAACGCTCTAACGTGATTGTCAAGGCACTAGTTGAAAGGCGAAGGGTGAAAGTTTAATGGGGATGTATCGAGTCTGGATCGTCCGCTCGTGCTATCGATTTCTCTTTTCAGTCTCGAGCAAAAATAATTTATATAAATTATTCAAGTACAGATTAACGCGAATTTTCTATTTCCTTCTCGATACTAGTTAAAAAATAATGGTACTTTAAAGCTGTTAATAGCTTGAAATTCAGTAATTCAATAATTTTCTTGTCTTTTTAAAAAGATTTTAAACGATATTTTAATGAGGAGCTATAATTTGTTGTCGATCAAGAAATTTCATGAATTTTCAATATACAATTCGTCCAAAAAAATTAATATTCTATAAGGACTTACAATTATAAGTACGAGATTGTGAAAGCAAACTTGTCAAAACCAATAACTAATAACTCGTTCACAGCACCGTTCGGTTTTTTAATCGTAGCAATAGTTAATACCTTCTAAAGTAAATGATTCTACTCTATGAAAGTGTTAATTTTTAGAACTTATTGAAGCATACGTGATTTTGATTAGTCATTAACTTATGAATATTTTGTTAAAACACTTACATGCACAATGGAGAGCGAAGTGGAAGCATTGATTTATTGTAGTAGGATTGTTAACGTGTTATTCGTGAAAGTAAAGAAAGTATGTAAATGAGTTCCACAGCCTTCTTAGTTAGCAAGCTATTGTTAGTCATAACTATAATAATTATAGTTATTGTAGTTAATGGTAGCAGGTCTATCATTGTATGCAGCCGAGCTCAGCAAGCTTTTGATACTCCTCAGACCGTAAATGATGTGACGAATGACAATTTGCGATAGTCCGACAAAAGATAACATAAGCCTCTTCATACCAGTTGTAACGACCGAAGACAACGATATATCATCTGATTTTTCTGTCACTTCTGCAGTATTATCACGCATAGTACTTGTCTGCTCCTGCTGTCTCTTGACTTCGTTTTTTAAACTATTTCGGTAATTGCTTAAAATTTCTTCTAATTTTAGTGGATCCGGACCGTTGGCAAGAGTTTTTGTGCTCTGTAGCAAATCATGCGCTACCCTTTGTACATCTTGCACTCCAGCTTTGCCCTCTTGAACCATTTTAACCGTGTGAAGAAGATTCTTAATTTTATTATTTTGTTCCTCGTTATTCATATCGGTTTCTTGAGGTTTGAAGATATGTTCGATTGGAGCTGTCATTTTCTCCTCGAGTTTTGGAACTTGCGTTTGAACTTCGAACCTCTTTGACCTCTCTGTTTCTGGTTTTGGAGTTTTCCTAATAAGCCCGATGTTTTCTAACATTTTTTTCATATTTTCAGGAACCATGTCTATTAAGGAAGGCCTTTTAGTAATCTGCTTTGACTGAATGGCTTTTTGATTGCGGCTATCATCAAGTCCTAATCCAAATCTAGCAAGGAAATTACGAAAATCTAGATCCTTCACAGGAGTAGTCGGCAGAGGCTTAAAGTGTGTATAAGAGTTTGTGCTTGGAGGTCGTGTTGGCCTAGGAGTTGTAATAGTGGTACTTGTCATCACTACTTGCGGTTGTCTATTTGATTGTAATCCAAATTGCTGAAAAAGTAATTGAATATCCGGTGATAAATTCTTCACTCCTGCTTTGACATCCGATGGTGCTGTGAACGAGTTGTCAGTTGTTGGTTTCGGCATGTTTACTTTTACAGTCTCGTACTTTAAAGGTTGATTATCACTATCTAAATGTGTATCGAATTGATCGCTAAAATTATCTTTATGGTTATTAATTTTAGCATCGTTCTGTGGATATGTCAACTTCATTGGTTGCAAGCCAATCGACTTCAATAATTGCATGACCTCTGCTCTCATTGTTGTTGGTTCAACTGTTATCAATTTGAAAACATCCGGAACTGGTTCAACATTATCGTTCACTAATTTTTTATTTGTCGAAGCGCTTGGCGTTACGAATATTGAAATCGGACGATTTGTTGTAGCTGTTGGAGCTGCAGTTACCCTGGGAAAAGTTGCTACTGATATGACCTCAGAATTGGGCTCATCAGCTTGTTCTACATTTTCGATTGTTGGAACAAAATATCCGTTCATAGCTGACATCGGCTTCCATGGTGAATCATCTGGTATGTCAGTTGTTGTCGTCGGCGGAGTTGTCGTTCGCGTTATTGTTATTTTTGGTGTCGTTCGTGTTATCATCGTCGTTGACGTCGTTCTCGATTTCGGTGGAGCATTGTAACGCCATTGATTTGACAATAAAATATTGTTAGCTGGTTTTTTCGTTGTTGTTGTTTGCGACACATACTCTGTAGTTGTCGTTAGTTTAGGTGTTATACTTGTAATAATTTCAAGCTTCGGTGGTTTTTGCGTGCTCGTTCTATAACGCGAGAAAGTTCCTTTATAAACGGGTCGTTTAGTAGCAACAGATGTATGCGACGCTTCAGCTCTCTGGTCCATACCATCGAAGTTAAATGTAAATTTTTGAGGTGACGATTCAGACTTCGTTCTTTGGGGTACCTCCGTAGTAACTGACGTTGGCCTAAAACGCTGATTATTAATATTTTCTGTAGTTGTTGTTTCCTTGACATGATCAAATCTCATATGAGCACTGATCAGCTGATGTTTATTTTCAATAAGGTTCTCTGATTGCTGAGTATTATTTTTAGCAAAGAAATCGTAAGCCGTTTGAATTTGAGAATCTTTTCTCGTTTCATCTTCTACCATCTTAGTCAACGGAGGCTTCGTAAACAATTCTTTCAGATTTTCTCCAGAATCTTCAGGTTTGTATGGTAAAACTACAATCAGGGCACGCTGATAATCTTCTCTTGTTTTTTGTATAGCGTTCAGAGCTTCATGTTCGGCAGAAATCATGTCGTTGGTCGTTATGTTGTATAAAATGTTGACAATATCGTTGCGACTCAGATTTGGCAAACTGGGATTTTCCCTTACCATCTTCTCCACTTCCTCTATCGTCCGGTTGATCGAACTCTCGATCTCGAATCGCGATGGCATGACTTTCTCCATCTCCGTTCCACTGCCAAGGCCTATAAAGGCTAATAGGCAGATGCAGGTAAACTGAAAATAATCGATATAATTACATTACAACTAAGTTCTTTGATGAATTGACTTAAAATGACTAAACAGTTTGTAGATTTATCTAAAATACGCAAACTACGTATACATGAAGTCATTTAATTTTTTAATAAATGGGACTGGGTATGCGTTCTCGAAACGAATGTAACGGTTTGTTCGAGACTTGCTTTGGTAGATTTTCATATGTAAATTAACAAGTGACCAATAAATAAACGCTAAAATCTACGCATAGCATCATTTTGAAAATGCGTCTCTCTTACACACACTCTTTCGAGAATGTCTGAGGTCACTCGTATAATTAGCGTACACCAACAAGGCGTCGCGCATGACCTACATGGAATCGAAAGTTGAAGGAACTCGCCAAAAACCAATGTGTTTCGTTTCACGATAGATCACACGCATAAATACACGCGATGTCACTATATTGCAAAAAAAACTTGTCTCCATTGCTCAACAAGACCTGCTGCACGCGCTATTCATTTTTTTCATATTCCCATTACTAAACACTCAATATTTATGAGCACGTTCAAAAAAATAACCACGTGCGTTTAGAATTTCATCTCCACTTGAAAATCATGAAATCCTCTTTGTTGCGCGCGCATATTAATACAAATCTCAAACTTATGCTAGGAAAATTTAAATTTTAGTTCGTAGATATACAACACTTAGAATTATAGTAAAAGTAGAACAGAACGCGCGTATTTAATTTTCAATTCATCCAAAATTGACATTTTCATTAAATAATTTGTATCAACTCCATTCGTTTTATCCATCAATCAAATTTCTAAAAAAAAATCCCCGTGAGCAATACGACTGTTGAGTAACTTTTCATCTTTCTTCGAGAAGTAAAAAATGCTCAAGTATCGTCGAAGACAACCTATTACGACATACAGAAACACGGTGTAAATTATTGTAAGCTCGAGTGCGACATCGCGTGGGGATATGAGTTAATTCCTTATTTTTTTATTATTCTCTCGCGTGCAAACGCGAACGCGACCATACGTTGAGATCCTTGACCGCTCGTGCGAGCGATCAAGAAAGTCCCGTCGACCAATGGGACGACACTAATCGCTGCGTGCGCGTGTACCATTCCGTTCGTCCCAAGACTTGTTTTAGCTTTTCTCCAGAAATTTTTGTTTCGCTTATTTACCGCGGTATAAGTAATTATTATTCAATGTAACATGACACTTCCACCGGATTTTCCTTGTAGGGCTTTTTAATGACATAGCTTGGCGTAACATTTGTTTTATTCATTATTGCAAAGATGTTAGCGATTCTGATGTAATCCCTTGATATTTCTGTCGGATATTCTTTATATTTATTAAAACTGTTTTAATAATGCTCTCTCACTTTTGATTATTCTTTATTTTGCTGTCGAGCAAACTGGTTATTGAAACTAGCTAAAGCTAATGTAATATGTCGACTAGTTCAAGTAGTGCAACGAAAGTTTGAAATTATGACTGAAAGTTATGCTAGAAGCGCAATAAACTAATATACGATGTGCAAGTTCTATGCTCTTTGAATTTACGTGCATCGAAGCGAAACTTTAATTTTCAAACGTTTATAATGAGCAGCTGTTTGTGAAACTAACCTCGGCATATGTAACTATGCGATTGTACAGAGAACGAAAGTACACTTTCGACTTCAATGTGACGCATTGAACTCTGTGGCGGTTTAAAAATATGTGATTCACAACAACTGGTCTATGAAAGAAGAATGACAATCACATTTCAATATTTAATAGACAATATAGAAAATTCGAACTGAATGAAATAATAACCGATACGTCAACATTCTTTCAAATGTTCTTTCGAAATCATGTGCACAATGAAAAATAGGTAGTTATTGTATGTACAAAGTTAGAAAAAGATAAACTTTATGATGATTGATTTTAGTGAAAGTACATTAGATCACTTTACGGCATCAAATTTCAAAGAAAAAGTATATTGTTATTTTTTACTTTAAAATATAGAGATTTTCTCTGACTATATGGTTGCAATAAAAAATCTATGGTTGAAAAGTATTTGAAATAAACTTCAATAATGTGCTTGGAAGACAAAATTGTAGGTTGCTTATTTGACAGCTTAATAAATCATATATTTATTTAATTAATAGAAATATCTAGTGTACCTTTGTAGCGTTCAAAGTGAATGTAGTTCCTGAAGTAAAAATAACAAATTTTTTTCAAAATGAAATAAATTTCTTTAATCGCGGTTTATTCGTTTAATGTAAATAGTGAGACAATCCATTGTTTTACAAAAATTATACCTCATTTTTATTTATACAATTGATTTAGAAGAATAACGTCAGAAAATAATTGATAACTTGATAATCACTGCTTCTTTTAACAATAATTACGATTGGGATAACAAGCATGCCGCATACAAACAACTCATTTCGCAAGCACGTAATTACAACCTCAGTCCGTCAATGGCGGGAAATTCAAATCACTGATGCACGATTTTCTCATAAAACTAAACTCCTTCGCGGATAGTGTAACTGCTAATTAACACACCGCATAAAACCGACAAATAAAATTTTCGCAACGAAGAAGTGACCTTTCGGTTTCAACACGCGACGGTGCACACTCGCACGTAACTTCCGTAATACCACTCACCATCGCGCCAAGTGTTTAGCGGAGGACCACTCGATGACTGACTGTCCGCAGTGCGCGCGCGTTCAACTGGGCCTACTTTCCAACTCTCTCGGCGTCTCCTTTAAATTGCTTGTCCCACCACATCCTCATCGTCGTCATCGGCGCGACTCTCCATGTGCTCCAACATATACAGACGTACGACTGCTATGTGGGCAACTCTACACATGCACTGCACCTCACTTATGTACTATTTCCACACAATTACAAGTAGATTTACTTTTTGTGGCTGATGTGTGAGTAAAAATAATTTACAGGGGGAGTTGCGTAATTTACAATTATGTACGTAAGATATTCTTTAAGCTCACTGCTAATTTTAATATAGATTTTTTTTTATTTATTGTAAGAACAAATAGTAAAGTATACATGTTTTGAAGGTGTTGGTGAAGAAACGCTACTTATCTTTACTAATCGATAGTTTTGAGTAATCTCAAGATGTTTTTGATTCCGTTTTCATATACCGCAAGCGATGCTTTGATCTACAGCGTTCACTAAGAACATCATTGTTTTGACCGATAAAAACACTTTTAAAGTGCTTTTATGATCGCAATAAAAAATTGTATTGTATTAAAAATGTTAATTGTAAAATTCGCGAGACCAAATAAAAGAATCGCAATAAACTTGAGCAGTTTTGAAATCAAAACTGTTATAATGTGGTGTACCGCACACGGAATAACAGAAAATTCAACAGGCTAATTATTTTAATTAGCTCATTAGATCTCTGGGTTTTAACTGTTCAACATTTATATAGCAATTTTGAACGTTCTAGAAAGATAGAGAAAAACATGGTGTACCGGAAATTCCAAGTATAAGAAAGTAGGTTGTTAACGTCAAAAAATTTAGGTTTCTGCTTTGCTGCACATAGCTGCAACTTCCATTTTTCACCTCATTTATCTTTTGTGATAGTAAATAAATGATTTACTTGCAATTGCTTTCTCAATTGTTCTCATCTTCCAGTGACTCATTATTTGAAAAAGATTTTTGTTTATAATAATAAACGAAAGTATTTTATGATGATTCTATGACAATACCCACAATCATCGGCCAACTATACGACAAAGCTTCCAGCTAATACCAACAGTTTCAACGACAACAATCTCGATACATCGTCAAAAAGTTAAATTTATAGAATTTAATAGTGAAAGAGGCGTCTTCGGCAGTCCGGTGAATTAATAGCAAGTAAAGATTGCACGTGAAGATGCCTTTCCTGCAAGGAAAATCTAGATAAGTCTCCAAACGGCAGTTAACCATTATATCAGCATAGATGGGAAAACACGGAGATGCACTTTCGATTCACCTATCGTAACTCGTCGCTTAGCTCCTGTCTCCCCCTGTTTGAAGTTCAAGGAAAACGAAAGTTTTGCGCGAGACGGGAATTAGGTCAATCTGCGCGCACGGCGACCTTCGATTTCGAGAGAATCCTCTCTCGCTTCGCGAGGATTTATCGATACCCCAAGTGCTTTTTCATTCCGGCGGCGATGTTTCGCTGCTGTTGCTGCGTTACTTACACGCGAACTCCGATGTATATGGTCGCAAGCGAGAGTGAATCCCTTTCGTTGCATTAAAATGGATAGTTGCGAAGGTTTTTTGTACGCTTGACGTACCGTTTCTCGATAAGCTTACAGAATGTGAAAGCTTGTGAAAATATATTGTAATGACTGCATATACTTTATTTTTGCTTATACAGCGAATAAGTGAATGAACTTTTAAGAAAAGTGAAATTCATCACAAAACGATAGTTTACAAGCCGCTCTGAATACAGAAAAAAAGGGCAGGATTTATTTAGACGTGAATATATTAACATGATCAATAAATTAGTTTCTACGTCGACTGACAGATGACATTCACTTTAATCTGGATATATGAGTAATTTTTTCTCGCTGTGTTAAATATTTGCTATGTATTGTTATCAATTTATATAAAATACATATAAATCTTTTCTATTCAATAGATACTGTAAATCGAAATTCATAACTAGAGCTAATCGAGTAGATTTATATTGTAACATAAAAGGTGAAATGAAATTTTTACTGTAAATCTTCCTATTCCTAGAGAAGAAGATAAAACCGTCCAACTGAAAATAGGCAATAACGTGACGCATCCTTAATTCTAGTATCTAACGGGATCGGGTAGACGTCACAATGTTTGCTATGCAACAGTTAGTTTTGGAGATATGCCAGAGTTGGAATACGAACAGTAGTCAAGAATGGATCTTCCGTGATTGGCATGCAAATAATAGATTATCTGCTGCATCAGAAACAATAAAGCACATTTGGTCTCATTACTAGCCATATATATTAGGGGGCACAATTTATGTGCCAGTCAATTGCACCATTTTAATGGGATATTGTTCGCGCTGAAAGAGAAACTTGTAACGCTTAGGAAAAATTATTGGTACGAAGTCTAAAAGGAACGCGCTTCTTCGATTTTCTTTAATAGATTTATCTGCTTCTGTAATTAGCTCGAAAAGCGGTTGTTCTCTGAATGGATCCGTTACCACCGCAGCAGAGAAAAAAATTACGAGACTATATGAAGTGGCAAGTACTTTTCAAAGAAGCAAAATTTCACTCGTATGGATGTTCTTATATCAAGAGAACGAAGCTTCGGGAAAAATCGAAAAGTTTGCTTGTCGTATAGAAAGTGTTCGATGAAAAACTGCGAGCTCGATCCACGAAGGAAATCTGAGTTCACATATATCCCAGATGAAAGTGATGAACTTGATTTTACGATGCAGATATACGAGGACCGTCAATATTTCGTTTCTTTTAATTTATCAACTACGTGATTTTGTTTTCATCCCTGCATTTAATTTCATGAAATGTTGCTGCATAGTAAATTTTATGGTTTATAATTATAGGCAATGTAAGGGATATTGCTCAAATTCTTATTCCATATTTATAATAATTTTATCTTTTCAATATTACGAATAATGTATTTATACTTTACTATACAACGTATAGTAGTGTAATTATACAATCATAATATTTTACAATAACATATTTGGATATAAATTTACAAAATTCCAAAATATTTATGATTAATGTATTTTTACCAGTTTGAAGTTTATCATATTTATTCGTATCGAACCTCGATGTACTAGCATTAATGATATAATTCTAATTATTTATCTAATTTGGATTGTAATTTGTTCTACAAATATAAAATTCTAAATTATTCATTTTACATAAAACTCATCGCCATTCAGATGTAGATTGCATTGTTGCACCGTATTTAATAAAATATTCATCATTAAAAAATACTTTAAAAATCTGTATCAAAATAGTTATTCTTTTATCATTACTGTAAAATTTTTTATGCAGTTCCTAACAACAGACCATATTATAATATCAATTTAGGTTATAATATAATACATGAGTTGTAATTATGATACTATCACAGTATACTCGTATAAATTTATGAACTATCAATAACCAAGAGGAGTTTTTTGAAGAACTCCTTTGGCATCGCAAACATTTTTTGATATTTTACTCAATTTAGAGAAGATTTCTAAGGATTTAGCATCTTTAACTGTTTTCAAATTAAAAGCCACTCTACTGGAAGCCTGTAAGTGAAGAAGTATTTTGTTATAACTCGTATTTAATGTATGATGTTATATCCTTCGCTATAACTATTTTTACCTCGCTACACCAGGTTTGAGCCATCAAAATTTCATGCTCAGACGATGGATTATTTTTTTTAGCAGAGAAACTTGCCCGACTCAAAACAACAGCCATTGTATATGTATCGATAGCTGCTTGCGCAATCCTATTTAATACAAACTGTTCATCAACTATTTTCCTACCATACTTGACTAAGGCGTATTCAATTGTCGATCCAAACATTTCAATGCTCTGTTGGAGAAATACGAAAGACGTTGCATTAAGTTCAACGACTACTATAAATGAATGACAATTAAGAACTTACTTTGGCACACAAGTTCGCAGATGCTGCAAGATTTGGATGAACGAACTGAGCCATGTTTAATGAATTCATACCTATAGCTTTGTAAGCTCTTTTTGAAACTTCTTCAGCAATCAATCCCAAATTGGCAGTAGGATTTTTGAATGCATCTTGTAATTCTTTTAAATGACTTCCAGCATACTGGATTCCCGTCAAAGCAACAAACAGACGTAAAATATCATTTGTTCCTTCAAAAATCCTGAATATTCTAAGATCACGTAACACTTTCTCAAGTCCTGTTCCTTTCATGTATCCCATTCCTCCGAGAATTTGAATAGCTTCGTCGCAAACAAACCAAGCTGATTCAGAAGCAAAAATCTACATAGTTGAAATTAAGTATTATTAGTCCGCCTACCACTACATGATTTTCTCATAATTCATACGGATTACCTTTGAAATAGCTGCTTCCAAATGATAATCTTGACTACCTAAATCCATATTACCTGAGACCATGTAAGCTATGGACTGCGAAACGTATTGTAAAAGAGACATCCGAGCTAACTTTTCTTGAATAGTTCCATAGCTGTCGATTGTGCGACCAAATTGTACTCGTTGCTTAGCATGTTCCGTAGCTTTCTGAATGCAATATTGCATAGTTCCAGAAAGACATGCTGACATTCCAAATCTTCCGTTGTTCAAAATTTGCATAGCTACCTAATGGAAAATACTTTATAAATTTGAATTCATAACGATAAAAAGATAATTCTATGTATTAATTACTTTGAATCCTTGTCCTTCTTCTCCCAGTAAATTCTCGGCAGGAACTTTGACATTTTCATAAAAAACTTCTGTGGTGTTGCTACATTTAATTCCCATTTTATTTTCTGGTTTTCCACTAGTAACACCACCAAAAGATCTTTCTACAATGAATGCTGTCACTTTATCTTTGGTTTCCCCAGTGATAGGATCTGTAACTGGTAATTTTGCAAAAACCGTCATAATATCAGCCAATCCTCCATTTGAAATCCATATTTTATTTCCATTAAGAATATAATGTGATCCATCTGCCGATTTTTGTGCTTTTGTACGCACTGCACCTGCGTCAGATCCACAGCTTGGTTCCGTAAGACAGAAGGCAGCGAATTCGCCATTACAAACTCTTGGCAGATATTTTTCCTTCTGTTCTTTAGTACCAAATAAAAGTATACCCTAAAAATCAGCGTTTTTGTAGAAACCAATAAATTGAATTTGTATCTGATGAAATTATTAACTGACTTTGAAACCTATACTTTGATGAGCTCCTAAAGTTATACTGACACCTAAATCATTGTGACCAACAATTTCCACTAATCTTGCATATTGAGTATTATTGAGACCAAGACCACCATGTGTTTGCGAAACTTGAAGGGCAAAAGCCCCTAGTTCCCAAAGAGCTTTTTGAGTTTTTTCATCAATTGAAGAAGTTTCATCGTTTTTGAATGGGTCATTTACTTCCTAAAATCAATTTAAAGTAACTGCCTTAAAAATACGGTTTCTATAAATTATTATATATTGCATCAAAATTTCTTACATTAAAAAATGTTTCTACTGGATCGATCATCATTTTTACAGTTTCTTGCTGCTCTTCGGATAAACATTCAGGATACGGAAATATTTGATTAGCTTGCAGCTCACCCCGAAAGATGTTCATTGTAAATGACTGAGATTTTAAATTCGATGATTTGTCAGCTTTAGATTTTGGCACTGCTGCTGATTTTGCTACTGCTTGCGTTGCAAGACATCTGAAATAAATTGGCAAAGAACGCAAAATAATAACCTTGCGGACTTTCAAAGTTTAATTAATTCATAGTATTTTTGACACAAGAAAAAAGTTAAATATTATTGTTTTCAACAATTGGCACAGTACTAAACAAACTGTACATAGTTACGAAATATTTAATTTTGTTATACGAGTTTATATTCATTTTAGGCATTTTATAGATTTTGGAAGTATAACTTCCTTTTCGATAATTGCATATGTAGTACAAAATTTATAAATAAGTTTGCAATAATCTATAAATAAAATCTTTTTACCGACGAACAGATTGTATTGTTTCCATCGATATATTTTTTATTATTTTATCATCGATTTTAAAAGAAGGTTTATTTTTTTAAGTCGTTATTTCTTACTTTTTAATTTTTGAAGTCGGACTTTTATTATAATAAAATATTTATTTACTACTTATTAGTTACCTAACTTCCGACATCATTTGATAAATATTCAATACATGCATCAAGACATATTCTTATCGACTTTTTTTGTTGCTGTCTTAACAGCACTGGCTTATTAACATTAATATAGGCAGTTTTTGAAATTTTATTAAGCGTTCCTTTTCGGAGCTAATCCATTTTATTTTCTTTGAAACTAATTTTTCTGTTTCTTTCCCCAAGCCGTTACTCTGCGCGACAAGACCGCCAAATAAGATAATGCTGTTCAGAAATGTTTCTAATCACTAGCCAAATGTGCTTTCTCATCCATTCTTTCTCTCTGTCTCTCTTTTTCTGTTTCGCCCACTCTTTCAAATGCAAGATAGCGTTGCATCACAATGTTCACAAAGTCCCCTCTATCCAGTTTCATTTCATCTTTAATTGGACATGGTTCATTCTTATTTTATTATGACAATTGCTACGTCAGTGTAACGACTATTATAAAAAATGAAAATGTGATAGAAGTTTTTATGAACAATGATCGGTACAAATTAGAGCGACAAACGCTTACCTTGTATTTAAATCAATCAGTTTGTTAAGACTTTTCGAATCCAAAGTGACCTTTTTAAATAGTCGAAACATCTTGATCAGAATCCGTTTGAAAAGATTCGATGCGATAGCAAGTTGACGATAACAGTTTGTGCGCTGTACTATTGAAATGGTTTATATTAACGTAAAAACATCAGTATTTTCATAACGTCTCGATGTGCATGTTTAGGAATGACTGAACGTAAAGTGTCAAAGTCCAAGGTAGCCAAGCTTGTGAGCAAGTTTGTCGCCATCTACCGAGGAAAGATTTCTAAATTTTCTCAGACTAAAATGACCGAATGATTGCTAGGGATTACATGATAAACGCGTAGATAAAATATATAAATCTATAATAGACTATTAATATGTACTGTTTACTGGCTGAATAGACGATCACTTGATTCATTAATATAGTTGGACATTTTTCTTCGATTTTCAGTAATTTTATAGTTATGATAAACTGTAATGATTCCGCTAATCAACTTTAGAGAAACTCGGTTTTCTTAGCTAGCGACAATATATGTGGTATAAAATCGCCACGTTATCGATCGAGACAGATATTGTTCGGCGATCGCACGTTATCTCGGCGTTCAGTTATTGATCGCAACGCCATCAATCCGTCATTGATCGTAGTTCTAAAAGAAGCTTTTAATTTTAGAAGATCATAAACATTCATTTCTAAAAATCATCCATATTCCAGTATTAAAAGATCCTATTCAATATTTCTTATCTATGTTTAGTTTGAATTTCCATATAAACCTCGGATTTAAATCTAATCTTTGAATGAAAAATAAATAAATTGAAGATCGACACGCGCGAGAAGCCTTGCGATGCGCTTCGTCGTTGTAAAATTGCGCAAAAGAGGTTCAGATCAAATCTATAGCTGGTATGACGATAGTGATCGCGATATTGACCCCAGCACTGACCGATGTCAATGTATAATATTGAATAACACTTACAAATCGTATAAGAAAAAATTAGAAAAAATAGGGAGAATCTTATGATATAAGACAAAAAGTAACTTATATCTAAAAAAAAATTTATTTTATGCATTGTTGAGATAACTACAAAGTATTGTCGTATGAGTATTACAATGGAATGCTTGACATTGTTTTATAATAAATAGAGAAATTGGTTTTCCAAAACATTATCTTTAGATGGTATACGCAATATATATATATATATATATCTCGGTAGCAACGGTCGGTAAATGATCAATAGCATCCACCGGTAAAATATGACTAGAATTTACCAACGACCAAAACTTGAAAAGACCGCAATCTTGTCAGCTCACGCATGTTCAAAATATAACTATTAGGATGGCTCATAAAACAGACTTTCTACTTTATAGAGGACTTATTTAAAAATTCCGATTACCTTTTCTTCAAGTTCAACTCCGATCTATATGACATGCACATGTTCTACTTTTGCTTAATTCAAATAGCTTCTTTGTAATTAAACTTGGAAGCTCAATTTTCCAAGAAGATGTTTTGGAATAAAAATCAATTATATTCGAAAGAGAAAATCAGCCGGCTGTACTTCGATCAAAAACACTAGAAAGCAGACAAAACCGATCATTCAAAAAAAAAAAAAAAAAAAGAAAGGAAAGCCATGGCCAATTTGAGGGATCACCCAGTTATCAATGGAAGCAGAGAAAGCAACATTTAAGCGTATAACATAGAGAATCGCAATCGGCGTTGTTCTGCCAAGGCAAGCGAGATATGAGTTGCGCGGAAAGTAAAAGTGCGGAGTCCGGGCGGCTCTCACTTGGGGGGACCGCGGCCACGGGAAAAACCTCGCGCGCGCTTTCATACGGCTCGTGCGCCTCGTCACTTTCGGTTCCTACGCAAGCCTACTTCTGGCGCGATGCCGTAAACACACACGTGATAGTTTTATTTCAACTCGCCGTTGGTGTACGTTTCTTGTAGTGTCTTTTAAGTTAACTATTAAGCTACTTTCAGCCATGGAGACAGACGTGGTGAACTCGCTGGGTACCTTCAGCGATAGCGAGTACTACATTGTTCCAAATTTTAGTTGCAATAATTTCTATCTACCTAGTTCCATCCAACTGTTTGAAAGTGAGTACTTTTTTTTCAAGGACGCAATCGTTGATTATGTTCATTTCATTGTTAACTGAAGTGCTGTACATCATACTGACAGCAGCGATGTTGATGGGTAAACATGACATACGAGAAAAAGCACGTGGTCGTCGTAAATATCAAAATATCAAAGGTACTTAACGTAATGGTGATTGATTCGGCTTCCGCCCATACGGAGTTTAAATTATTTTATCATTAATTCGATTATTAAAGAAAGTAAGGACACTGTTATTGTTACTATTAATCTAAGAACTACGTTCGCTTTTGAACGTTACGGATGTGCACATGAGAGACCCAGGCTCTTAAACCGTGTAAATGGTAACGAATCTTATTGAATATTCAAAAATTCCCCAATTCGCATATTACGAATTTCTAACGGTAATCACTTAATTTTATTCCCTTCGTGTGCGTATGTGTGTGACACAATTCTGTGTGTCGGTGAATATTGTCAAAAAAGTAACATGTGTTTCATTATATATAACATTATATAAAGTAAATATATAATGTGGGTTATATATTTCTTAACTTTTATTTATAACCGCGATTTGATTATTTCTTTTCCCGTTTTGCGCGGTTTAACAAAGACAAGTTTTTTTCTTTTTTCTTATAGCATGATGACGCGAAATTTATGCACATATACAAGTACCATCTTATATGCAATATCCAACCAATATGGGATATTTTGAAGTATTTTATAAGCTCGTACATGCTAATCACACAAATGACAGTAGTATCCAGTTATTGCATTGGTATCTTAAAATACGACGTGATTAAGAATTCATAGTAAAACTTGTTTTTCTATATTTACCCGAACCTAGATTCCGAGGAGATCATTTCTGAGTATCGCTATCGAATAATCGACATCTCCGTTTCACAAATAAAATATCTAAGTAACAGCTCGAAAGACAATAAAGTTCACTAATAATCATATACACACACGTGCTAATTATAAGAATCGCGAAGAATCCACATTGTCAATGCCAGGTATAAAAAAGAGAGTAGCCGAAAAGAGAGGAAGGCCCGTAGTGCCTCCCCTCGCGTGCGACAAAAATGCCCATAAAAATAACAATCACGTAAGAGCGCTTATCAGAGACGTGATGCAACTAATAATCCCGGCGACAAGCAGCGACGGCAACAGCAGCGCAAGATGAAAAGGGCCGCGTGTTCTCTCCGCCTCGAAAAAAGAAAAACTCTGTAGCACCGCGTGCACGGTACACGGGCTCTCTTGTGCGCGCAGACTCCGAAATTCGCGTGTCCTCCTTTTGAAACCTGCGCGCGCGCGACGCACAGTGAAAGTCTCTACCGCGGCAGACTCTCTGATACCAACACGCGCGCGCGCGCGCACGCTATATAATGTAATATGCGCGAATGCATGTTTGCATTATACAAGCGCTCCTCTTTCCTTCTTTCGTTTTTCTCTGTCTCTTTTCCCTTGGCCTGCCGTGTATGTAACGCATTTGCCTCTCGAGCGCGCGCATGTGTAGCGTAACTCGCGTGTGCACCCAGATGGAGAGCCGCACTGAGCGGGAATTGCAAAATAAAGATTATCCGCAGGTTGCACATTGGCGCATAAGCATTGGAACATTTTTTTTTTTAGACTTACATTTCTACCGTACCCTACATATACAGCTAAGATATGTATACGAGTAGGTTAATGTCGTTATAAGATAGTCATTACTTTTAACTATATAAAAATATCGTATCTCTACAAAGAAGATTACGCTTTGAAATCAACTCTCGAAAGTGGAAGGCGCGATACCAAAGATCTTCATACGTGAGTCATTGATGGTTTTATGCAGTGTTCATGAATATAAAAAATTAGAGGTTGTCCTTGCTCCTTGAGAAACTCCTCTTAAAAGATACTTTTAACGATCGAGTGCCATAATTTGAACGTTGAATGTCAAAAACTCGTGAAAAGATCGGTAAGCTCGTGAAAGAAAAAGCAACTAGCTCTAGCATTTGAAATACTTTATGTCGTAAGGCTTAGCGTAACGCAACTCTCACTCCGTCAGGTGAATAAGTTTCGAGCTGTTTCCTGACTATACAAACTCTGTTTGTTTTGCTAATCTTCTTCGGTGGCGTACAGTTATAGTATGAATATTGCTTTAAGTTTCACATACTCCGTAAAATTGTTTTGGAAGAGGGATAATAATTCCTTCTTTAGTTATCTTTAGTTATTATGCGTCCGAGATACGTCACGACAATATCATTTACGAAATTTACGGAAATTAATTATAACGATCACTGATTCAAGTGTTCGAGGCTGGCCGTCAAGACCATTGTCAAAATCACGTGAAAAAGGAAATACCAAAAGTGATTTACTTTTTTTCCTCCTTGCGCCAGCATGTCGTCGATTTGAAGAGTCAGATAAGCAACTTTAATTTGAGTAATTAATTGCGTACTTTATGCTCGCTCATAATGTCAAGTTTAGGGTGTATGTGGAGAGGTGTGTCAGTTCTTATTTATTGGCTTTCAAATGAAACTTGATTTTTATCTTCGGTACATTAACGCGGAGTCTCATGGCGATTTTGTAAGAATAAATTTTCAATCCTTATACAAGCCGAACCAAACAGTAACAGTTTTTCTGATTCGTTAATCAAATATACACCTGCGAGACGTGCACGTAAAAGCCCATAACGTCCAATTATTCGCCGAAAGCTGACAGCCCCAAAAGTTTTTTGAAAAACTCTCAAATTCCTCGGCGGTCGTCATTTGAATACGAAAGCAGTAGCAAACTATAATGTTAATTGCTTAGCCCGAGGCCTCGCCATTACATTAATGCACGTATTCGAGTGCAAAGAAAAAGAAGAGGGGGTGAGGGGGTATCGGCGACAAGAGCAGTCGTTCATCGCAATAAATGATAAATATCAGCAGCAATAAAGAAATGGAGTGTGAATCTGGTATTGGCTACGTTGCAGGCTTGGGAAATTTCGGAGTTGGCCTCGTGACGGTGGCGTCGATGCTGTGCGCGGCGTGCGTTTATCTGGCGGTGGACGCCTGCAGCAACATCTGCTATCGGAAGGAGAGTCAGTCGGTCAAGATCAACGCCTGCGCCGTCTTATCCGTCTACCCGATCGCCAGCCTCTGTAGCCTCGCGGCTCTCGCGCTGCCAAGGTAATTACGCAAATTGACAGTGCACCGCGCTCTCGACAGTCTACGGAGAATCGGACCAAAAGCACGGAGGACCTTGTCCTTGTCAATTGTAGAGTGCGCGTTACGTCGAATTTTCGTGAAAAAAAAACATCTGCTGTACTTAACGGTACTCCTTCGTTTATTTATTATTATTTTTTAATTTACCCAAGAAACAGATATTAAACCTAACCATGAGGAACTACCGTTGTTCGTAAATCTCTCGACAGACTACTTACCATTGCACGGGAGACGTACGTATTATGCTTATAGGGTGTAATTTTCAAAGGCACTGTATTAGTTTAAATGAAACTGTTCATTTCGCAATGACGACTTTATGTATACGTTCTTTTTTTAATAGAGTTCAATTATAGTAATGAAGAGTCGTTCGATAACGGCTATTATAATCCATTTACACGGGGCGTGGATCGTTGGGATAAACTGTAAGAGTACATGTCGATTGATGAAAACAGTAATCTCTCTCGCCGATAGTATCAGGTTTCGAAAATCTACGATAATGAAATGCATTGGCTGGCTCTCAACCCTATTGACTTTTGGCTGAAAAAGCGACTGACGTACCAACATGGTGATTGAGATTCAAACGGTAAATCGTCGGGCGTACGAACAAGAAAAAAAAGACAGAAAGAAATCTCCGGAGGTGCATCTTGAAGTCGTTGGGAAAAGTGGACAACGCATTTGGCCGAACGAGCCTAATCAAGAAACACAAGGCAGAGGAAAGAAAACGAAGAAAGAGAGACAGAACAGAAAGGGAGCCGAACATGTCGTTTAGTGCATTAGCGTGCACACGCCCGAGTGTCAGTGGATAGATCGACGATTCGATAGCGAGACAGGTACAGCGGGAAAAATCCGAAATACTCGGACACACAACATTCGGGAAAAGGGAGAAGAGAAGGAGCAGCGAGCGCGGATGAGCCTTCCAAACAAGTAAAAAGCGAAACAGATAAATTGCCTCACAATGTGAAATGTAAACAGTTTATCTCTGCAGGACTCTGACGGCAAACCGAGAAATACGAAATGAAAACGAAGAAAAATCGAGTGTGAAAATAACACAATCTTTTTTTCGAAATTGATGAGCACAAGTACGGTACCTCCTAAAGATAAACCACGCTCGAGAAAAAAATGGGGAAAAAGAATCGCAGTCGATCCAATTAAAACTCACGATGGCCTTCGTCCGTCAAAATGTCGAAGAGCAAGCGAGAAAGAGAGGGAGAGAGCGGATGCGCGACGACGACGAAACTAATGATGCCGTATCAAGCTTAGAGTGGTGTTACCAGAGAGCGAAAGAAGAAGCTATCTCAACAGCGCTGGAGTCCACTATCGGTCGAAGGTCTGATTGCAGCTGGTGATACGCGAGGTGAAGCTGCAACGCGGATACGGACGCTGCAGAGGCTAATGAATAATGGAGTTTGGCTGTGCGCTTTGTCTCCTCGAAATTGACTATCCTCTCTCTCTCTCTCTCTCTGACGTCTCTTTCTCGACAGCTGCTTGTCTTTCAGCTGCGCTCTGCTGTCGATGCGATTTCTCCGTCGTCGTTGCGCACCCCCTGCCTCGTCTGCCTTTTTTACGAACGCACGCGTTTCGGATAGCCGGGATTGTTTCTGAATTTCTTTTGTCCAGTCGCGGCCGTCTCTGATTCTTTGATAATCATCTTAATGATGCTTTAATTGCCGCGTAGTTGAGTGTTACGGCCTAAGGGAATAACTCGCTAGTAGGCTTCAACTAAAAATCAGCTCGCGCAAAAAATGTATCAAGCATCTTTCGGCGATCATAAATACCTTCCCATCATAAAGTCCGGTATTAAAGCGCTCGACGTCGCGAGCATCGAGAACTTGTCGAGAATTGGAGCGTTAAAAAGAATCTTGAAGTCGAGCCGCGGTCCAGAGTCTAAAAGCAGCGTCCACTTATCATTACGGCTAATTTACTGCAAAGCTAGCCAACAAAGGCATTACACGCTACCGGGTAGTCGCAGATGCCATCTCATCTTTCCGAAAAACGCTGACTAGACTGTAGCCCGCGCGGCCGCAAAATGACACGCGAACTCGACATTAGCATGGAACGAAGCTCGAGGCCACGAGAGAATAAAAAATATACGTTACAGGGCGCAGCTGCTGTCGGAAGGTTTGACGCAGGTCTCGCTGACGATCTCGCTGTACCGGCTGTTCCAGTTGCTGCTGGAGCTGGGACTCCGAGGCGCGAGCAAGGCGCCGACGCTGGCGCTCAAAGTTGGCCCGTGCTGCTGTTGGCCGTGCCTGCCCATGCCAAGCCTCGAGATGACCGAAGCCAATTTGTCCTGGCTACGACTCACCGTCCTTCAATTACCTATAGTTCAGGTAAGTCTCCTCTATATTATACTCTTTCTTTCTTCTTATTCTTGCCCATGCCAAGCCTCTCTGCGCCCTACCGTTCGCCTCAAAAATTCAGGTCTCCACACGAGCCCCCGCACTAATGAGTCACCAACTTTCCTTCAAAATTGATGCTCCTCTCGTTGTACTAATGCCCGTGATTCGCAACTTTTTTTCTCGCGAATCGCCATCATTTTCAAAACGAATCCTTCGAATGTAGATTCGCGGAATAAACGTTAGAAACGAAATTTTTGTAAATTACGATCTTGTCAAGGGTAATGATTTATAGTATGTGACTTGTTTTAAAATCGATTTCGTAATTGACCAATTGACGGTTGCTATACTGCTGCTGCTGTTGCTGCTGCTACTGCTACTGATACGGAAGGAAGGTGCGCATTGAAATCGTACAAATATAAATTAACAAAAATAGTCGGTCGACTGCAGTTATTTTAATAGAGCCCAAGCCATTACTAACACTTTAGGCTCTTGATACTCGAGAAGGAGAGAGAGAGAGAAATAGAAATCTCGAGGACCTTGATTTTTCGACGCTCACTGCCCACTTGACGCGCCGAAACCACCCACCGTACAGACGGCGCGCACCACTTATACTCGTATAGTACAAGTTAACGAAGTATTTTCTTTTTCCTAAATCCTGTCTTTTTTGCATGGAGTGCGAAAGACACGTAAATGTAACTCTTTTTTTCATTTCGAGCAGACAAAAACGACGCTAATGTTTTTTCTCCAACAAAAACACGTGACTTCATTCTTACAATACAACCACAACAGATATGAGAAAACTATTCGTCTTCTTTTAGAGAGCAGAATGCTATTGGCTATAAGATTATAGCCCGCTGAGCTAAGCTGTGATAAATCAACTGCTTTGAAATGCGTTTGTCGAATTCGGAAATTGTTGTTTTCTTCGTGGAAAAGGAAAGTGTCGCATTCTGACGTATCGTATCATTAATATTATAAAATGTCAAGTTTAAAGTGGCAAAGATGTTAGGTTTTCGGGGGAACATGTCCACACACATTTCATTCATCATAATTTAAAGGACATTTACACAAACGTGAATAAAGAATTTTTTAATTGGCTGAGAGACTGAATCGATAAGGATAATTGATAGTCTTGCTTCGTGTTCTTCATTAACGACTGAGAGATTTTTCAAAGCAAGCGGAAGCCAACGAAAACTGAGATTTTTCATGAGAAAATCACAAACAACAGACCCTCCAGGAGAAAACTTAAGATTTACGGAAACTTTCCCCTAGTTTCTTCTAATCAACGACAGGAAGCTTTTCTTTTTTGTTTGAGCTTAAAAAAACAAGAAGCTACCCAACAATGAGCATGAAATCGCGCCTGCAATTACTTTCATCTTCTTCGAATGAGAAATAGATAGGGAAAAAAGCGAAGGAAAGCTATAAAGCGCGGAGGGAGCATCGGTTACGGGTGTTACGTACAGAATTTCCAGAAGCGGCTGTACACCACTGCTTGCGGTCAAAGATGAAAGCCTAACACGCAATCTATTGTTAAAAGAGTTCAAAGAGTTACGCTGCACAATTAGTCGAATGATTCGGCGAGAACGAGCCCGGAAAATTTTGCTCGTAATCGGTTTAACCGAAAACCTCCACGAGAAAACTAATGAAGGGCAACGTTATTTTCACAGGGACTGATCTACTGCATCCTACTGTTCATGTCGGCCGAGGCACCGATCTTCGCCACGAGCTACGGCCGTTTCTTTCAGCCGCTCGTCATAATTAGCATACTTCTTGGAATTTACGGGCTGACTGTCGTTACCAAGAGCCTGCAGGACATCGCGCCAGGTATGCACACCGCTCTACATATGCAAATGTTTTTTTGGGCATTCGGTTCTCTTGCTATTGCACACGAAAGAAAGAGGCGATCGATTTGAATAAGTATTTGCTACCGATTGTCAATAGACGCGATAATGTGTGCGCTCTTTTGGAAACTGACTTTAAGTGCGGTTGTGCTTCAGTATTTTATGCTTGAACTCACTGTTTTGCATTTCAAATAAATAATTTCTGGAGAATTCGATTATACACGAAAGAGCAGTTGAATATATTTCCTTTCTCGGATGCCGTAAGAGTCAGATTAACTAAAATGACACCGAGAGCTTAATTTATGTAAATTTATTTGTCTATTCGTCTGTTCGTAGACCAATTTTTCGTGTGATTATTAGACCAACTACTGACATAACTACCGTACTACAAAAGAATATCCTTATAAAAACAGAATAATTTTCAAACTGCAAAACAACAAATAATGATTTTGGAAAAAATCATTTAAAGTTGACATTAACCGACATACTTTAACATATATTTTGTTATTTATTTCATCATTTAACTCGAAAGAACATTGATCTGTTCCAAATCATTATTTGTGAATTTTTAGTTTTTAATGTAAAATAAAATTTGCTTGCCTTTTCGACGAGATGCTTTATAAGCTAGGTTTTTAAAAGAAATGGATTCAAACGTCCTATGGGAGAATATATCTTGAACATATTTCAAGTTGTAGATGATTCGAATTGATAGATTTACAGTCCGTTTGCTGTCCAATCTATCAGTCCAAATTACGTTAATAGACATATATTAACGTTATAAGCTACAGTATAGGACGTTTGCACTTCGAATCTTTAATAACTGTACTGTTGAATACAAAAAAAACACAGAACTTCGATCCTCTTTTTTAATATCGATAATATAATAGTAAAAAAAATGTTGATGAAAAGATTCACTGTAGCATCAAAAGTCAGAAATCATAAAAAGTGAATATAAGCAGCGATTGCCCAATTGAAACGATACGTATCAACAAATTCATTAGCTAAGTCTCACTGAATTATTGTGAAATCAAGATGGTATTTTTAGCATTCGTTACATTAGTGCAGTACGCGCTGCAACAGACGTAAATTACAAAAATCACAACGCGCTCGCGTGCCCTCACGCAATGATACGCTCACTGCTTCAAAAACCTTTCAAGTGTTTCGCGAGTAATGAGTTCTTTCATAAAAAAAAGCTGCCTTTCATAACAATCACGCGCTGGATCTCGCTCTCAAAATATCGGCTATTAGAATTGAAAAAAATCTTGAACGCCTAATTGTAATCATATAAAGATATTTGAAAAAATTTGAATAACATACGTGCTCCGTAATTTACAATGAATAATAGTACAGAATTTAATTTAACGGAAAAGAACTTGAATAACTCGCAATTGAAAATAATAATAAAAATTTTAATTATATAGTTACACTTCGAGTAGCATTTATTTTCGATGCTGTTTTAATGAAAGTCTCACGTGTCAGAGACGCACGAATGAAGATTTTATTTTCTGAGAAAAGAAAGCTGCGTTCGTGCTGGCCGCTACGTCACGAAGAATCGGACAACTCATTTCGAGACGATTTAATAACCCTTAAGCAGATGCGCGTAGTCTCATTCAATCACCGGCTCTGTTACGGGCACAAGAGCGAAAGAAATTGCCGCGAAACTGATAATTTCATTTTTGGCGCTACATGAAAATTAGCAAGGCCATCGACAAGACACTACTTTATTCTTGCCGAATGAATTAAAAGTAATGAAGCCCATCGCAATTTTTGCCGAACGCATGCGAAGCAACGGTTTTTCAATAAATATCGCATGCAAGACCACACGCGCCGCGAAAGTACGTTTTTTTATACGTGAAAAGCTGTTAATTGGCTGTACGTACAACTCTGACAACTTTTTTTTTTGCGCACGAAGAAACTCCTCTCTCTCTCTCTCTCTCTCTCTCTCTCTCTCTCTCTCTCTCTCTCTCTCTCTCTCTCTATCTATCTCAATTGTTTTGCAGAGACTAAACTTGCCCAGAGAACGATAGTCGCTCAAATGGTATTGTTATTCTCCAAGCTGCAGGGCTTCCTTATCAAGGGCCTCGTCGACACTGGCCTCTTCCCCTGCAATCCACCACTCACACCGCTTGTTTACGCAAACGGTAAGTGCACACAAGCAATTTAACTGCTATTAGCGCCGCCGTGCGATTTTTGAGGCTGCTGCTGCTTTTCTTCTTTTTTGGTAACTGCGCTTCCGAGGCGAAGGATTTTTTTTTTTTTGTTTGATGGTTTAAGGAGCAAGGGCAGAGTCTGTTCCAATTGCGGTTGGTTTTCTATTTGATTTTCATTTAGTAGCTAGACTCGAAAATGGGAAACGGATAATTAGAGAGTTTTATGTGGCGGTGGGAGCTCGTAAACTGATTTTTACTCCGGAATGTTATTTAAAAAAAGAATTATACTACACGCATGAAGTTGAATGTTAGCTAATTTTGAACGGCGTCTATCCATGATTGTTTTTTTCTGTCACTGCGTCAACGCTTCAACACCTGCTCGCACAATTCCCCCCTATGCATTCAAAGTGTAAAAGTGATACTTTCGAGAATCATGCTCTCTGATCCTAATCCCTCTTTCACCCATCCAATATAAATCTCACCCCTTTTATTTAAACTGCCCTTCATCTCGTCACATCTCTAAAAAGTGTCTCTTACACGTGTCAAAGTATAACTGTCCCTTCATAAATCCATAACCCCCCAAAGAGACATTCATTTTCAAGAGGCAGTAAGAGCGCGAAAAAAAAATGTAGTATATATCTCGCATTACTATTGTACAAAATGAGGCTTTCGCGCGCGTGTGTGCGTGCGTGTTAAAAACGTGCGCTTTGTCTGTGCAGTAACGTACGACGCCCTGATGGTAATCGAAATGTTGTTGCTGTGCTACGCGGCAAGGCTGATTTACGCCGGCGACGAGAACGAGGCGGTTGTAACCAACAACGCCAGCAATGCGAGCAGCAACGGCGGTCAGACAGATCAGCAGCGCGACAAGAGCCTGACGAACGGCCATGACTCGGTCAGCCTCCAAATTCAGCAGCAACAGCACGCGCCTGCTGCTACACCCAAGAACCAGACCTCTTGAAGATCTACATCAAGCCGCGCGCTTCTGTGCGCCTTCATGTCGCTGTAGTCCCGTACACACACACACACACACATACACAGACTACCAAAGCTCTTTTCGTCGCTTTGATGTGTGCGCGTGCACACGCACTCGCACACACATACTCTGCTTTTATTATTTCTTTTTCCGTGGAGAGATGCGTTGCACGGAAAAGGACAAGGTGTTGCGGTACGCTGATAACGCGCTGCTCGTGCCTTTGTATTCGGATGTACGGATGCAGGAAAGCAAGCGAGCAAGCCAAGCCAAACAGAGACATGCACATTTATGTACGAACAGTCTTTCCGAATGCCAGTCACGTACGCGCTCTTGTGGCTTGTATCCTATACACACATGCACGCTTTGATTGAAACGTGTTACTTATGTAAAAGCGCTCCACTGCAAGCGACTTACTCTTTGTGACACTGCAGTCCGATATAAGTGATTATGCGCGTGACAATATCGAGTCTCATTATTTCGTATATGCAAAACGTTTAGCTAAATCGACCGGTACACGCTCGACGAGACAGTTTTCTTGTTATTATGAGTCTCTGTTCAACTGTTAATCGACGTGTATTCATTTTAATGAGTTTCTCTATTATGAACAATCAATACAGTCCTAATGATTTGCAGATTATCGATTTTACCAAGATTTTAAATATCTTAAGACTTGTTTTTAGTCATTAACTGTTACTTTACTTGAGTAACTTTAGAATACAGCTAGTACTTAAATGTATAACTGAAATGATTAAGTTATTTTATAAAATTAAATTAATTGTTCCATTCGGCATTATACTTATTATATTATTTGGCATTCTAATTTAATGGTTAGATGATTTTTAGAACATTGTAACTGTAGATTATCAGTTTTATGATTACAATAGTAAAAACAATTATTAATAATTTTCTTAAAAAAAAATTTAGTCTAAAATGAATGAAGTCAATGAATTGATAAATACACTTAAGATGTATTGCGAATAATTTTGTCTTATAAAAAAAACACAGAAAGACAATTTTGTTTTCTTTTCTGACCATTACCATACAGAGTTACATTTTTTAAATATTTTTTAATTATACGGAAAATTTCCATTTACAGTAGTAGTACTATTGCAAATATATTTTATAGAGCAAAAATAATAGCCAAATAATCTCCGTTAGAACTGAATGAAAATAACTCGAACCGAGATTGAAATTGAAATTAGAAACAAACGCAGATAAGAAAAAGAATGATTTAAAAGCAGAAGCGTCTTTGAAAATTATGAAGAAGCGTCAGGTGAAATCGCCGAGCGTTTGTTTCAATCAACAAGTTACGGTGCACTTAATTTTCATGAGTGTGCTCTAAAAGAAGAAGTCTTGACTCATCATCAACGCGCCACCCACATTACTCTCACAGGCACACATTTTCTCTCGTTTTAGAAACTCTTTCGCCACCCATTAGGTCTCGTTAGCCAGAAAACTCTCGACTTTGAAAATCACAACACTCGTTGGGGCAAGAGAACGAGGAGAACAGACGGAGAACGCAGCGAGAGACAGAGCGAGGAATGCGAAAAGGGAGACGAAGAAGTAAAATAACGCCGAAAGGGAAAGTGACGTGAGCACTTTCAGTCGAAATGACGGGACAAAAGTTGCATATCTAGAAAAGTATTGCCGGTGCGAAGCTCTCGAGGCCTCGGATATATTTTTCTTCGTCTCTCAGTCACTCACGCCGTGGCGAACAGGTCAAAATAGAGCCACATGTTGCTCACTCGTGAACGCACTATCATCGTCCGACGAGTGCCAGACCCTCGAGTGACTTGCAGCTCTCTCATCTCCGCACTCCTTCGCCTGTGCGAGCGCTCTAACTGTTCCAGCGTGCAGCTTTTTCGAGAGATACAGGAGGAGCAAACTGAAAAATGCTCCGGAACGCGTTGTACGTGCCCCCGAGTGCATTACGCGGTGCATACGTTGCTCCTTCCCGGTCTTTTTTATTTTCTCAGTGTGCGTCGCCGATTCCCGCTAACACGCCTTCGGCTTCTTCCTTCGGCAAAGCAATTAGTTAAAGAGGGCGAGGCCGGCGCTTCGTTTGTCCCCGGGGAGTCAACCAATACTTTGACACTCTTCGTTTTTTTCCTTTTTTTTCTTTTAAATTAGATCACGCCGCCTATTCACGCGCGTGTAGGAAAAACATTTCCTGTCGCAGTTACTTGATCATTTAATTTGTCGTTTTCAAGATCTTTTTCACAGCTGTGCCTTTTCTCGGGTGCGATGTCGCGTTTTTGTATAACCGTGAAGAAAAACACTCGCGACACGTTAGATTCGAGGAAAATAAAGCGGAAGGCTCAGATTATTAATTTCCGTGAGCGTGAAATGTAGCCATAGATAGCGTCGAGTTGTTCCTCATTCGTTATCTCAGTTTCTTACGTCTGAATGTTAAATTTTTCCAAATTATCAAGATTCGCAGATAATTTTCAAGCATTTATTAAACGCGAAAAACGCTTTTTTTATCAAAGTTGTAATCGCACGCTTCAAAATTCCCTTAAACATAATAACCGTGTTGTATTATTACAATTTGAAGAATGATCCAGCCGATTGACTATAAAGCAACTGTTTGCAGCATTAAACAAACGGGAAAGAAAGAAGAACGCAATTTCACTGGTATTTATTTATTCACACTTGGCAAAGCCTGAAGAAAATACTTAAGGTAAAATACGCGCGCGTGCTTTTCAATTCAGCTCTCAATCATATAAACTGAAAGCATCTCAAGCCTGCACCCCGCCAAACGAAACTCGCTCTGTTGTCAGTGAGGCCGGAGCGTCAAAACGTTATAGAAGCAAGGGAAAACATCGGATCGCGGGAGAGACGTGCTCATTGTATTATTTTTATTCCAAGCGCGACAAAAAGAAGGAATAAAGCAGCTACCTAAGGCCTTAAGCACATACGCGTATAACGAGATGTATCCCCGAGCAAAAAATGTGTAAGGGACAGCACGCGGAACGCGAGCGAGTGAGGAGGCTAAGTCAAAAAATCAACACGAGTATGGCCTTTCGATAGCCTACCGGTAGGCGCGCGCGCAGATGCCAAAGACATCTTACACAGCTGACTTCTCTTCTTCTTTTTTTTTTTATTCGTTACGAACGTGTACCAACGCCGACAAGCGGCTTAAGGAGATTTGAAATTCTATGGGAAAATAATAACAATTTTTTTTCCGTGCCAGTCATTCGGTAATGGATTTCTCGAATTGTTACGCGAGGGGAGACAGAATTCGCTTTTTAGCCTGTTAAAATGTTTTCGGCTTTCCATAGTATTAACAATCGATTGTATTTGGAATTAGGGCCCAATTACTCTGTAAAACATGAGATTTCCACTATTCAACTTTTTTAAACGTTGAATTGTACAGTGGGCATTGATATTTTTATGTGTCGTTTGTTAGCCTGTATCAAGAAAAAACTAGTATTATAAAGTGACAAATCGAACGACTTCTTGAAAAGAAAAATTATAGGAATGATTATAATTTTGAACCATTTTAATAAAGTTTTCCAGCAAGATTTCTAAAATTGACAGTCTTAAAATAAATATCATGACTAGTATTTACTTGATAAAAACAGCTCACTTAGTAGGCTAGTAGGCTACTAAAATACGAGTATAAACTCAGTAACTCTTGAGAGTAAAAAACAAGACAAAGAGATACTAAAGAATAGAAACAAATAATAGGATACAGCCGCTATCGTCGTAACATCATTTTTAACCATTTCCTCTTATGCATCTTAACATGCAGGCAGACAAGCTTATCTAAGCTTTCGTGGGTGCGTGGTTATATTTTTCACAAGAAAAAAAAAGACAGGACAAAAGAAAAAGAAAGAAACAAGCCGATGAATTAGCGCGGACAAGTGCAGCGAAGGCCAGCTGGGAATAGTAATTTCCCGTTTTAACGAATCACGTATAGGTACCTCAAACTCCGAGCGAGATCTCTCCAAGCGAAGATGGCCTTAAAAAACGAGATTAAGCATTTTTTTTTCCAGGAAGCTACAGGCGGCGCAGCCAATTCGTATTCGTGTGGCTTTGCGCTGGTGACCCTCGAGGCTTCTCTCCCTCGCGCGCGTCTTTTTTTACAATTATTTTCGACGCTTTCGCGCGCGATGCTGATGCGCATCATATCTGAATTTATGAATTTTTATGACACGTTCGCATCGTACACTCCGCCGGATAAAAATAATTTATCGCGCGACAATTATGCTAATAACCCGTGTCATTTTGACGCGGGAGATTTTTCTTTTCTCTCTTTGGATGATTAAAATTGCAGAGCGTAATTTTTGGCGAACGTGCCACAATATGTATTATTAATTAGATTAAGAAAATGCGGATGTTGTATGCAGCTGCTGCCGCCGGTAAGATGCGCATACATCAGTTATTATGCGTGGTATAATATTATCATGTGATATACCGATGCTTTATGGATGCGAGTAAAAGATGGTATTCGATAATTTTTGGTTACTTTAATAACGTCCTTGCTGAACCCCCGTACTTTTTACGTACAGATACACACATATTCGTAAATCGTTTAGCTTAATTTGGATATTAATCACTCAACGTCACATTCTTTTAAACCTTTTCGACACTCCCAATTCTCGTCTAATAAATATTATTATTAAAACTTTAAAAATGATCGTTGTACTCAACATATAAATATCTCTTGCATCACACTTAGATGTTAACGAATTCATTGGTTCACAAAATTTCGAGCAGTCATCATTACGCTACAACATTTTTCTGTACATCTTAATAACTTCGATTAAACATTGTGCGATGAATGTTAGACGTCTGACAGAAATCAAAACACGTCGTGATAAATAGCTTTTAATTATTCGGTCTCGTAGGTCTGTAGCTACTAAAAATTTTATTCTCACGACGACGAAAGCGAAACCAAGACGTTGAAATTATCAAAAAGGAGTTGAAACAAAACTTGAAAAAAGAGAATAATTCATAAATTCAACCAACATCTTGTGCTTCGGAAGTTCATTGAAGAGCGGAAAAATAACACATTAAAGAAACATAAGACTGTACGGGGAAAAAAAAGAGACGACGGGGCGGGAAAAACACGCGTGGCGTGAAAAAGAAGACGACTTTTCCGTACATAACGAGAAATCAAACATCTGTCCATGGGTGAATCCTCGTCCATCATCATTGTCGCCGTCCAGTGCGTTCGAATGCGAGTCGACACGCATCTACGTCTAATGGTACGCCACGAAAGTAAAGCAAGTTTGGCGCGTATAATTTTCGGAGAGCGACACGAATCTTTCTCAGCATGTGTGTGCGTGCGTGCGCGCGCGCGTCTGTTTCGTCTCGATTAAAATCTTTCGGCTGTCTTCTAGTGTTTCAGTCTCTTTTGGAAGTCGAGGGACGCGCGCGCACCCGAAGGAAACTTTTATACGGCTCTCGCCGAGAGATCTGGAAGCTGATGCGCCAAAAATTCCAAGTGCACACGTGCTGCTGGCGCTGGCGAGCGAGAGAGCTTATCGCACTGTCCGCATCTCTCTCCTTCTCTCTCTCTCTCTCTCTCTCTCTCTCTCTCTCTCTCTCTCTACTGTAGCGATGCGCTCGTCGTATGTCGTCTTGCGTCTATCTGTTCCCCTGTGCTGCCCTACTTCTTTTTTCTTTCCCTTCTCAGGGACGGTTGAAGCTCTTCAAGGGACATATTTTTATGGGCTTTTCTTATTGTTATACCTGGGCCGCGTGCGCAGGCACGGCGCACGTGAGTTTTCTTTTTTGTATGCGAGAACGAAAACTCCGATGTTTTAGCGCCACTCGTTGTGCGACACACGTATCTACAAGGCCAGTTACTAATTCATCCCGCAGTTTCTTTAGTTTTTTCCTCGGCTATTCTTTCCTATATTTATGAGATGAGCAACTTGCCATTGGAATACGTAAACGAGAATTTCATTTGTTTGGGTTCCGAATTCATAGAGTTATGAATAATTTGAAGATTTAGGAGTCCGACTAAGCATCAAGTTATCAATCTATAATATTTGAGAAGCTATAAATACTTAAAAAGTCAAATAACGGTTGCGTTTTCGAATGATTACTGCAAGAATGTTTTATCCCAAGCCGAGTTGCAGTTATTTTTAAGTTATCTAAACTCGTACATAATATTAAGGACGTATCGTTTATTAGATCCCCTCATTGTCATCGCTTAGTAGGATAAATGATTAGGAATATCATCTGATGGGCAGCGAAGCATCGATATTTCTATAATCGTGCACGCCATCAGCAGCTACCACATATTGCAACCCTCTTGTTCTCGCGCCTAAATAAACGGACGAAAGTCGAAATTCTTAGCCCAAGCCATAACTCAACGATTTTGGTATTTTCCCTCCTCAGACTTCGACCCCGAAAGTGCACGTAGACTTTGGTAAGTAAACACGAGTAAAACTCCCGAATATCCACGGAAATCCTCGCATTTCCATTCGTCAAAGTCATCGAATGCGCGGAGGCTGCCCCATGCCGAAAACGAATCGTATATGTCACGAAGACTTTGTGTTCGAATTATTCGGCGTGGCTTTCTCACATGGTAGCTTACCGCTCGCCGAAATCGGCCTACAAAACGACTCCCTTCTTTTTCTTCACTCAGGAGTAATGGGTAGAGCCCAAGAAGCAGAAGAAGCGGCAATGATTTCTTTTTCTTTTCTTGCCGAGAGAGCGAGATTCGAGCCCACTGCGCATCGTCAGCCAGACCCTTTTTCAATCCACTGAGAAGTATGAAAAAAAGAAATCTCAACCGGCCGAAATAGTAGAAGGATACGCAGCAAGGGCGCCCGCGCAGCGGATGAAAGAGAGTTTTTCACGGCGGTCCAATTTACCGCTTGATCGTTCAATGAAGTGCTTAAATCGGCTGTGCTCGTGCGGATGTATCTTTCGCTTTGCTCGCGCTGATCATTTCGATTGGGAAAGACGGAGAGAGAACGAGAGAAAACCCGAACGATAGATTACGTGGAATTTTTTTTCTACTGGCTTGCTTTTAAATCAGGGGTAGATCGGACGAGAAAGTAGTTGTCTCATCGTTTTACGAAGCGGAGTATCATTCAGTAGCAACAAGTGAACCGATACAGTTTAGGGATTACACCGTGATCAATTTACTTTTTGCTATCGGCTTTTTTTCACTTCCGCAGTGTAGACGTCAATTCCTCTGGAAAGGAAATATCCAAAAATTATATTCTATTATTTTTAATTTTAATGAATATGATCATACGTTCGTAAAAGATTTCTTATTATCTAATATCAATTTTCACAAAGTTTGGTATTCGACGTCGACGAAGCAGTAATGCATGATGTTGATGACGAGCGTTAAAAATTTACAATTGTTGAACTACATCAAAAAGTCATCCATTTTAAAGCTTAAATCCTACAGATTAAAAAGAAAGTATTTAGTTATTCAGCGATATATAAATTATATTGTATTGAGGATAAAGATTCTTAAACCATTAACGTGTAAAATTTCTTTTCTTTTTACAGAATTTTTAGCGCAAAATGTCAACAGATACTAATTATCTTCCATAATCCTATATAAAAGAATTTTTACTGTTCTATATAATCTGATGTTTTCTCTAGTAAAGTTTTCTTTATCAAATTATGAGTTTTACATGAATATGTCAATAAACCTATAACTTTAACAAAAAAACCGATTTGCTAACGTTTTCTAAGTTAATTAGTTTCTTGTTGTTGCATTCAGATAAGTATATTATCGATAAAAAGTGCGGTCCGGATATGTAAGCATTCTGAAAAGTTCTGGAGAAAATTTTGTCTTTTACCTGTATTTCTACAAAATGGCAGTTTTTAATTAGTGTGATATTAAGTAGAAATTTGAATAGTTTTTATTTTTAGCGTTTTCCCAATATTCATATAACGAAATAAAATGTTTATTTGTGATAGGATACAAAGATTCAAAAATAATTTTTGAAATAGAATAGATAAACAATTTCCTGAAATTCAATTTTTTCATACAACGAAAGTAATTTAAGAAAGTTGAAGTCATTTAAAGAAAATTTCGAACGCGCGCCCAAATTTGGCAAAGTTAGTCTACATTGTTTCATGATTCTATAATCCCCTAATCAAAGGTTTCGATCCTAATTTTCTAAGAAGCCTCATTCAAAAGAGATAAAACAGAACATCCATATGAGGAGTTAGTTAATCACAGTATAACCTAGGAGATTTTTATTCGTTTAGTATGTTTATTCAACATTTGGTACTATATACCGTTAAACAATTTACATTTGAATCATTTGTATAAATTTAAAAGCTAAATATAGTCTTCATAAAACTATAGCCTTCATCGTACATGCAATCTTATACATGAACGTAGGAGATAATCAGCGTTCCATATGAATCCTAATTTCTTCTTGAAAATCATGAACAAAGTTTATGTTATCATGCATGTTTATGAATTTTTTAACATTATTTTGCGTGGAAGAGTCGTTGTATAAATTTAAATTATTTAAAATCATTTATTGTTGAATTATATTCTTTGAAAAGTCCTGCCTGGTTAGGATAAATTTGCTTTTTAAGATGTAAACTTTTCGGTTCACCATGTTTAAGTTTTTCTATCACTAAAATAAAAGTATGATTGGCATAATTAAATACAAAAATTATCAACTACAAAAAGTAAAAAACATTACACGTGCATTTGTAAAATGCGGCTTTTTCTCAATTAATGTGCCCAAGCAAATAAAGTACTCACACACAGACATATCTTCCTTAGGAGCTTCAGTCAGTGGCAGCGATAAAAAAGGGTTAGGAGACATTTTATTCCATCCGGTTCCAAACACTGTCAAGTTGACTTAATCTTAAAGTAGAGCTTAGGGAGCAACTTGAAGGATTAAATGTATTAAATAAAGTGTAAAGCTTCATTTACTAATGTTAATTTTATCTGAGCATTCATTAAATCCATAACATCAATATCTTACAAATTTAAACAATTCTTTTATGATTTTTAATTTTGCATCACCGGTTACTTAAGCCACGGGCACAATGCAGTGCTAATTTGTAATATCGCTTTGTGTATCGATCCAGTAATTATTTCAAATGTAAAATTTGTAAGAAAATATTTAATTGACTTTGACATTCAAATTTCCGGCTAATGGGTTATTTTTTCATATACCTAATACTCCAAGTTAGTATGTAATTAACAAAATTCACAAACAAAAAGAAAGTTTTATCTATGAAATAGTCTGGACTATCAAATAGATTACTCCTTGAGCCAAATGAAAATCCTCCTCCATAAATTAAGATAAAAAAAATCATAAGGCACCTATCGTCACGTTTATTATATCGTGATGTACACACGGAGACACAAATGTATCTCTCGTGCTAACCATGCTTCAAGTAGAATTGAATTTTATAAATTCTTAAAATATCTTTTATTTTACCAATTGATAGAAACATTAGCTTATATTTTTCAATTAAACAAATTTATCAATATTACCTGAAATATCCGTTGATCAATTGGTGGCTTAACATACGAGATTCCTCTGAATATATTATAATCCAAATTCTCATTACTTGTTATTTGCATCACATGCGTGACCGCAATTTCTAGCTGCTTCATTATTACTGAGCTGTACTACGTGAAAGTACGGCTAGAAAGATAGGATTTTACTTCAATCCTTTTTAATATTTTAATTCTGAATTTGCATTCTACGATCTATTTAAAAAAAACTTAAACCAAAATACACTAGTCAAAATGCAAATACACTACACTACGAATGAAATGATATAGTATGACATACATCGAAATACTGACAGCTCAACTGGATTGTCCGTTTCTCCCTTTCTCTATTGTACAATAGTATACACATGTAAAGCTACTGCAGAGTTTATAGGTCAATGTAATACGCTGCTATAAATTTACACGTCCATAAACCTTTAAAATTGTTCAGGATTCCTTTAGAAATATTAGTTTTTATAATTTTTAAAACAGTACTTTATGTCAATTTAATGTTGAGCAATATGTAAATAAGACAAAAAATCACTGTAAAATAAGCCAACTTAATTATATAGTATACAAAAGACAATTTGTATTTATTTTGGAAAATATTATTTTGTTATATTTTTACGCAGCGATTTTTAAGTTGCGCAGGTTTAATTCCAGGTAAAGTAACAAAAAATCTCGGCTCCCCACAGTTAGTGTGAATCACAGAAGTTTTCATAGAACAAAATCCTAATTACAGAAAAAGATGTCTCAAGATAGTATATAATTACGTGCGGTGTACCTTCCTCGAACAATATTACGCAAGATCACCTCAAAGAGCGATTTCAAAGGAAAGGCGCAAGAAAGCCGGCAGAAAGAGAGAGAAGCCAAAATCAATTAGCACTCAATCACCGACAGCATAAATCCGGAACTTGAACTCCTCCCTCTCCCTTTTGGGGACAAATTTTTCGCTTCCTAAGGTGGTGGTAGTCTGTAATTAAACAAAAAAAAAAAGAAAAAAGTAAAGAAAAAATGTCCAGCCGCAAGTTAATTAACTACGAGGCTTCCGCCCCATGTGCCTTTATAATCGTCGGATCTCCAAGAGAGTGGACGGATGTCAGGCTTGCGACGAGCCAGGCGGAAATTTTTAATTGGCGGAAAACTCGTTCGTGTCAAAACGCTTCAAACTTATTTTCCAACTGGTGCTTTCGCTTGGAATTTGTGTCCAGTCCGGTGACTCAGCATTATCGATTAATATACGGCAGTCAGTCTAATTATGATTTAAGTATGTTGTTTTAGGATTTATCTTTTCTATGTATGGACGGCATGTATTTTCGATCTTTGCTAGATCTTTGCTAGAGACTAAAACAGACACGTTGGATGCCAATTATTTCGTAAATAAAGTCTTTTAATTGTGTGGTATGGAGCACAACAAGTTAAACGGTACGGTTGAGGGAGTTTGTATTAATAAGTAATATCAACATTAAACAAAAACATTAGCTAAAAGAAATTCTTTTCCTTGACTCCTTCGTATTACAGCGGTTATTTGTTTCCTCTATGTATCTGTTTAAGCAAAAATTTCATCTTACTAAGAGGAACAAGAAAAGTCGGCGATACTCAATCACTGAATGCAGGCCGGGGCCGTCTGGGGAAAAACTTATGAAATTATCGGCGAAATAAGTTAGCCCGAGCACGTAGCTTAACAGTGCACAGATCCAGTTATGGAGTAGAACTCGGTGCGATCACGCTCTATTTGCGCACGAGTGCATTGTGCAGCATCCCTCGTCCGAAGAGAACAGAGAGGGGGGGGGGGGGAGAAGAAAAGAGAGAAAAAAGGTAAAGCGTCTTTCATGCGGTTGCGCTCGATCGCGAAGCCGTCTCGTTCTAATTACCTCGCGAGTTGCATTGTATGCCGGCAAGGAGTTTTCAGAGCGCGGTATACAATGGTTGAAAAATGAAGAAGAAGAAGGAGAAGAAGCAGAAAAAAAGTACGCCCTATTGTCGGTAGAGGCCGAAACGAGCGAGTGTATTTATGTGTGTGCGAGATGCTGATTTTTCTTGCGTCGAGGAGGTGGTCTAGACGCAGGATTAAGTCTCGTGTAAGGGTGTGGGACTCACGCTGATGAATCGGCTGAGCTTCAAAGGATTTTTTATGCTTCACTTTGATGCAGCTCGCTCTCTGTGGTTCAAGGGGGAGGGGAGAGGGGAGACGAAGTTTTACAGTTCGTCATTGGGCTTTAATTGTTTGGTTTGGAAAGCCTCGTTCCCTACCCTCTCTACCTTTTTGTCTTTTCTCGTAATGTTCGCCGAGCTATTATCTTTAATGCGCTCGCTTCGACGGCAATTCACAGTCGAGTGCAACATTCGTAAAGACAGCACTTTGAGCATGATATTAAGCGCTCAAACCTACATGGATACTGGTATTATTCAATTATAAAAGTCAACTTGAAGATCTCCATGATAACGATTGTTTTCCTTCTTAAAATTATATTCATTTTTCAACTGATAGCATAGACTTTACATATCAGTTAATGCCATCATATATTTTTTTAAAGACTCAATAAAAAAAGTTGAACGTAACGATTTCGAAGATTCATCTCCAAACAACGTTCCAAGAACTAAAATCATCAAGAGTTTTACGCCCCTAAGACTCGCTTATGTGAATTGCTCATCGATCAGGTAATAGTAACAAATTCATTATTTATAATTTAAAGAAAGAAAAATAATCCGAAATGACACTACGAAAGTACAAACCCCCCGTAAAGAGGGCAAGAGTCTCGATCACACCCCCTTTTAATACATAGCCCCCACGGCGATTCATCAAAAAATCGGCGATGATTCAAGAGAGGTACGAGCGAAAAAAGGGGGAGGAGGTTCTGTAATCGAGACAAGAGGTGAGAAGAAACGCTATAAACACGCAAAGAGGAGCCGTACGTAATAGGGTATACCTTCCAGGGAAATGAGCTGCTCAACGAACGCGTTAATCATTGGACGAGAGACGCGCTTTTCGGCCCTTCACGTGTATTTTTACCGTGATACTTTTGCGCCATGGGCGTTATGAAATATAGAGCGCGAAGTCGATGAAAATTGATGAATTTCTCGAGGCGTTTTTTTTTTTTGATCTATTACTCGATTCTTCTTTTTTACGGTGGTCTATCACAGGATCTGAATATCACGCCCACTTTCATATTTAATTATTATGTATTTCTCACTATGAGAATAACTTTTCTTACAATGTGATAAGTATACTGTTGATCGAAATTGAATTTGAATGCACATTTAAAATGTATCTTGAGTAAATAAAAATATAGTTTAATATCAATTTTACGACTAGTAAGGTATCAATTATGAGCAGTTTGTTGTCGATTTCACGACTAATGAAATTTAATTGTACACTACGATAGCCTATCAAAATTCAACAACCAATCATTTATCAATCAACTGCTAAAATGGACAGTGGGATTTTCTAAAGTTATATATGCAAATCCACGAAAGGAAAAGTTCCGACGTATATTGTCAACTCTTAATTGTGCTATCTATCTAAATGTACTGTCACTCGATTAGATAAAAGTTAATTGACGATCGGTTATAAGATCAGGCGAGAATGCATAATCAACAGCTAACGAACTGGGAATTATCAGCAACGAGCCACGAGGGCGTATCGATATACGTATACACGCGCGTATCCAAATCTCCATCACCGTTCACGGGGCCCCAACAACGCGCCTCAAATTGCTCTTTTCTCGGGACAATCAAGCGGCGCTCCGTTGCATAGATGACGACGACACGAGACGCGTTTTTACGGGACCGGAAAAAAAGACAGAGGAGATCGAGAGCTGGGTCCTGTCTCTCTTTCGTAAGATCTTTCGCCGCCCGTTAATTGGCCTTAATGGTCCATGACACACTTATGCTATATATACTCTTTAGGACGACCAGCCACAAAAAAGTGTCGTACTCTGCACTCACTTGAATATGTCCTCCGATAGCACACGCAACGGACAAGCAATGTCAACTCAAATCTTTCGATGTGCGTACAGCTGAGTGTATGTACGTGCCGGGTAAAACTGTCGAGATTTCTTTTTCTTTTCTTTTTTTTTATTCCTTTTGTTAATCTCTCCGATATATACTGGACCACTTTCATCTGATTACTTCCAATTCACTCCTTCGATCTTTTCTCTGCGCCGCTCTCGATTTTTCGCTGCAGATAAAGCTTCTTCTACGCACTCGACTTTCTCGCATCGTGAGATATCTTAATGATTTTTTTTGTGAAATCATTCTGCTGAACGATGATATCTCTATTGCATACTCCTCTACTACTGTGCGCATTATCTCCAACAGCTGGATATAATTGTTTATTTTGCCCGCTGCTAATGGACATATTTCTCGTATATTCCCGCGCGCACATTCACTAAGCAATATTGTTTAAGAAAAATATATTTTCGTGAAATACGAACGTTAACGTCGAAAATCGAGATGTCGCTCAGAAGTGCCTGTTGCATGCTTCTGTGAATGTACAGCAGCTCATCTCTGGTATTTCGTAATCTTATTACGTCTCCTTTTGTTCATCTTCGTGGCGCCCTTCGAAACATTGTTGTACGTTTTCTTTTACTTACCTTGAAGATCTATTATATTAGTTCTTTGTATCCTGCCTACTTTTTCTCAAAAATTTATATGTGCATTGTTCCGTCGACTGCACATTTTTGCCGCGCTTTTAAGATTCATATAGTTTCCATTTTTGGAGATTCACGATGTACTTAGCGTACGGGACCTTTACTTTCCTCATTTTTATGCATTCGCCATGGATATTTTTATGTATTTTATAACATTTTTTATCGCATATTCCTCAAATACTTCTTCTTTATAGGCAATAAGGAAATTTGTACTAATTTGCTTAAAAGCTTCTGAACGGCGCATTCAAGTGCGGTTTATCTTAATGCACGACTCGCTGACAATAATTTGCAATAATACAAGCCATTCAATTTCTTTTAAAGCGCTTTTAAAATTATTTTAATGTGTCCATGAAATTGCTGAAATTAGGACATTAAATTTATTTGCTGATAAGCATTTACAGTTAGAACTGTCGGAAAATTATGTAACTATTTCATTCTATCAAAATGCAAGTAGAGCTGAATAAGAAAATTCAACGGTTAACTTGAAAAATACGCGATTGAAAATATTTAAATGATGCATGGAGACAATTTATACATCGATCAATTTATCTATTATCATGTAGAATATACCAAAATGACACTAATGCTTTAGTGAATTAAAATCTTAATTGATTCACTCGCACTTGCTATATATCTTAAGCAAGAATTTAATTTCGACCGTAGATATCCATCATCGCTAAACCATTCATCAAGGAATTACCATATCTCCTAATTGATTGTATAACTCATTCCAAATCATAGAATGCTACAAACATCAAATATCGATTAAAGGAATTATCTACTGGAGGCTCATTATTATCCAAAAAGCTTCTTTAAAATTTAAGATTATTCTAAACATCTGCGCATGTGTGTGTGTGTGTGTGTGTGTGTGTGTGTGTGTGTGTGTGTGTGTGTGTGTATTTCAAGACGCATGTAAAAAATGAGGAAAAAGTTTCATCAATTATAAGTATAAACCTTACTGCAATGATCATAACAATACGCGTAAAGACAAAAAACCAATAAAGATAAAAAAGGCAATGTAGCACCCGACTGAGTACTTCATGTATGAGTGCATCAATCTTTCTCTAGCTCTCTTGAGTTTTCGTTTGGGGTTTTCAAGTGGCACGATCACGTTCTATTTATCGAGTGATGCAACTCAGAAATAGAATGCTCCGACAGTGCATATGTGTCCAATAAATTTTCCTCATTTTTGACGATCTCGTGCTTAAACCCATATTTTATTTCACTTTGCTATTCAGATTGAAGATAGCAATAAATTCCACATACTCCAAGGCGAGATTAAATATTGAAAATGAAAAAACTAAAAATAGTTTTCTGTCGGTAGGCGCAAAAGAATCATTGGCTATTTGACATCTCAATTTGTAAAATCCCAGCAATAACAGTAAATACACGGCGAGTCCCATATGTACAAACAAAGTCATTGATACTTGAGTGCGTTAACGCTCACTGTGAGCGATAAATTTGGACATCGTATCCTCTCTCTCTCTCTCTCTCTCTCTCTCTCTCTCTCTCTCTCTCTCTCTCTCTCTCTCTCTCTCTCTCTCTCGACAGGAGGCGCACACACACGTATACATTCTGCAGCAGCTGAAGGAGCAAAAGAAAAAGAAGGAACTCAAGGAAGAAAAGTCCCTCGTGTATAAGGTCCTTCGTGTCGGAACTTGCCTTCCGCAGAGAGTGACTGATTTTTAAAAAGTGCACTCTCGCATATGCATATGTGCGGGATCTTTTCCAGGTACTGATCATTCAATTTCACCACCACTTTTGCGTATCGTCCCATCGCTCACTCGCCTCTGCGCGCAAATGCTTCAAATTGCTGAAATCTCTCTTTGCCGCGAATGAGTTAAAAGAGAGACGTAAATAACGGCGCCCTCACATTTCAACTGCAGAGAATTTGCATTTTTTTGGACACCATCTTTCGAAACGGTTTGGCATCTGACGATCTTAAACTGCAATATTCTTTCTCGACTATACTTTGCAGGATTTTCACCGCAATTACATAGTAAGACTTTAATTTCTTTCGTAATCTGTAATTACAATCACCTCATTTTTGTTTTAAAGGATCCCTTAGGCTGCCTTTCAAGCACAATAAATGTTTTTCATTATCGAGGGCAAGCTAATAATGACCTTAATTTTAATATTCGAGTTCATCAATCCATCTACTACTACGAGCTCTTTAACGTGACCTAGTTACCATGTCCTAATCGATCGACAAGAGAGAGAGATCCTGGTATAATGGCATATCACACACGAGAGGCCGTTACACATACAGTAACAAACCTTTAAGATTCCCCGATTTATATTTATCGATAGATAATACCCGTCAAAATAATCTTTTTCGATCTATTCGCTCTTGGCTTTCAAATTCCTCACTCGATCATGCCGACGCGCGTGCGTATGTTTACCCCTATGGTATATAGAAAAACGCATGTGCGTCTCGTCGGACCATCTGCTGCTGTGTGCTGCGGCGCCGCGGGGGTGTCAGCTTGGCTGAAAATCGGGAAAAGGAGCGCCGCCCATATGGCCCTCGGGGATTGATCTCGGCAGCGCGGCGAGAAAATTCGATAGGTGGGTCCCGAGCATTAACGCCCAAACGCTCTAATTGTCTGACGCGAGAGATGTCGCTTGTTTATTTATAGACGAGATCTCCGACTTGAGAAAAAAAACGTTGCCCCTGGGTGATAAAGTGCAAGCGACGGCGGCGGCGATTATGGAAAAAGATTAAGACGACGCCTCGTTTGCCGAGCTAAAGGATCGGCTCAATTAGGACGTTTCTTAACGAGCGTATAAAACGAGCGAGTTTATTGTCTTTATGGGACCGATATTTTTTACGGATAAACGTTATGCTTTGTAAATAGAAATTTGAATAGATGATGCATGCGGGACGATATAGTGTTTCAGTTGGAGAGTTATTTTAGGTTTCAAAGAGTTCCCTTTATCATTGACATAACGATCTTATTTTAAGCCCAACTCCGTAATGATCCAAAGCCTAGTTTACTTCACGATGTAAACGCAAATAGACTTGTCGACTAAAACAGACGAATTGTAAGCAAAAGCTTATTTATAACGAATTGAACGACACACGTGGATCTTGAAAATCCAAGAAAGCGCTTAATTATATGCTCGACATTCTAGTCCGAAAGACCGTGAGAGATTACCGACACCTAGAAGACAGCTGGGTCAATCGGCTTGTTTTTCCAGAAGGCAAAAGTCGCCCAAAAAGCGAAACACGAGTCAGCGTAGGCCTCCATCGATCAATCGATAACAGAATAAAAAGGTTATGAAGAGCCGAAGACACACCTTTTGTGAGGCTAATCCCGTCAGAGAAAAAGGAGTTAATCCCTCCGTGAAATCCGTTAAACGAAGCGAGCAAGTGTCAATCGGAATGATCGTCACATGCACACGCACACGCACACATAACCCTGCGAAAAAACGTATAATCTCGAGGTGAGATCACATGGCTCACTGCATCAACCGCTATAAGGCAACTCATATATATACGTATATAACGGCTACATAGGCTATACATGCACCAGCGAGAGAGAGAATCGATCTTCGTCCTATACCGGCAAAGGTTGCATAGCTGTTCGTTTGTGTGTGTGTGCGAAGCATGCACTTACGAGGGTCGAGGTCAGACAGGCCGATTTTCGATTGCATATAATTATGATATAGCTTCGCTCGTCCTTTCCCCTTCGAGCTATGCGTATATGTTTATCCCTCGCTAATTATTGTTATCTTTTTTTGCAAATTTCATTATGCCTTGTGGTCGCAGCAAATTAATTGTTTCGCATTATATTTCGCTGTAGGTGCATCCATTAATATCGCTGTATTGCTTCGTTTCAGGCGTTGAATGCTGCAGCGTCCATACGAGAAATCGAAGCGTGCGTTTTGTTGGTACAGTTAGAGCAACGCTCTACTCGTAACCGAATACGCAATCGGGCATTAGCTCCTTACGTAAGGTCGAACGAGAAGCGAATGTTGGTACACGAATATCATATATACGTAATCACAGACGAACCTCCGTGCCACGCGTGCGATTTCGGAAGATCGATCTCGTGCTGGAAGCGCACACGTGTGCGCCCGTATGAACTTTTACCCCGAAAACCGTGAATTTCTCTCTCTTTATGAGAGAATAATAAGTATCGGCAAAAGAAAGAGAAAGAGAGAGCGTCTATCCGGGGCGCGACCATATGGTTGCCGGCGGCAGGTTATTATTTTTTTGGAAGCGTAGCAGGGAAGAGACGAGACGAGGCCGTGCCCGAAATTGTTCGAAAATTGGCCGCCCTTTTTCTGTGCTGAAGAGCCCTCGACAAGGATAATTTCATAATTCCGGATTTTTAATTTGAATTTTAATTCCGCGGTTACGTTCGCCTGCGCGTATACATCACATGCGCGTTACACTTGCTTTGTTCATCCTTCGCGGTCGTACAACGGAAAGGGAATCCCTTTCTTCACTTTTCTCTCTCTCTCTTCACAACGGCAGCTGTGCTGTTAAACAATAATGATTTTATTTTTACATGTATTTACACGCAGGAGAGATTTTTCGAGGAAACTCGCGGTATTTCGAGGTGAAATTATAGCCAACGGACTGTGCAGTGCCGCGCGCGTAAATACGACAGAGAGAAAGAGATCGTTATATGCGCGCCTGATTGTGCTCTCCCTCTGTCTCTTCCTGCCTCTCGCGAGCGAGGCGGAGAGTAAATAAAACTTTGTAAATTATTCCGCCTAACGGTTTTGGCAATTATTTCAAGTGACCAGCGCTGTTCGTTTGTTCGACCTTCTAATGCCATTTAGAACAGTAGTGTGTACGATGGCCTTTTATCGTTCACCGCGAGTACGTAGCAACGATGTCATTGTTGAAAAGAACTTTTCCGAAAATCGACGGACCAACAGATTTCCTTACTCTCACTTTCAACGCAATTATCTATTTCATAATTGTCAGATCCAGCTTATAACTGATTGCCTCCGTAAGATGAGGGACAAAAAAGTAAAATCTCTCTCGGGATCATTTGTAATATCGCTGAAAAGTAATCGCTTACGGGTACCGGTAACTCTTGTGGCCTTTCCTCAGCGGCGCGAGACGAGTTCCCACAGCGAATAAAAGTGTCGTGCATACACGCACGCACACGCGCACACGTGACTTTCGCTGCTCGTCGGTCATAAATAAAGTAAGCCTTTACAATCCCAATTACTTTGCAAAAATTAATCGACTTGCCCACTCGTTTCGTATACCTGCCCGCGAGGACCCTATTGCGTACGTACGATCCCTATTAGCTTATTAAACCACTTAAAGGTAATTAAGAAAACAATCGCTCGTCGATTTGGACTCTTTGCTGGAAAAAATTGATGAACCGACGAGGACAAAAAAGAAAGCTCCCTCCATTCAGAACTTTCCATTAAGGCTGACTTATGTAAACAAGGCTCATCGCTGACTATCTGCTCTTCTCTCTCGTGCGCATCTCTTTCTTTCTCGCCTGGCGTAATCTTCGTTTATTTTGCCTCGACGCGTCGTCGTCTTCTCCCTTTGGGCCGCGCGTATTAAAAGATATAAAAGTTATGGCACGAGCGCCGCAAGGGCCAACGCTGTTATTTACAAATTATAAATGTTGCGAGGAGAGAGGATAGATCGGCGTTATATATATATGTATACGCGGAGAGAGGCCAATTTTCGGACATATAGTGCCGTGGCTTAATGTGTCGATCGCCGACTAGGAATTCTTAGCTGCCTCGGGCTGATAGTGTTTTAGAATTTAGCCAAATTGCCGATAGTTATACGCGTCTTTTTTTTAAGCTTGTATAGCGACGCTTTTTTTCCCCTCCTCTCTTCTGTTTAGTTTCAGGCTGTTTTGAATTTTCGCCCGTTTTAATTATTTTTCTGAAACCCCGCTCGCCCCGCACGTGCTGGATTTTTGCCGCAAACGCGCGGCATTTTTTATGATTCCTTTATAGGCACTCATCCTTGCATTATTCATAGGCGTAATTGGTTAGCACATGTTTATGGCGAAATTAGATTTTAATAATAGAGGCCGCGCGCATAAAAAAAGTGCATAGCTTGCCTTCGCTATATAAAATCCGCGAGGAATTCATTATACACCTGTGTATAGCCTGATGAGTTTTGTTGCATGCATATTCTCTCGATTCACCGTGCGTTTCGCTTTGACTTTACTCTCCGCCTTGAAACGCCATGTCAGTGAATGTTTTTAATCAATATTAAATTATAACCAAGTCACTTTTTTTCCTCCTTTCTTCCTCGATTGATTCATTATTATTTCTTGTTTTTCACAGCGCTGGAAAGCGAAGCCAACGTTAGTCAATTGAAAGTGCGATAATGAATTTCAATTCGAGTAGGTGATATTTATAACTATATAACGACACCTGATCAATCGAGTTTCTTCAAACAATGGACTCTCGTCACTCCACTTCTATTTTCAATGAAGAGCGCAGAGTGATTGATCGCGACGACACATATATGCAGATGAGAGAAGCTGTGAGCTTCGAGACAGGTCTCGAAAAAAAAAAAACAAGTGACGTAACAAAGGTAGCGCAGCCACATAAAAAAGCGAGAAAGTTGAAAGCCAAGACAGAGAGCATAAAGATCGAGGCAGTACGGCGGCAGTTTGGGGTTATTTATCGAGACCTTCAACGAAAGATTATCCCGATTCTCTCATCGGCGGTGGCGGCGGCGGCCCGTCAGGAAATTGTTGCGCGCGGGAATTACATATTTCGATCGGCGTGCCGGGTAAAAATCGCCCGCAACCTATGAAATCGCCGTGAGAGATCCTTTTATATACAAGCGCTCACCTCTCAATGATGATCGTCGTATAATATCATATAATGCCAACTTTCAAGGATTAAGACGTTATTGCGCCGCATTGTTTACCAATTGATCGTTCAACTATATTCGTAAAATGTACTTATATGAAGTTTCGTTTTGTACGTATTCTATTGCATTACCCGATGAAAATCTACCCAGATTTACACTCAGCATCACTTTTTTACATGTTTCGACTATCATAGATATCAAATTCGCTTGTTATTTTTTCGCCGTAAAATTCTAAGATGTCATAATTTATTCACACCTTTTCTAATAAAAAATACCAAGTTAGAGTTATATTATTTGAAGCCTTAATAAGCCGTAACATTAACACCGATCGCCAATATCAAGTGATTTTCCCTTCATATTACAAAAAACCTTTTAGCAAGTAAATATATATTCGACGAATCAATAAAGATAAATGAATTTGATAGGATGATGAGGTATTTTCGGGGAATAAAGACAATAACTCGCCATATAGCGGCGAAAAGAAGATTGAATTTATTTATGCTAAAATGAACTTTATCCTAATTATCGTATATAACACTACTTTACGAGCAGCCGGAAAGAATAAGTATTCGCTAAAGTTGAATCATTCCGAAAGATTGCCGTGAGAATTTCCTATGATGAGGTCCCTGCTCGGCCAAGAGCCAAGTCTGAGAGAGCAAATTTACACATCCGGATTCTCACCGAATTGAATCGTACCGCGTCATCGCTCTATCAAACCTATCCATATATAAATTATAATAGATCCTATATCGAGATTAGTCAACTTGTAAAAATCGACGAGTCTTTTATACGTTCATATTGTATTTGATTTTTACGAAGGCAAGGCTGCAAGTGTGTGAGAAAGAAAGGTTTTTTTTTGCCAAAAAACGATTTCCTGTGGATGTGCACAAAAATCTCCGAGAGCGCATTGATTCCTTATACTTCGAAAAAAAACTTGGTTGCTTTGAATCGTCAAAACCGCAACAGAAGAAGAAGAACAAGAAGAAGAATAAGACAAGAGGCCACTCGTCCCTGAGGCGAGAGCAAAAGAGTTGAGAGTCCCCTTTTTCTCTCCTCGATGCCTGCACGCGCACACGCGCACTCTCGTTGAGGTTGATACAGCAACAAAGGCTATCTCTCACGTTCAACGCTTCCTATGAATAATAATATTTCCTCGCGCAGTCGTCCAATTGAGGGTGTCACTGGCGTGAAATCGAGAATGGTTCCCCACTCGCCATAGAATCTAAGCACGCACCGATCTTTTGCTTTCACTCTACCTCTTTCTCACATGTACTTTTCCGTTTCTTTCAGGCTGTCAATCTCCAACGAGCCCTCGCTCCTTTTTGCCTGCGCTGACGACTTTTTCTTCTGAATTCGAGTGACGTTATTATTTCATCTCTTTCGGAGTCTCGAGTAGAAGAATACCTATTATCGCAGTATCGGATTTGTAACCTCTCTAATATGCTAATCAACTTTATTGTTTTGAGATTCTATGTAGTGCAACTGATATAGAAACGAAAAGGAATTGGCCGTTTCTTGCTATATCCATTACTTCAACTGATATTTCAAAAAACTTGATCGCTCAATAAACGTTTTTACACTGTCACGCGACACGAATAACAGATCGGAAATATCTGAATATGTGTGTCGCTTGGCCATATGTAAGATATGACCAGGGAACTTTCATATCAATGTCACAGATCTAAAAATTAGTTAGATTGTATCATGCGCCTGGTGAACAAATAACTACTTTCTTTGCAGATTGCTAAGTTAGATACGAAAATAATGACTTGGATATACGGTATTGTTCTTGCGTAATGACCTCTAGGACTACCTCATTTGGTGTTTATCTGATGCCTTTGTCATAGAGTTAGACCGCATTCGAACATCTAGATTTACCAAAAACGGAATTGTCGCGTAAAAAAGAGAAACATATAGCGTGTATAATTGTAATGTTAAAACTTGATAAGCACCTGTGCGTTTGGAAGCTTGGCGACGGAGTGTTATTTCATGAAAAAAAATGTAATGATTAAATCAGCATTCTTGTATATATTGCGAGAGGAATAACGCGCTTTCGCTGGTAATATTTGATAAAACTTCTAAGATATCATTCTTTCAGTAAAAGCTGCATGGAAGATAACAATCGCGGTTAAAAGGTTTTTTTATTTGCGAAACCGTAAAACTTGTTTATAAGCTGTCCGAAATTTAATCCGAATGGCGCGCGATCGCATATGTCACAGTTAGCCGCGTGTCGCCCCCCGCAAAATCGCCATCAATTCAAATGCTCGAAGAACACGTAAAAGACGCGCGCATAGAGCCGAGTGGAAATCCAATTTGACGAGGTCAATCGCTCTTTGTACGCAGTCCGTGCGCTCGGCAATAGAACGCCGGGGACAATTACACATAGTCTCTCTCTCTCTCTCTCTTGCCGGCTGTAAAATGCAAAAGCTCGGCCAAGAAGCGCCGACGCCGCGAAACCGCGGTAAATTACGTAATAGCCCGGGCAGCGCTGGCCCTGCTGCTAAAACTAATGTGTCCCACGGGATCGGAAAGAAGAGCGACGCGAATATGAACATGTGTATGCGCTCTCTTCTCTAGCTGAAGAATCGGCGTTTTACCTTCTCAGTGGAGAGCAAAAAAAAAATAAAGAATTTACATTGCAGCCAGTTGCTTGATTTTCGACGTTACTCGTCTAGAGAATTTTATGCGCAGCTCGGAGGATTTTGTGCTGTAGCTTAGTAGCGCAACTACAATACGCATCCGCGGAAAACCATCCTGTTTTTCTTCGGAATAATTATCAAGCAACTATCGACTTCTCGGCTAATCGTATACGGAGAAAAAAAAATTAAGGAGGTTACAGCCACTCCGTTTGATTGTAAAAACAAAGCGACGCCCCGTTTCAAAAGTGTTTCTGCGTAAAGAGTCCTGACCTCGGTAGCTCGCGAGAAGTGCAAAAAAACGCAGCCGATTAGTTCTACAATATATCCAAAATAATTGTAGCACGAGCTCTCTCGAACAATTTGGACGCGGAGGCGGGTGGGGAAGAAGAGAAGAGCTCGCGCGCAAGAGTCGAGGCTGCCTTTAACGAAAATGTAAGCGAGCGAGACCCCCGCGCACATACGACGAATGCTTTATGAGGCCTCGCGCGCGCGCGCGCGCTGCCACACTCTCGCGAAATGTGTTATTATATTATTACGCGAGAGCGCAACTTACAACGAAGGCGTCCAAATTGCTCCGAATTATTTTTCGAGACTGTCTGCGCCGGAGAGAAAGATATGCCCCGCGTTTTCCATACGCGCGCGTCCTCGCTCTGTGCGTGCAACGAGTTGCGTTGCTGTGAGATTTTTTTTTATATCGCTATTTCTTGTTAAAACAAAAACTAACGGTAATCGTGCTTCTTTTTTATTACTTCTCATTTTATGAGTTGGGTGACTGTAACTTTTGCATTCTGTGAATACATTATCATGTGCCGGGCGAAACGATACTTATAAAATCAACTTTACACGAAAGTCTCATCCAACTAGATACCATAGAATAGTATACGAACTGTGTAAAAGTATCAAAATTTTGTAAGCTTTCTTTATCAATTACGGCAAGTCAAAGTGTTGATCAGCATCATTGCATAAAAGCCAACATATCTGTTAATTTTCTCGAGTTATCTAAAAAGTCGTTGCACGGCAGCGTAATAATGCTGTCCCGAATAATAATTCAACTGATAAGCAGTTAGCCACTAAATAATCATGAGCATTACGCGCAATTTCGACCAATTGGCTTTTATAATGATGTTTGCCGGTGGTCCGCGCGCGCAACTCGTGCACCAACACCGCCGCCGCCGCCGTCGTTGCACTTCTATACTCGCCTCTCCTTAGCGCGAGTCCGTATTAAAACGAAGATTAATCGGTTACGTGGACGTGAGCACGCGAGAGTGGCTTTGCGGAAATTCTCGCGCGCTCGAAAAAGAGAGGAATTCTCGCGCACCGGTCCCGCGCGTCGAGAGCGAAATTACGATGTAGCGAGGGGAGGAGAGATATCCCCAAGACCCCTCGGACGCCGCAGCCATCCGAGTAAAATCGCAATTTCTTCATTAGCGCTTTATATGGCGGTGCGATTTTATTGTTTGCTCGATCAACCCGACGGTCTTTACTACAATCGTTCCGATCGTTCTTCCTGCCAAGCCAAGCCCTTCAGCGAGTGATTCGAACGATTGATATGATTCACAACGCGAGCTCCGAACGAGTCAGCCGCGACGTATTAGTTTTCATTAAACTCAAATCAGATCCGCGGCCCCTTCGAGCACGACAAATATTGATTGAAAAACACGCAGCCGCCAGACGAAAGCTGCCCGTCAGCCGAGAAAGCTCGCTGCCCTCCCAAAACAAACAGAGATCCTCTCCAAGGCAATACAAATTAAATGGCTTGCCTGCCCGAGATGTGCGGGCTCGCGATGCTATAAGTACGAGAGACCGAGGAGACAGAAAACCCTTGCCTTTGCCGCGCTCACAAAAGTCATTCTCAATTGAAATAACATTCCTGACAGGCGGCGGCGGCGGCGGCGGCGCATCGCGGCACTGAAATATTACGTCTGCAGCCTCAAGTGGGGAGAGAAAGAGAGCGGCACACTTCTCGTAAAAACACCAACGGCCGGAGATAGAGTGGCAAGGCCGCCTGTCATTTTTCCGTGCGCGCGAGATTTGAAGGATCGACTCCCTTCGGCCGTAAATCGCCGTCGTCCACGGCGGTAGCGCCCGGCCTCGCCGAGGCAACGGACGCTCGCGCCCGCCACTACTGTGCGTTAGGCTAATTTTCACGCTGCTGCGAAAACATCTTCGAAAGCGGACGACAACCCGCCGCGTTCACTGCGCTATGATTTACAATTGCGGTGCCGGGTCACGGTTTGCGGTGGTAACAAAGGGAAAAAAGCAGCAGCGCAGAAAGTTAAGCTCTCGGCCGAACGAGAAGACACCACAAGAGCTCGGGCTGCTATACACTTTCGCCATACCGCCGCGGCGAACCACTGCCGGCGTTTTGTCCGCCTTGCCGCGCCGCGGTAGCCGCAGTTTGCCTAAATTACGGATCGCGCGCCCAAAGAAATAACGCAGTCTGGTTGACCCAAGGAATCTTTCACGACCACCGAAACCAAAACCCAATCGGAACAGACCGTTCGCTATACTTTCGGTTTGCGCAGATGTCGACGGACACACGATGCGAGTCCGGAAACAGGAAGTAATGCGGACGGTCAATGACATTTTATTAGATATTCGTCGAGTCGCGAACAGATTTTAAGATTTTACCTGGCTTGCTTTGATTAACTCTCGGCTTTCAACGTACATGAACACGTTTCCTCTTTTTATCTTACCACCGTGAAAAAGCAAAGCCTGAGAGTTAGACGAGCGTGCTTTGTGTAACTGTACCTGTGTTGCAAGTAAAGATAAAATACGTAATGGATATTAAAAATCTGGAGAACTTACGAGAAATCACGAATCACGATAGACCGTTTACTTCGACTGCAGTATAAAACTCGGTAAAGAGTGTTATTTTTCTTCAATTTTATTGTTGTATTTTTTAAAAGATACAGTGTTGGAATAATAACGATCCGAATAAAACTGACGTTCAGTTTGGTTCTGATGACCATTGTCGTTGTCGCAATTGCTATCTCATCGACTAAACAATTTTACCAGAACATCCGGAAGTAAGCGAACTGATATTAAATTTCTGTACTCACGCGCGATTGCCTCGCTCGCGTTCTTATACGCCATTCTTCGTAGCTTGCAAAAAATAATGGAGTTTAACATCCATGTAACATCGGTAATATGTAAACAATTCATAATAAATAAATTGAAAGCCAAATGAAGCACGCTTAATTTATCGACGTCGATCTCCACGCAAAAGCTATAGGCGATCTTTTACAAGCAAAGGGATTGCAGGCGAGAGAGCCTGGTCTATACACAAGTAAGTTCCGTACATAAAACGAGAATCGGATTCTTAGCACCTTGAGCACGAGCGGGAGAGCAAAGATAGAAACAAATAAATAAGCCTGGAAATAAGAGGTGGAGAATAAGGCAGCAGCGAGCGAACGAGCAGTAGTGGCGGCGGCGGCGGCGGCGGCGGCGGCGGCGGCACGTATCGTAGAGTGAATCGTAAAGCCGGTGATTTACGCGGGGATTGCCCAATATACGCGAGAGCGCACTTTTCGGAAAAGAAGAGCGCTGCAGTGAATCGTTGGTAAAAAGATTTTCCCCTCGCGACACACATACACAAACAAAGACGCGCCAACCCTTTCCACATGTGCGACGCGGCACGTGGGCGAGAAAGAAAAGTTTACGAGCCTCGGCGACGAATTTATCCCATCGGAAGTGTTCTCTTTCTCTCTCTCTCTCTCTCTCAGCCTCGAAAAAATAATAGCGTCGAGGGGATAAATTTTCAGCTGCAGCCTTATCTGCGCGATCGGGTTTACGTGATTTAAAATTAGAATTAATTGGGACTTTAAGGCGGCGCGCGCGCGCGGATTATCGGTCCGCGTGTATGCGCATGTAGCCGTTGCAAGCGAGAAAGAAGGAGAGAGAGAGAGAGAGAGAGAGAGAGAGAGAGAGAAAATGTATGTATAAAGTTGGATAATGTAAATCGCTCGGCACTCTTTCTCTCTCTCTCTCTCTCTCTCTCTCTCTCTCTCTCTCTCTCTCTCTCTCTCTCTCTCTGTCCCGGAGTAATAAATAAAGCCGAGAGAGATGAATTGTTGGGTCTGATTGATTTATGGAACAATGTGTGTGTGTGCCCTCGCGCCCGCGCGTACGTACGTCCGCCCTGTATATACAACGACGCTCGCCACGTATCTACACGAGTTTCCTATTTGCATATACGGGTGCATGAATTTTAATTATGCTGCTCGCTCGCGCATTTATCGACGCGTCCTCGATTGATCGTCGGCTCGCTCGGAATCGCATTCTGATTGGTTTCATTTATATAACTCGCGCACGTTGACGCTCCGGCCTTTTGCTTGGCAGATTCCAGGAAAATTAATGGCTTCGATACGTAATGAATAATGAAAATCATTTGACTTCTTTGAGCTCTGGTCTTCGCCCGTTTGCTCGTCTGCACGGTGCTCTTGTCACACCACTCGGAAGTTATTTCGATGGCCGAAGACGCGATGATCCTTGAGCCTTATTAATTTATGCTGTATCACAGAGCAAATCGAATAAATCACGAGAGTGCCGCAAAACCGTCGAGGAATAGAGTCCGAGCAGATCGGCGAAGGATGGAAAAAAGGTGGAACATCGCGTTTGACCTTCCTCAATAAGAAGACAAGAGCGCAAGCGACAATAATGAGCGAGGTAAAAAATGAAGGCACGAAAGGCAGGTGATTCACGCCGCTCCGATGAGCCAGCCAAATGAGACTGCCTGATATAAAAGAAACGTCGCGTGGAACACAGATCCGGCGTTGAGGGTCAATCCGTCAATGGGGCCCCCGGCCAATTCATTATAACAAATTACCTCGAGGCGATGCTCGGCCGCCTCCGATACAAAACGCGCGACAATGCCAGAGAGCCGCCTAGAATTCCTCGAATCATCCGCACTGTACGCATAGCGAGAACTTTTTCGAGGGTGTGTTTCGAGCTCTTTTCTATCTGCGCGTTCCCTCCCATTCGACTCTCTTTGCTTCCCGTCTCACTTACTAACTTCCCTTTTAGTGTTGCTTCACCGCGTTAGAATCGTAAGCTGTCCTCTAACCACTGCGCACCAAAAGAACTCGATCTCTGTGTGTCGTTTAGTATTCGGCTTTTCGACTCAAAAAAAAACAACTTGCTTATATAACGTTGGAGAATGATCGTTTGGTTTGAGCAAGCAACCGCGAGAGAATACAATGGAACGATAACACTTTTTTTATTTATACGGTGTGTACGGACGTTTCTGTCGCGTGATATTCGTGAAAGTTCAAAAATGCGACCGAACGTTCAGTCGTCAGACAGTTACGTTTACAACCTAAGTTTCAAAGTATAAATGATTTGATAAAACAAAAATGGCAAAACGCTTATTCTCACAGCCCAAGTGTGTCATATATTTATTTCGGCGAGCAGAAGGGGGAGACTTTCGAGCAAACCAAAAAACGACAACGAGAGCTTAAAATTGCCAAATAAAATTCAAGCTGACATAGTTTCTCCCTGTGACTATTTCAAATCCCGGCTGAGTTGAGCTCTAAAAAGACCATAAATTCAGCGTGCCTCGGAAATTTGTCAGTATAAGGCACAGAGAGCTCCAAAGCTTTAAGGAGAGTTCTTTCTGGCTGTATATAGCGACACACACGCACACGCGCGCGCGAAGAAGAAAAGAGAAAGAGACTGCTGCTGCAGGCATATAATGAAAGAGCTGCGGCTGCTGCTGCTACTACTGCTGCTGCTGCTGCTGCTGCCGCCGTCGCCGAGTCTGCCGACAATGGCACTATTCCGAAAAAGCATCTCTCCGCTTACCACCTGTCCCTCCCCGTTTGGAAAAACCTCCGCCTCTCCGGCTCTCTCGCTTCACGCGTTTTTCCCATTCGTGATGGCTCGCGCACAATAAAAATTTGTCTCCACGCGGGATTTGACGCGAAAACGACTGGCTGCTCGCTCTCGCTCCAGGAGGGTCTCACGCGTAGACCAAAATTTTCTGCTTTGTTAGCCCTTAGCACGAGCCATTATCCTTCTCTCTCTCTCTCTCTCTCTCTCTCTCTCTCTCTCTCTCTCTCTCTCTCTCTCTCTCTCGGGTCTTGATACGCAGAGGTTGACTACACGCGTGTTTTCGTAGGACTTCCGAGGCTAGTTGCGTCGGACAAACTTAGGCTGTCCGTCGCCTGCTTTCCCCAAATACAACTTTTGTGCGAGCGGCGTACTCGCGGGATGCGGGGTTTATCGCGCTCCCGGGCGCGCCGTCCGTCTGTTCTCTGGCCTAACAGTCAATATTTTCCTTTCCGGCTTTTCTCGCTCTCGCCACGAGAGGCTGCGGGCTTAGGCTGGACAGCCTGTGATATTTCCTTATCGCCGTTCAAGCTTGATTTCTCTTTATGAAAAAATCCTCGAGATTTCATCTTTTTCACCGGATAAGGAAACAGATAGGTCTGCCCGTTTTGTTGGATTCTTGGAACAAGTGCGTTATTGGTTTTAGATTTACCCAACGAATGGCCGTCGCAAACTGAGTTGCGACCTTATATCAAGATCACGAGGCGATCGTTCTATAGCTTACTTGTTTATTTATTCGAAAATTCATTAAGACTCGAATAATCTTACAGTTTCGCTGCGATTCTCATCAAACATTCGCGCCTTGGAAAAGATCTCTGGTATACTTGTATTTCCGCGAAATCCTTGTAAATACCTTCCGCTCGATCTTCAGTGCAATCCCCGTTCTTTTTCCCTTTTGTACAATATTTGTTTTCTTTTTTTTCCCTTGCAACAAGCGTATCATCATTTACGATCAATCGCCAAGGCGCACACGATGACAAGATCGCGTCGAGGGAGAAAAGCGTAGCACACGAAGCGAAATTGGAAACTCGTTTCCCTAAACAACGTCCATTTGCCATCTTGATCTCTGAGCGTAATATCCTCTCTCGTCCTCTGCGAAAGCGGCCACATGTGCCGCGCTGCCGGAAAATCTGTCGTCGCGCGCGCAATAGGATACCTCTATGCAGGCCTGCATACCTGTATGCTAGCCGAGCTAACGGTACTACTGAATTTGAATGCGCAATTGCTGCTACAGCGAAATCTCGAAAATCGATCCTCCCGCGCGTAGACACGTAACTCTGCTTTTCTCTCTGTATATCCCTTGGTCCTTTCGTAATCTCTGCGGCCTAATCGAGGATCGCGCGTAATCCTACGTCCGAGGGATTACCCCCACCGATAAACAATGCCGCTCGCAGAGAGAGGAGCCTACAACTCTAAGATAGATGGGTATACCACAGCCAACGGCGTCTGTGTAGTCTATATGGAAAGCTAGCTAACAAAAAAAATATATAGCACGATCGAGCGGAGCGGCCCCCACTCACCGCCCTGCTATGCTCCTCTATGCGACGGGATTAACGAGCCTACGAAAACACCACGCACGAGGCTTCGCACCTTCCTTACGCGCATCGTATAGACGTAACCGTATGGAAAATCAGCCGAGTCAAGCTCGAAACGCGCGCTTTGGCTTTGCGTCAACCTCACCAGACGAAGCATGAAGCGCTGGCTCGCTCCTTTTTTTTCCTTTTTAACGGGATTTCGGAGGGCGAGAAGGTTGATTCTTTTTTTCCCGTCGCGCCGACGCAGACTCTGCGCGCTTCTAAAAGCACGCGTGATTTGCACACCTGCGACAACAAATCAGTCTGTGTCGTTGGCTTTCTTTTTTTGCGGCGGTCATTTGAGAAATTAATCCTCGATCGGCTCCGTATTGAATGAAGAAATTACGTCTTGTATATTAGGGGCAAGTTATTGGAGAAGCTTTACTTTGCCCAATTTTATTATAGTCGTCCTCGAGCAGGAGTCATTCAATAATACTAAAACCGCACCAACGTCAAACTTATTATAGGCGGCGTGTTATAAAAAATTCGCTCTCGGCGTCGCGTAAATTCCAAGTTACAACTTGCCATTACTCGTCGTCGTCGTCGACGTCGTGGCTCAGTGTGTAGAATAATCAGAAATAAAATTAGCTACACTTTTTCTCCACGAGGATTTACGCGGCTACAAAGAAGTCGCTAATATAAACTACAACGTATATATAAAAACAAATAATTTACGCGGCTTTTTTTCGGGGCTGCTGCGTGATAAAAGAAGAGCGCGTGCGCGCGCGCAATCAGTTAAAAAATGTTTAAAAGTCCAAATTTATGCCGTAAATTTCACTGTTTCGCGGCGACTTTTTTTACTAACATCAATAAAAACGCGATATTTATGCGAAACAGCAAGGTAGTAGCAGCGTCTTTAATCTTTACGCGCTCTCTCGAAATAAAGCGCGAGCTCAGCTCTGAAACAATAAACATTAATAAACATTTGATATTATCTGCCGTGGAGCACACAGCGTGATCCGTGGTAACAAATAGGGAATATCCATAAAAAGATAATCTCCAACGGACGATCCCGAAATCTCTCTCTATCTCTCTTTCCCTCTCCCGTATATGCAGCTACGAAAGAGAGATACGTAGGTTATATAGGGTATGCGAAGAGCGCTAACAAAGCGGAAAATGCTAAGCCGAAAATACGAGCTTGCCAAGAGCAACAATGCGCGTACGGTAATGCGGCCGGATATTGAAAAATCCGCTCGGCCCAGCGAGTCCTTTTTTTTCTTGCCGCGCAGGTCTTTGTAGTAATTTTCAACGACCAAATCCTCAAGTTGAGTCGCATTAAGCAAATTTATCATGCCGATCGAAGTTTTTATGAGGCGGCAAATGGATTTATGTGTGCTCTGGCTCTGAGAGAGGCGTCGCGTTGATATATACGACGCTACATATAGCCGCGCACCACAACACACACGCACACTTGTGACACGTCGTTAGCCCCTTCTTTGTTGAAAACTTGTAGACATTAATAATTTCGCCTCGGATTTATGCTACGATAAAATCAGCCTGCATCGCGGAAATATATATTTGCGCTTCTGTTCCGCTCAGCGTGTGTGACTTTGCTACCCATCTGCTCGTTTTCTTCCTTTTTTGGGATCGCGACAGGATGCAGCAGGAACAGATTGGCAGGATTCGCGATATAATTTTCGTGGATGCGCAATTTGAATGTAAATGCATATCGGCAAACGAAAAAAGGAATTGTGGTTGCAGGTTTGGGGAGGGAAAAGGTTATTGAAAAGTAATCGAAACCGCAAGGTTCGATTCGTAATTGACGGAATTTCGTGATTTTTTTTTCCTCCGTCTCTCTCACCGATGCAGGTACAACGCTCACGCAAGTACATCGTCAAATTGATTAACTTTTTATTGAATTAACGTAATGGCCAATTACAGTTTACCGGAGCCCTTCCCAATGAACTTTGCCGTGATAATATAGCAGCTGCGCAAATCAAATTGAAAAACACATCGAAACATTTGAGTTCAATTATGAAGCAATGATTCTTGCGTGCGCGTATATGCTAATCAACATCCGTCGCGAGGCTGTAATCGATCAATCGAAAGGGAGAGAGAGAGAGAGAGAGAGGCGATGCCATCTCATTGAACTTTTGCCCAAGCTAATCCAATCACGTACGTAGCGATGTCGAGACGATAAAAAACCATGAAAATAATATGAAACTCGGCCCGCTGAAAGAGCGATAGCAGTAGCTGGGCCGCGCGGCGGCGAATCCTCTCGGGAGCGCTACACCACTCGTGCATTATGATTTTTCTTTCCTTTCCTCGTAGCCGCTGTCTCCGTCCGCCTGTATATTTCGCTTTTTCATTCTCGCTGCCGCGCGCAATTCTTTCTTCGCAGTTTCATCCGCTGCACTCAACTCACTTTTCATTATCTTACGATTTGCGTAATGTTTTTATTGCGCGAGCGCATTGAAAAAGCGAGCCTCGGCGATCTATAATTTGTCAGCGGCTAATTCATTTTTCTGCATTAATCGTGTTCCGTCGAGCGTATTCAATGGCGATATACTCTGCAATGGCTGACATTTTATTTCGCTGCGCAAGTGGCTTTCCGTGGCATCATTGTCTCCTTCAAAACAAAACCAAAATTCATCCAATTAGAAATCCAAACGTGTCTCTACTTCAATTGTCTTTGATCATTTGGGAGCGCGTCGAGCGTCGCCCATTTGTATCTCGTTTTCTTCGCAAGCCATTTTTATCCCCATCTGCTCTCGCTCTTTGTCTTTTTTATTTCCGCCCAACCCCAAAACGCACGAGACCGAGCCTACCTCCATTTCGTATAAGTCCCGAAAATCTTAGGTTTAAATAAAGTTTCCGAATCACGTGTCGACGCGCGGCAACCCATTGTGTCTCGCTCCGCGCGCATGATAAATATTTAAGCGCGCGCATGTGTGCCTTCAATCGGCGCACGCATATAATGCTGATTCGGTAATTCTCGATCGCGCGGTAAGACCGTATATACACAGCGGTATGACTGTGTGACGGCGACATGGGAAAACGGCGGCATCGTCCCCCGGATTCAATTATTCGAGCTGTCGGCCGTAATCTGCCCAGCCAGAGGGTTATACGGATGCGTCGCTCTGGGAAGAGCCCCACTAATGTATTTCTAATGCTCGCACGCGCATCTCTTCGGGAACTGACAGCGACGAATAACACTTCTTCGGATCGAGTTGTTAAAGTTGAATTAATATGTTCGAGTGTTTCACGGGCGGAACACGACTTGTAGATTCGGCGATTATGGTCGAGCGGTCATGGCGCTTGATTGTTGGGCCGCAGCGCGAGCGCTTTTATGGATGGTGCTGCCGGAGTCGTTTCGCACGTGCGCTGCGCACACGAAGATGAATGCCGAGGGCTCGTTAGTGTGGGCCAATTTCGATCCAATTTATGCATGTGCGCCGCATAGAATCGAACATAATAAAATCTTTTATCTTTTTCGTAGAACCATTAGCTCCATGCTTAAGAGATCTCACGGAGGCTATATGGTTATGAATGGCAGAATGGTTGGGAACATAAACCGAACAAAAACCGAATTATAGGATAGTTTTGCTTAATGAATTAATCAAGAGTGCAAATGAAGCAGCAACTCTTGGAGAAGCTTCTTAAAAACACTTTTCAAGCCTATGAATATTTATAATTCTCTCGAAGATTTTGCATTTATTATATCGACAGCGGACGTTTCTTATACATATATATATATATATATATTTTTTTTTTTTTTTTGACCACGTGTCAATCTTGTCCAAGTCGTGGAAAGCTTCCCAAAAAAGGAGAACCGGAGAAAATGACGGCAGATGCCAGTTGGACCCTAGCGGAAGCGAGATGAAGTCTTGGCGAAGTGAATCGTGACCGCTGACTCCTTGCAAATTGCCGGGCGACCGAAGTGCTAACGCGCTGGTGGCCACCAAAAAGGTAGCCTATGATTTATAACGACGACACGGGAGCTCACTTGCCGACGACAAAAACGTCCGCTGCACGCCGCGTGAAACTCGCTCTCTCGCGCATCGGGGGGCAAGTTTCTTTTTCTTCGGTCTATATGCCGCTCGAGAGCTGCATCGTCTCGACCAGTTGGCGGAAATTGACATTCCAAGGACTTTGGCGGAGACGGACGTTCGGTGCCACCCCTGAAGCACTTCGTGCTCGCATCTTCCTCTTGTTCGACTTGCGAATTGCGCGTTATCTCGCGCCGAATGAGCTTCTTACAGCTGCGAGTGAGATGAGATTTTTTTAATGGTATTGCTGCTTCCGATAGATTGACGAGAGATCGGCCGTTTGAAATCACTTCCTTGCGCATAAGAACACGTTGACAAAGAAACAAATTCTTATCAGGACGCGTGGCTTGTAATTACGCGAAAGTTGCAATAACGCAGATGACGCGCAACGTCACGCACGATCTGATTACGATTTTAACGCAGAAAAGGATGCACATTTCTCATGGACACGACACCTTTTGCCTTCCCTTCAATTATATTTGCGAGACTTCGATACTATGCGTAAAGTAGGAAATCACTAGTTCTCTGTACGGATGTTCCGAGTAACCATCGGTATGTTTCGAACCACAAAATTACAGACTACACTTTGGCCATATTCCATTCTACTTATTCTACATAATTTCATATTCATTAGCTCTTACGCTGAGAGAAAAAAAAACTGTTATTACTTTATCTGATTGGTATCTTGTTGCTCAGAAATGCATTTTATTAGTGAACTTGACCAATTGAAGGAACAGCGGGCAATTCTAAAACTCGGTAGCCTGTCACGAGCGATGCGCTGGCCAGAAACTCACGCGTTAACAATTTTTTCTCTTGAACCACTGCGCGACTGTCCGACCGAACAGTAGGGTGAAATGTATTATCCAAAAAACCCCGGGAGCAAAGGAAAAGAGAAAGTCGTGTCGTCGCAACAGGTACCGAGAACGGAATAGTCACAGCCAGCGGGAGGAAGCAGGAGAAAGTTCATCCCCTCGGACGGAATGCCGCCGCGCAAAATAGAAAATTCCCCATGCGTGGCGCGACGAGAAAGCAATCTTCGCGCATACATTGGGTCAAGTGCATCGTTTTTTCACGCACGCGCATGTATATCGTATACTTGCGGAACCACCCTCTCGCGTCGCCGCCTCTCGACAATAGCTAATTTTCGGAAAATCCAGCTGTGTGTCGCATATGTGAAAAACTCGGACACAATGAAACGTCACGTTTGCCGTTCGACAATTAGGCCGGGCCAAAGCACCCGTCGAACGACTTATAGCCAAGCCACAATTGGGCTCTCTCTCTCTCTCTGCGCGCGAGGTCCACAGCCGAATACCCTTATTTTGTACACATCCTGTTCATTGTGAAGTAGTCGAAATAAAAAGGAGGCCCCGCGAGCTTCCGGTAAGAGCGGCCGCTGCTTTTTATTTAATCTTCGCGAGGGCCACTCGATACGCGAGTGCTGCACCTTCCTCTCTCTCTCTCCCGCCCTCGGAAAAATACGCGTGTTTGCACGGGGCGGAGAAGCAGCTCGCTGCTTGTACACTCGTGCTATCTAATGCTTCCCTTTATCTGTGCTTGCGTCTTTGTAATATACCTGAAATGCGAACCTCGAATATACACACCAGAGGGCACTCGCCCTTAATTTAGAGTGCTGCTTAAGATCTTTTGGGAGGCGATCAACGGGCCCCACGTCCAACCCATAACGCTTCATGAGCATCTGTCCATTTCAAGTTAATATATTTATAAGTAATTTCAATGATCTATTATTGGCGCTGGGCTTTTTCCTCTATGTTGCACGGTTTTTGCGGGTACATTTACAATACCTAATTGTATTCTCAAGTCAGACAGCCCGTGGTAATAAACAATTCTCCAGAGTGCCACTCTTATCTCGTAATTGCGCAACGAAAATAAATATTGTAAGGTTCGTCGAGCACGAGAAAAAACAAAAGTTCACGTAATGCGCGCGTTTCAAAAGCGCGGGCAAATGGTTAGTCGAAAGAGATAAAATCGTAATGAGGATATTAAGCATAATTACGGAAACAAAGTTTGCAGCCGATAGCAGCGCGCCGGGGATATTCAAACAAATCATTAAGCGTCCAAGGCTAAAGTGCGCGCTCCGCTGCAGGCGGCAGCGTGCGAAATAACGTATCCTCGGAACCAATAATCGATCGGAGGACCTCGATGAGCCTCGAGTACGGCGTTCGGCCGTATTTCCCGTGTGTGTGCAGTCGTGTGCGCGCGGCGTTAACAAAACGGCGGGATTTACGCGCGACGACGAAAATCCACGCGAGAGAGAGAGAGAGAGAGAGAGAGAGAGAGAAGGAGAGCGCCGGTTTTTACGAGCCGCGCGGCGGCAACTATGCGTTACGCTCGCGAGGCGTGTATGCGCACCGCCCACAGAAAACACGATATATCCCTCGTAAGATCGAGAACCATGCGCACCACGAGTATCTCAAACATCCTTCCTATTGAGCGCGCGAGCGTAGGTACCAGCGCCCCAGAAGACGAAAAAAAAAAAAAAAAATTGTACGTACGAGAGACGGCTGGTCGCTGCCAGCTAATCGACTGCGTTGCTTCGGGGTTTTCTCTCCGTGAGATTGATACGCAGCCGAAACTCGAGTTTCCGGCCTCGTTCGAGTGCGCAGGCACTTCTTTTCGCGCGAGGAAATGGGCGGCGAGGCTACTCGTGTTTGCCGAAGAGGGGGCTATTATATATGTGTTTGTAAATGAGGCTCAAGCCAGTGTTCCTTGACGCTTCTTGTCTTCTCCTTTTTTGTGAAAACATTGTTCGCGAGTGCTTGTGGGAGGACATGTGTGCGAGGCCGTATCAACTTTTTCTCTCTTGCGAGGCCATTCTTACTGCGCTCGACCGGATGCGCGAGGGTGAGTATATACATATTGTTCAAGATGTTTAATGAGCAGTAACATTTGGCCTATTGCGTTACTCTATAAATATTGCCGGAATATCGCTGCAAGCTAACATGTGTTTTGACTCGTCAAAGACCTTTGAGAAAAATGTGTTGTTCCTTTTTGCCCGACGAGTAATTATCCGTTTTCACTGTGAAAATCTCTTAATAATAGATGCAGGCTTGCGGAACGACTTCTGAATAGTTTTCAACCCTTCAGTCATTTATCTTTGAATAATAGCGCGGCTACGGGAACATAGCGTACAAGATATTTTTCTCGGTATTTTTCTCTCTTTTCTAAAAGCACATGTCTACTTTGAGGGAAGTATTGAGAGCTATTCGACTTTCAAATGAAAATTATGTTTATTAGCTATTGAACAAAGGGGAGCACAATATAATTGTTGGATGAAATATTAGTTTCTAATTTTCATGGAAATAATGCTTTCGGATTTTCCGTCTCAAAGCGCGCCTGAATCGAATTCACGTGTGATCTTGAAAACCAAACTGCGACTTAATTCAATTTTCCCCCTCGTATTATACGACAGGCCATTCGTCAAATCTCTCCTTCATTCTGTGCACAGGAAAGAAAAACAATTTATCCTTCCCCTTACATGTATGGCATTGGCGAAACTTAATTATTAAATCGGAGCGTTAGGTACTGCGTGGATCCCGAACTGAAAAACTAATTTCCCAAGTGATTTTCCATCCCATTGCAAGCGAAAATTTGACGATGGGCACAATGCCTGGCGCGCAGTTTCGCCGAACACACAATGTACAATCAAGAGAAGCCAGTAGCCCCCAGCCCTCTTCCGGCATATACTGCAGTGTATACAGTGACTTTGTCGGACACATTACGCCACAGCGAAATTGTGCTTTATCCGCCGAACTGCGCCGAACAACAGATTTAAAGCGAATTTTCTCCGAGTCCTGCAGTAAAGAAACAGCGTACGTACACTTCTCTTCCATTCCTTTTCCGCTTCCATGTGCCCTTTCTTCCCTTGCTCCGCTAAGGGCAATTTAATCCGTACAAAGATGCGAGTTTAAAGGAATGCCTGGTCTTTCTTCGGAAATCAATCGCGCGTTTAAGTCTCCAGCTTGAAAAATGAGTAGTTTGCTGTGCGCGTCCTACGTCCCTGCGTTATCCTTGCGCATCTTGATGAAATTAAAAAATTAGTCATACCCGGCGCGCGCGGTCAGCGCCATGCTAAATTAATTCATTTTCCGGCTCCGTTGCTTTTCATTTTCTTTTATCTTAATCAATTATTTCTATCAATTGACCGTTTGGCGTTTATACACGAATCGACGACACCTATATCTTCGTCAAAGGCTTTCTTTTTCAACATTCAATCTGCCCCAACTTCTCATGTACTGAAAGAATAATTACTCGGAAGATTTAGGGTTCATACTCATCACTTGAGCCAATTTAAATAATGGGATATTTAATCAAAGTAACGAGTGCTCTCGCGAATCACAATGGCTCAATTAACATTCTTGGCCAATGAGCGCGAAAAAGACTGGGCGTCCTTCTTTTCATTAATGGCAACCGTTTGCACATAGTCACTCTGACTTTACTCGGATGACTATAATTTATTAAATTTTAGGAGTATCAGATTACGAACGTAAAGAACGAAGGAAAGAAAAACAGCACGACAGCGAGGCTCTAAGAATGCAAGAGCTCGACGAGAACGTCAATTGAAATTGATGCGCGACTGCCACAGTAGGCGGTGCGCGCGAGTGAGTCAGGAACGAAACAAGCCACGTGGTGCATTGAAAATTTTCGCTGACTCGTTACACCACAACTGCATCTCTGCGATGTGCACTTTTTGAAGCTGCTATAATTATCAAAGCGAACAAAGGGTAAAGGAAAATGCTCTGTTAGGAAGAAAAAAACGCCGTCGTCATAAATTGAAGGAACGGCGCGCGTATTACTCAATCATTTCTCCAACAATCGAGGCATAAATCGAGGATGATCAATACTTGAGACACGCACGAGGGCTGCTTTAATTTCATAAACGGATTAATAAACTGGCCTTTGAAATCGCGTGTCCGCACAGGCAGTTGCCGCGCGATAAATAAATCGCAACATGACCGAATTACCTTGCTCTCACGGAGAGCACTTATAAAGAAGTCCGGCTTTAATAGCGATTCCCTTGGCGGTAATCACAAGTCGCCGCGCAGTTTTTAAATTTACAATAGCCCCGGCAGAAAAGTGGAGATGCAGTCGCAATCAGGCGCTGGATTAACAACTAAACAAGCCGCAACAATTCGTCAATTAAAAAGCTCTGGGGGCAGAAAGGAAAAATAATTTGTACGAAAATAAGTGCTTGCTCTCGGGGCTCTCCGTCTCTCTACGGCTGACCATATGCCGCAGAGAGAGAGAGAGAGAGAGAGAGAGAGAGAGAGAGAGAGAGCGCCCACGGGTAATTACAAGGGATGCTCCTCTCTCTCTCTCTCTCTCTCTCAAGCTGCGGCGGACTGCACAGGATAGCACACCAAGAAGAAGAAGAAGAAGAAGAAGAAGAAGAAGAAGAAGAAGAAGAAACGAGTGACCACCACGGCGGTGGCGGGCTCAGGCAGCGGTTGCGCTCCTCTATGTTACGTTCGGAGCAAGGGAGAAAGGAGGGGAGCAGTTGCGCGTCGAGCCTGGTGGGAGATGCGCGGCTATATAACGGACTGGCTCTGGCCGAAGGGTCACAGTCTTGAATCCCCGCTGGAGCTGGGCGCTACATTGCGACGCTTATCCGAGGCTTGAACGCAGTGCGCGCGCGCGCTTCCCGCGATAAAGTTTGTTGCTCCGCGATTCGGTGCGCGGCTCCGAACGGCTTGCGCCACACCGCATACGGATTTCCAAACTCGACAGTTTCCAGTGTTGCTCAGTGTGCTTTGCGACGATGCTCTCGAGGATGACGCTGTTGCTTTTCGTGGCGGTGTGCACCGCGACGTCGATGGTGGCGAGCTTCGACCTTGGACCGCTCGTGAGAATCGCCCAGTGCAGGTCGCAATGCCTGAAGAGCCACAGCCTCGACGGCTCGTGCGAGTGGTGGAGACACGGCGAGACCGGTTGCAATGAAGTGAGTCCGATATTCCCGCACACACGCACACACTCACGTACACAATCTTCTACTTCGTCCCTCCTTTGTACGCCACTCGCTCGCTCTCTCTCTCTCTCTCTCTCTCTCTCTCTTCTCTCGCGATTGTTTCGAAAGAACGCGCGCGCTTCTTTCTTCTCTGTGTTTCTACCTACGCCTCTCTCTTTCTCGCTCTCTACTTTGATTTTCATTCGGATCTTCAGTGCTGTGCTTCTTTTTCAGTTTCGGTGCGCCGTGCCAACGCGGCGCGCGACAAGTAATTAGGAATTCATGAATGAAGAAAAAAAAAAACGAAAAGAGGAAGATCGGTATCTCTATCTCCGCGCGCGCTCTCTCCCTCTCGCGAGGTACAGCTATAAATTGAAATTCAAAAGTTGCCCTCTCGTTCGTTCCGTGTGTAGGTACCTCGCGATTGAGCTTCCACAATTAATATTCATATAAACGTGCAATCGTTCGTTCGCGGTCGCAAGTCGTTTACTCGCTAATAAATGGTTGGGGGGGGGGGGGTGTCTGCTACTTCGTTGGAAGCCCCTGCAAAGAAGAAGAATCAACGTCTGTCTCTCTCCCTCCCCGCGCGATTATGTGTTCCACGCGCAGCCGGCTGCTGTTGGTTCCCGAAAAAGAGATTTACGACGCGCGGAGAGAGGGAGAGAGTAGGCCTATGCCAAAAAGAGCGCGACTCGGCAATTAGAGATTAAACTTTTGCGCAACGGCCGTGCTTTTCTTTTTCGGTGATTTATGTGCGCGCGCGCGCGAGTGATAAGCGCCGTACACGTACGCACTCGCGCGCTCGCCTTTATTTTTTCCCTCCTGTCCTTTATTCTGTCGGCCGCCTGCTGGCGCGGAGAGCCTGAGAGAACGAGCGCGAGATAATTCTAACTGTATCCTTCGCTCGTTTTTCGATCTGGTAATGTACGCCGAGCAGAGCGGAGCTTAAGAGCGAGCGAGCGCGCGCGCCTATGTGCATATAGGTAGATGTAGGTATGCGTGTATCTCGCCGGAGAAATCTAAATGCCCGTTGAGGAACGGGCCGCGCGAGCGCATGAGTGTACAACGCCCATCGGAAAACAATTATGATAATGCGCGCTCTCGGCTCGCTCTCCGCGCATACGAGACGGCTCGAAAGGAAAAGTCACGTCTTTGATGTGGCAGTGCCTTCTTTCGCGTAATATAAACGTCCTATTTTGCGCTCTCTTTCTCTCTCTCTCTCTCCCGAGAATGTATAAGAAAGCGCGGGCCCATTAATCACGCCGGTAGCTGCGTGCGCTAACAAATCGCTCAATCAACGTCGTCGTCGTCGTCGTCGTCGTCGCGATAACGTACCAGCGATTTTCGACACGATGTGCGTGCATCGGCGTCGCCGTGCCCACTCGGTGTTAATTGTACATCAAAGATAGAGAGAGAGAGAGAGAGTGAGAGAGCGCGCTTAACGCAACCTTTTCTCTTTCCGCGCGATCGGGGGTGGGCAGTACTACGCCGTACGCTCGTTATTAATGCGCTCGGCGAAAGAGAGCGCTCGCCGATAAATCTCCCTCTTCCTGTCACTAGCTATCTGCTGCACGCGGAGTGACGAGGGGCACCGTTCCCATGTGCGCGATAACGCTCTGCAACTAGATCTCTCTCTCTCTCTCTCGCAATTACACCGCATTACGGCCGTTTGCTCTCTCTCTCTCTCTCTCTCTCTCTCTCTCTCTCTCTCTCTCTCGCTGCTATGCTATCTCCTTTTTTTTCTGCTCATTATTCTCGCCGGAGAATGAGATGGGGGAGCCTTCGATTCGCCCTTTTTTTCTGCGTGTCTTCTTGCTTTCATAATGCTACTCTGGGGGGCATTGCGAGATATCGCACAAGCAGCGCTTTTTGAAGTTTACTCTGGAGAGAGGGGAACGAAGGGGGAGAAGGGCATAAGTGAATTGTATATCGGCGCGGATCTCGCTGATAAAGGGTTGCGTTTTCCATTGAGACTTTATCTTTCTCGTGCATTAATAATTTATTATCGATAGAGAAAAAGTAGAGTAGAGCAAGCCGTCTTATTTTTTGGATAGCGCAAATTATAAAGGCCGGCGGGTGAAAGAGAAGGAAGAAACAACCGTCCAGCGTTCGTCTCAATTAATAAGTCGCGGGCGATAAATCGCGCCTGCGCCGCGCTTTTAACAGGCGACGCCGCTTCCCTCGCTGCGGATAGATCGCGGCTATAAATCCGGCGGCATGTATTATTCTCGACGAGATCCCGAAAAAGTTGCGCGTGCACAAAGCGACAACAGCGGCAGTGTCCCCTCCGGCGTTTATACGGCGTAGGTACGTTGCTGCCTCTAGCCAGCTAGCTGCTGGCGGCAGATGGGCCGGTCACAATTAAAGGAGCGCGAGGGCGTTGCTCATTTGGCCCGAGCTGAAGAGAGCGAGAGAGAGAGAGAGAGAGAGAGAGCTCTGTCTCTCCATTAAATTTCTGGGAAATCGATTGGTTTCAGGGAGCGCTACTGTTCGCCGCGCTTAATGCGATGCCATTCTCCCCCAGGGGAATTCCTTTTATTTTCCCTCTCGCTCGCTCGGTCGCTCGCTTGTGCAGGCGTGTGCCTTCAAAAGCGACAATGAGAGCGAAATCATCCATTCAAATTTATGCTGCTCCGAACGCAAATATTCCTCTCTCTCTCTCCCTTTCCGCCGAAAAAATGGCATCGAGCGGGGCCAAAATTCATAAACCGGGGAGATTTTGGAATGGGGCGCGCGCGCGCGCGCGCTCACCTCGGCAGCATCTAGATTAGAATGACAATTATTGCGCGCCGCTGGAGGCTCAATTAGGCCGCGCGAAATTTGTCGCCGCGCGAACCGAGACACCGAGAAGAGAGAAGCGCGCGCGGGTCCCGCGAAGCGGGCGCTAGGTAATGAGCATCGCGATTCGCCGGGGGTAATTGTTTGCCGATCACGCCGGCGCAACGTCAAGTCGATGCTATCGCGACGGCGGTTGGCTTGGCTCGCGCTTCTTTCTCTCTCCCGCGCTAACTCCACGGCGCTCTCGCTCGGCTCGCCCGCTCGCCATCGATAACCGAATATCGCAGCTCGTAAATCAGTCGATTCTCCCTTTCGCTCCTCTCGCTCGCTATTTTTTCGCGCCCCCCGTTCTCGCTCTCTTTGTCTTACTTCCCGGCACGCTACTCTTCTGCCTCGTTTTTGCCCCCTCGAAAGCGTCACGGGCACCCAGTTCCGCCTCTCCGTATACGTATATTGACCTTTATCGACAGGTAGCGAGTGGTGCGCATACTTTTCAGCGAATAATTCACGCCAGTGCTTATTAACTCCCGGACCGGCAGCCAACAATTTTGTTATCAAACCGACTATATTTGTCCTCGACTGTGTTACGTCTACACGTAGAGGTTTCTTTTCCCACATTCGCTTCTTTTTTTCTTATTCTCTCACGTCTCTCGCTGCACGAACACGAGCCAGAATCACGTGCGACGCGCTTCGAATTTCTGGGGGCTCTGCGTCGTGGTCGCAGGTCAGCTTGAATTTTCCGGTCGCGCGGGAAAAAATAAACGGCTCGGGAAGAGAAGAAGGCGACCCGGCGCGACGCATCCTAGGCCTACTATGAAAATAACGCGCGCTAATGGCATCCGTTAAGGAGAGCCCAGCGCACGCTAATGGTCGTTCTCTTTTTCCCTTTTTTTTTCCCCGACGTCTCCAAGCCGTTAAGTTTCACGGGGGATTCACGGGCACACGCTACGCTACGGCACAAGCCAGTTAGCCATTATTTCTATTGCGTGTCGTGACTGCCGCTGCTGTCGCCGACGACGACGCGAGTGATGTGTCCGTTAATGGGGATGCTCGTCGTGCGCTCGCGCCTTCATTGTTAATCGCAACGGTGCTCTTCTGCCCTCTGGAGAGCGCGTCATCCCGCGCGATCGAGTGAAAAAAGAAAAGAAAAAGAACGCCAAACGATCGGGATGCTCTCGAGGCGCGTCTCGAAGTCTATAATCGGTATCAAATTACAGGCTGCTGTGCAAACATGCACACACATACAGATTTATTCGGAGCACGTAAAAAGCGCTTAAGCCGAGTAATCAGGCCAACGACCTTGCCCTGCGATGTTCCGTGGCAAGTAATTATCCGCTGCGCTTCCATCTCGTCGAAATGGTCGGACGGTCGGTGCCCGATGACTATGTTCGAGCTCTCGCGCGCAGGGTAATTGCCAACATTTTCCTCGCGAGATACGCGCGCAGAGGGGGGTGGATGGGGAGGTTGGAGAGGAGGGAGGGTGGGGGTCTCCTTAACGACCTCCTTGCCGGAATAATTTGTCGTCGAGAGCGAGCAGCGCGAACAGCAACAGTTGTGCGAGGGCGAGCGAGAGTCGGGTTTCGAATTGCAAATGCGCACTCAATACACCGTAAGTCGCGTGGTTTTAAGCGCCTCGTAAAAGCCACGAGCTTACGGCTTATCCGTAAAATTGATATTCACGGAACCGCGTGCCGCCTGCGCGATCATTAGCGCGCCGCGAGCGTTGTAATTGAGATAATCAAAGAGTTGGCGATGTGGAATCCGCGTCGGCGTTACGTTTGCGCGCCTAACCCGTGGACGCGGCCGCGCTCGCTCCGCTTCGCAATAACAAGCAAGAGCAGAGAGACGGCCAGCCTGCTGCTGCTGCTGCTGCTGTTTGCTTGCCGCTGCAAGAAAAAAACCACCGCGACGACTACGACGGCGACGACGACGAGAGAAGCGGAGGACCTTGAATCCCTCTCTCCCTCGGCCGCTCGCTCATGAGCGATTATAATTGCTGTAAATCAAGTATGTTAAAAGCGCGAGCGTATAACGCGATCAAGCGAGCGTTCGGCTGCAATTTATGAATTTATTAAACAGCCAAGCGAGCGAGGCAAGCAAAAGCGCGTTCTCTTTTCTTGCTCGACGTCCCTTCGGATACGTCATTAACGTTGCCCCCGTGGCGTTTCTACGAAGAGAGAGAGAGAGAGAGAGAGAGAGAGAGAGAGAGAGAGAGAGAGAGAGAGAGAGAGCCTGCACACTGAGTGAGTGGGCTTCGCTCTCTTCTCGACAAAATAAAGGAGCACGAGCGAGCGAGAGAGAGAGAGAGAAGAAATCACGAAACAGGCTCGCCGCTCTCGCTCGCGTATACCCCAATAAATATGAAAACGACGCCGCGCGCGCGGACGAAGAGAGCGAGCGAGCGAGCGAGAAAGGGCAGAAGGATTCGAATTAGCCTCCAACCTGTTTCAGCCATAACGTAGACTCTTTCTCTACGTCTTCTTCGTTTTTTTTTGCTTTTCTTTATTTTTTTTCCTCTTCTCTTCCTCCTCGCTGACTTGCCCTCTTCCTTCTTTCGCTCACTCGCGCTTTCTCTCGCTCTCCTGGTTTCTTTCTCTCTTATTTCGCGATAGAGATCCCTCTCTCGGGAAACCTTTTTCCTTTGTACGAGATGCTCCCGTTGGATCTTTCTCTATGCGTTACAACGTGTGACACACGCACGCATACCTGGGAAGCAGAGAATACGTAGCTGACTGTCGATCTTTTTTTTCCCAGTGCTGGCAGTACTGCGAGGCCCTGGAGCGTCAGTGGGGCGGTTGGAAGCAGGCCGCTAGCCCCAAGGCCCAGCAGCAGCAACAGGCGCAACCAACTAACTGCGACGAGCAAGAGTACAAGCAGGTAAGACCATCAGACCGACACAATGCCTATTGCCTTACTTATTTATCCTCCTCTCCGGCCAAACGCCGTTTGAGAAATTAACGATGATTCCATGTTGGGATTGATAATTAAAATATCCGAAGAGAATCAAAATGTATCGGGCCACATTAAAATTCATGAGACATGGAGAAAAGGATCGAGAGGGAGCTGAATTAGCCTTCAATAGCCTCTCTCTGTCTCTTCGCCCGCGCATTTTAGTTATTATCTCGCACACGCCGCGCGAGAGAAATTTGCTTCGGAACGCGCAAAAAATGCGCTCGTGTGTTCTTACGAGCCGCGTTGTTCGTAATTAATTCCTTGTTTATGATCGCCAGACCCAGTGTATGTCTACGAAAAAGCAGCGAGATAGAAAGAGAGAGAGAGAGAGAGAGAGAGAGAAAGAACGGTCGCATTAATTACGTATTTAAAGAAGCCGAGAGAGAGAGCCTCCCAGCAGAGAGTTATTCTCGAGAGAGAGTCGAGCTGCACTTTCCGGAAATTTACATATCCCCCCTCGCGCGTTCCGAATTCTCAATTTTTCTTTTTTTGGGACTCGGAGACATGCTCTCAAGGATTTATTTCGGTTAATCGAGCAGAAAAATATGTTTAGATCGCGCGTGATTTATTATCGCGCGTACGTATTTATATATGAGCGATCGCTCGCAGCAACCGCGGCGACGAGAGAAAGAGCATATATCTTTCTTTTTATTTCTGCCTATGTGCGCCTGAGGAAATCTTGCTATCCGCAGTGCGCAATTAATTCTGCTGCAGGGGCTATATGGAAAATTAATTTTTCCTCGAGTGATATACGGAGGCTTATGTTTATTCATCGCGGTCGTTTCTTTCTCTCTATTAGTTTTTTTTAACAACTCGACACGTAATGCTCTAACGAGAAAGAGAAAAAAACCTTGATTGATTGTCTTGACACGATTGTTTTTTTATTATTATTTTTTGAAACTTAAATTGATTCGAGAGAGAGAGAGAGAGAGAGAGAGAGAGAGAGAGAGAGAGAGAGAGAGAGAAGGAGAAAATATGAGTGATGCACTCAGTTCCACAGAGTGTTAATTCCGTCGAGGCAATCTCGATTCGCTTATACACCTATAGGAAAGGTAGACATGCCAGTAAAAATAAATTCGAAAGAATGTCACGCGCACATTAACTTTGCGTTGTTTTTTTCTCCTCTCAAGTTCTTGGCGAAGGAAGAAAGAGAAGTAAAGCAAAAGCTTAATGTCTCTTGAGGCTTTTTTGCCGATGGTGTGGCCTTTGCGGGGCTAATCGCGAGCCGCGAACAAGGTTCCGAAGTAGAGGGAGAGAAAGAGAAGCCAGGTAATTCGCGCGCATCAGGTGCTGCAATCCGATCATGGAGCGGCCAAGCGCAAGCTCATCGATCCGACCGACTGCACCGCGAGACTTCTCCGGTTACCAAGGCCCCTCTTTCTCGATCTCTTTTTCTCTGTCTGTCGGCGTGCGCGGGCGCGTCTTTTCGAATCGTTCCTTTTTTTTATGTTCCTGCGCGATCGACCAATTCAGTTTGCCTTTCCTCTCTCCTCTCGTTTCTTCTTCAATTTTTCCAATTACACGCGACGACCATTTCGACGGTCTATCGCATAGTTCCAATCTTTCGTCCTCGCTTCATCTCGGGTTTCCACTTCTTTTCCTCCTCTTCTTCATTTTCCAAAACGCAGCACGAAGCATTCCTCTCTCCGACGAATCCGAAGGGCTCCCACGACGCGACGCCGCTAACAGTCCATTGAAAGAGAAGGCGCGTCTCAATTCGGCGATCCATCTTATAACACAGCCTCTTGGTCTACTACCTGCGCCGATTTTCACAGAACGTTCGAGGGTAAAAAATATATATACTCTCTATAGTGTCTCTTTGGTAGTCGATATTGATCTTTTTCCGACACGGATTTCCACGAATCAACGAGGCGACACTAACGACCAAAAATTTATCGCCTTTACTTCGGCTTTTGTCACGGTCCATGCAGTTACATCGATCGCTGCAGATTTTCCCTCAAAAAAAATCCTGTCGAGTGCGGGAGGTCGATAAATCGATTGCGTTTCGCGCATGCGCTCTCTCTCTCTCTCTCTCTCTCTCTCTCTCTTTGCCCATAACAAAGCTACCAGACTCAGAATCTCTCTCTCCCTTTCCCTCTCTCTGTCTCCCATGCGCACAATGCACACACAGCCTCCGACATAAAAAGGAGCGAAGGCCCTCTCGTTCTTGTTCTTCTCTCTTTGCTCGGGCGTTCGGGAGAGAAAAGAGAGTCGCCGTGCGTTGTTCGCTGCACACGCACGCACGCATACTCATCCAAGGGAGATAAGAATCTTCTCAAACATACTTGTGGATACATTTCGGGATACCTAGACGCCGCGGTGCGCGAGAAATCGAGTGTAAAAATTTATGAAAAAGGAAAAAGTTCCTCCGCAACGTAAATCTTATCTCCCGCGCGAAGCACATACACGCAGCGCAGACCGATCGGAATTTTCGACGCACGGACTTTGGACGATCGTTAATTAGCTTTCTCGCTCCCTCCCTCCCTCTCTCCGTCTCTCTCCGTATGGCCTCTCCCTGCAGCACTAAAATTACCGGCCGTTAATTTGCTTTCGCGAGTGCGCGCGCGCGCGTATCTAAACGGCCCGCTCTTTATACGCGCGCTACGTAAACACCGTTTCGCTAACTGCTTGTTCTTAACGCCCCGTCGTTTTGAGCCCACCTCCGGCACCGCAGATAACGTACCACGCATTTAATTATTTACGTACTGCTCTAAATAAGTTATCCAACCGAAGCTCTCCCTCTCTCTCTCTCTTTCTTCTTTGGCACTCCCATCTCTTCGCTCCTCGATGCCTTCGGCTGTTTTGATTACGTACTCGTAAGAATGTCGATGATTACCGCTGTACTCTTTTTTTTTTAAACGTGGAACTGGCAAAATCTGCAAAGCATCGAATATTTAGCACATTCACATTTTTTAAAAGCCCCCCCCCCCCCCCCACCCGCCCTTCAAAATCAAACGTCTCGCGTGAGATAAGAGTGCGCCAAGAAAGAGAAGGCTGCTGCTCATTAAAACGGCTGACCAGGCGCCAAAAGCCCTCTCGACAGTCGCCTCCTCTTTTCCACGTGCTTACACAGGCCGACATAACATAGACACATAAACTCAAGCACATAATTGTTCTGTCAACAGTGTCCATCGTGCAGAACGGCCTGCGAATACCGAAAGAGTCAAGTAGTCGAGCCGTACCTACCATCGATGTTACCAGCGCCACACCACGCCCCGGTGAGCCTGACCAAGAATGACGTGGCGGTGATGCTGCGCAAGGTACGCAACGAGTGGCGGGTATTCGACTTCTACCCTGGCGTACGAGCTCCGAGCAACCTTCGCCAAGACGAGTGGATCGTCGCCGTTGTCGAGGACGGCGGTGTTGCCCACTACAGTTGGGAACAGTGGACTCCTACTTTGGATTCTCTGAAGGAAGGACCACTCTACGAAGCTACAATCTCCTGGCGAGATGTCGATCATCAGCTCAAGAGGCAACAGATTGCCGAGCAGAAGAAATTCAACGACAGGGTGAGGCAGTTCTTCCTCGAGAAATACGGCGAGAAAGTGCTCGAGTGGAGGAATCAGGACGAGGAGCAAGCTATTCCCGAGGAAGTATTCCGTCGTTTCTTCTTGAAGAGGCGCGATCACGAGTCGCACCAGATCGACGAATCCAATCCAGAGCCATCGACCGTCGACTCGGAAGACGAACGAGCTCAAAGCCAAGTCGCCAAGGAATCGTTTGTCATATCGTGGGAGCCCGAAGCTGGTGGTCTCATGGGTAACCAAGTCGCTGACTCCAATTTCGCACAGATTTCCTTGCTGCCCGGTACCAAGTATCTGGTGAGGATCGCCTCGAACGAGGGTCCCGGTAGCTTCCCCATCGAAGTCGACACAAGGCCAAGCTCCGTCCAAGTGCACAGGATAAAAAAAAACTTCGAAAACATATTTCCATGGGCATTCCTTGCCGCCTGCACGTCCGTAGCCATTCTCGTCTGCATCATTGTCATTGCCAAGCTGCTTAGGCGGGTGAAGGAGGTGGAGCCCGAAGAAGAGGTTTGATGATAAACGAGAGGGTATAACCGTGCCAGATATGAGACTGATGGTGATGATGATGATGATGGCGATGATGATTAAGACGTGGAGTGACTGAATAAAAAAAGTGGCGTCCACATGGAAGAGATCAGTAGTGCGTCCAAACACTACTGTGACGATTAATATTTGTACAGTTTGTAGAATTGTGTAAGACGAAAAAGCTGGTAACAAGTGACAAGTCACCGAAGTGGCCAGTCCCTCGTGTGTATAAAATTGCCGCGTTATCTATAATAATGTATAGGAAGAACGAAAAAATCCGATCAAATACAATATTCTTTGCAAGATCTGAGAGGAATTCGCTTGTATTGTATCTGTAATAATTGTATGTATAAAATTGCGTACATAGGCTTAATCAACTTGTATTTTTCTTATGGTCGTTGCCACGAGCGTCTGTTCTATACTTTTATTTTCTTCGTCCCTTAATGTACAAAAGTCTATGTTCTTTATATATTTCTCTATATAGAACGCGTCTTACAGTTTCACCAAAATGCCATAATTGCCGCGCGCGCGGCCTCGTCTCGAGGGGACACTCCCTGTCCTTTTTATATACGAAGATTCCGTTGTTTTTTGTGCGCGTCAAGTGAGATTATCTTTTAACGACTGTTACATCCCCACGAGACGAAAGCTGTTCGTTTCCTTTTTTTTTAATGCAATGCACATACCTATACAAACAGGCATATAGTCTTTTTCATAATAACCCACACACACACACACACATGTTTTTGTACGATATTTTTGTATTTATAATAATTAAATATCGACCATGCGACTTGCTCAAGCTGCAACGAACAGACTGTACGAGAGTTCCTATTGGTAAGGAGAGCGCATCCACGACTCGATGTAATATTTGTGTCGCAGCGCCAAACATGATTGTATTTATCTGTAAATAGTCTCGAAAACAAACAACTTTGTAAATATTCTTGCTTAGCCGAATTAATAATAAAAATTTATTATATGTGAAATCGCAAAATTACGAGTGTATAAGTTGTTTACTCCTTTTTGTCCAACCCATCCTCGTCGAGTGATGATCCACTGATCGATTCGGCGTGTTTCAATAATGTATGTACGAGAGACGTGAATTATTCGCGATTGTTATTCAATATGCCAATATCCCATAATAAAGTATTGTTTAAATCGTATTAAACGAAATTTCAATTACTCTAATCACGAGTTACATCTTTGAAGATCATTGCATTTAACAACTTGAATGCACAATTATAACTACAAGCAATATTAAAGCTGTATGAGGATCCCGCGATGGTTCCACACATCCGTCGGCAGACTATTAAAAAGCTAACACGAGCTAATTAGTTTTCCTGCAGCTCGCGCCGAGTCAGTATAAGAAAACGGTATACCGTAAAAAAGCCACGAAAGAAAGCCCTCGAACAATTAAAAAACGGCAGCACCGCGCGGAGGAAAGGTCATAAAAAAACGGAGAGAGAGAGAGAGAGAGAGGCAAGTCGTCGACAAAAAACCACAGTGCAAGCCATTCACTCACAAAAAGAAATTGAGTTTTCAAGAGCCACCGCGCCGCTAAAAGAGACGAGCGCCCGCGAAGTGAAGCAAAAAAACAATGAGAAAGAAACAAAAGAAATTACTTCATCTCCATGGGAATTCGGGTTTCGAATGCATCGCGTTTCGCCGCGAGTTGTTCGCGCACCCCCGCGGGAAAATTCGTCTCACTATGGGCAGCAGCGCAACACCCCGTCCGAGTTTTCCAGAGGGCCGTGACAGCAGCAAGCAGACGCTCTTAGGAGCATTAATCTTGTTCCTTTCTTCCTCGCTGCCGTTGTGTGAGAAAGCCCGTTGCTCGCTCCTCTCTTACGAGCGTGGCCATCTATAACGCGGGATTAGGCGCCTCGAGCCCCTTTCGATATGAAAAAGCTCCGAGCGAGGATGTATCACGGGCAGATTATAAGCCGCGATTTGCAGCGGAGACTTAACGTCGACCGGGCTTGTTTAGGAGCTCCGCCGTCTAGTTTCATTTACTTGGGAGAGCATACGAAATTCTTTTCCTACAATTCCCGTTCCTTCTTTTTTTCTTTTATTCCATCTTATTTTTAGACGCTTATCCGACACAATCGCTCCATATGCTCCCCTCGCGCTCCTTCCTATATTAATTTCCGCCGAGTCACTGTGATATACTATATCAAATGACTTTGGCGTGATATCAAATTTTTATACATTCTACAGAGGCAGCGCAACGTTGTTAAAATAGTCAGGGCGAAAGGGGCACGTCGAATCCACATTTCCACGATTACAGTTGTCGAAAACAAAGTTTTGATGATTTGGGCAAATACCTGTTTGCCGGTGGCGGCAAAACAATGAAAGAGGCTTTAAACGCGCAGACGTACTTATAAGGAGTTACGTTAAGAGCCTCTTTCTCTTTCTCGCACACCCGGTAAAAACGCGCGAAGAGTAAGTCGGCTTTTATTTGTGCGCTCGGCCGTAAGCGCTTCACTTCTGGTCTCGCGCCCCCCAGGAATTTCGAGCCTGCCGGTGCCGCCTTTTTGCGAATGTCGAACTGCCGCTGTATATACACTTGATCGAGTTGACGCGTCGGTCGCTGACCAGTGCGTTTCTTCCCCCCCCCCCCCCCCCCGTTCATATCTATCTCATCAGCGCGTCAAAGCAGCGACACCTTATACAGGTGAGAACTCTTCCAATGTTAATAATTCGTCATTGACTTATTTTGGAAGAGATTCTATCCTTATAAGCAACTGAGTAACGAATCCAATAACCGTGCTATAAAAGAAGACGCGAGCACGGTGAAACCATTACAAGTGTTGAATAAAACGGTAATGCCGTGCGTATATAAAAAAACGCGGAAAGAGAGAGAGAGAGAGAGAGAGGCGTAATTAAAATCTGAAGCTTTGACAAGAGTAGCTTATACGCGCGCGAAGAGGAAGAGAGGATGCCAGGCACGCAGGGATGGAGCGCGCGCGGACTGTGCTGCTAATGGACCGGACACGTTCGTGCACACGAGCGGCTGAGTAATTGCGCGATCGCATTAGCGTCAATCTCCATGCGTGCTTTCGCTCGCTTGCTCGCTCGCTTGCGATCGTGGCGGCATTTACGTGTAACGTAATCCAAGCTGGCGATTGGTCGAGCCACAGTGAAAGGACATTAGATTCAGCCAGTGTGTGTGTGTGTATTTGCGTAATCTTCTTTCCCGTCTCGCGCGCAGCAGATTTCGGCGGTGGCGTGCGTATTATAGTCCGGAAATACCCAGTAACTTTCTACAGGCATGGTCCATCGCCTGGTTTCGCTAAAAATACCGATGAGAAATTATCGTCGTAAGCTAAATCGCTCGTAAAGTAAAATGTTCTATACGTAGGATATCTATGGTTCGTTACGTGCATTATGCCTACAGTACGGAAAGCATCGTTAGACTAGCTATTGAGCTTGAGGATTCGTGTGGTTTTGAGACAGCTGTGGTTCAGTTGTGTTCTCGCAAACATACCGACCGTAGAGATGCCTATACCAATAATATAGCTTGGTTGCCCTCTTCGACGACGTTTATGCCATAGCGGACTCTGCGCGCGTATATTTTCAATTCCAAAGCTTTAATGAAATTCTAACGTACGATTGGCTTTCTGCTCGCGAATGCGGAACGAGGCTTTCTTTTTGTCGACCGCAGGCTCGGAAAATTAGTCTCTCTGCCTGCTGCTAACGAAACAACAGCGACGATAATAACACTGAAACTTTTTAACCCAGCGTGGAAGTATCGCTATACTTTCAGACAAACAAATAAAAACTCGCTCAAAGATCCTCTCAACACCTGGATGAAATTTGTCGTGGTTTGGCGGCGTCGTCGTCTGCGCGACCGTGAGCAGCAGCGGAGCATACAGCATTGAAAAGCATCGCGAGCAAAAACCTCTCTCACTTTCGGACGCGCAGCAAGAGCAAGAGAATACGTGGCGCAAAATCATCCGTCTCTGTAGCACGTGCATAGTGGCCTCTCTCTCTCTCTCTCTGGCTCTAACTTTGGCTGTGTGCTCACACGCCGCTTGCAGGCGATCGGCATCTCTTCGGAGCATTTAAAAGCGAGGTCATCGGCGCGTACCTCCTTCTCTCTCTCTCTCTCTGTCTCTCTCTCTTTCCCCTCTCTTTCTCTCACCTTTTTTGTCACTGCGTCTCGAAGAAGAGAGAGAGAAAGAGAGAAAGAGAGAGAGCTTATCTGGCAGCTGCCTTCAATCGAGATAAATCCTCTCTCACTGGATGCATCCTCCTCTTGCGTTTGCTTTGCGTTTCTCTTTCTTCCGATCTGCGTGCATTGAACCTACGAGCGCGAGCGCGCGAAACGAGCGCGAGCGCACAATAAACGTACACTCTCACGTAGAGAGAGAGAGAGAGAGAGAGAGAGAGAGAGAGAGAGAGAGAGAGAGAGAGAGAGAGAGAGAGAGAGTGCACGACCACAGCTTACTGTCTTTCGGTTACGTCCGCGAATGCGTTCTGCGCGCGTGTGCGCGCACTGCAAAAGTGGGTCGTGACCTCGAAAAAGCCGGCCCACGGTACCGTTAGCGGTGTGCGCCTCGCGCGTTCGCCGGAACACTCCGCGCCGGGCTCAGTCTCGACTAGGAAGCCGAACATGCTGGCGCTACTTTTCGCGCTGCTACAGCTGTCCGTCAGGTCGGCCGAACCGCCAGCCGCACAGCGCATTGCCGTCACCGGGATCGCCGCTGCCGTCGGCCTTCTACACCTGCCAACCGGCGCCCTCGCCGCTGGACCCAGGTCGGCTTTATTTCCTTATTTTTTTTCTTTCTTTTTTTTTTTTTTTTTTATTTCTTCGGCCTTTATTCTCTCGAGGCATCCGCGCGCCACAGAGATACGTTCAATGTTTATTCAATGGGGAGCAGATGAATGGCTTATTCAGGCATCGCGATATTGGAAAATCACGCTGCCGGCGTTTGAATGCTCCGGCCGGCGCGCATTGCGCTGTCGACGCGCCAGCTCGCGCTAGCCGCTCTGCATGCTCTGCAGCTCTCCGGCAGCGGCTGGCCGGATTGAAATGACGATCTTTAGCCCGTTGAAAGCACGAAAAATCGAATGAGACTTGCGTGTTACTGCGCGCAAGCCGATTTCAAAGGATTCGCGCGACCTTTTATTCAACTATGTCTGTCGAACTGCCGTAACAATCCAATTAAATCCATTTAATTAATCGAGCGGGCGTTCCTTGGCGTTCTTCTCCAATCGGGCCTCTCCAAAAAGTTATCTCTGTTAGCATGCGCGCGTTGTACATCGCTAGGGAAAATGGAGGCGTGAGATGGCAATTCACACGTTTCTCGGTAAGGTTTTTGGTGGCGCGCCACAATGAAAAAACAAACGGCGTATTGCAGAGCTTTCTAGAGCAGAAAGTGATGGTTCTGTTTCTGCTGGCAATTTTCTCGCTCGTTTCCAGAGCCTTCCCTCGTCGGGCGGATGACTTGGCGCGATCGCACGATGCATTCATAACTATCAATTTGGTAGCGGGCAAATCTTTACAGTTAGCGTTCGGAATGCACTATTATTCTATCTGTAATTGTTTCTCGATAACGAAACAAGAGAGAAATAATGTTACTGTTAAATGGAAACGAAAACGTTACGGCATTCGAGTAAGTGCCGTATCTGCTCTGTAATTTTGCTTTCTATATAACTGCATAAGCATTTCCTGTTCCCTCGGTGCCCAATCAAGGCGCTACTTCGGAGAGCGACTTAAACAGCCTTTATCAATGAAATCTAGGATCGAGTTAACTCGTCGAGCAAATTAAATGAAGAGGAATTCAATGAAGCCGAAAGAGAGAAAAGAAAAACAGAAGGGGGTGAAAGATAGATCGACAGTAGCCTCTCGGCGGCTTTTTGGGGGAACGCGCAGGCCGATCTTTCAATTTAACGAGATCCGGCGTCGATAGCCCGCGCGTGTACCGGTTCGCTGCTCGCTCGGGCCTCGTTCCCTTAGCCGCTATTTCGGCGATGTTGCGTGCTCGACTGCGTGCGCGGTGTTTTTTGTCTTTTTCACCTGCGTCGCTGCTCTCTCGAGCGAGGTCCGCTCCGAGAGCTGGGATTCCGGCAATACCTATTAAATAAGGAGCGGCCGCGCGGCGCAACGCGATACCAGTCACACACTCCGCGATCGACCGGCCAAAGGGGCGTGCCGGAAGAATACTCCTCCGTTTCGAGACTGCGCCCGAATCCACTTTTTCAGGCTTGCGTAATCGGTAGGATGCGCGGACTGTTCGATTCGACGAAAAAAACAACACTTTTTGGCCCTTAATCAGATGAACTCTGCACGGCATAATATTACGTACGAGGCCGGCCCGCTTTCCGAGCAATTCTTTCCAGTTACCAATTATTCAATGCATCGTTTTGCTTGTATAGGTACGTGCCAAAATGGAAGAAGCAAGCATGCGAAATACCGGCCACCCAGCATCCCGGTTCCCACTACGTGTGTGACGATCAAGGAGAACTCAAATGTATACCAGGTATTATAATTTGCACATTACTTGCCGTAATCAATGTTCCTTGGTTGACAGTGCACCGAGAACACTCGGGCTGCCCAATTTTAGTAAATTCAATAGTCAAGTCATAAATAATACGGCAAACTATATTATAATATTGTTAACAATACTAAAAACCTATAGTAAAATTTACTTTTTAAATCAATTAAAATAGAGTAAATTATGCTATATTTTTTATTTTCAATGACAATTTTTCACTGTCACGCGAATAGCTTTCTTGCCCATAACATTGTGGAACATCTCAACATGGCAGTAATTTCTATCCCTTTTTAGTAACTAATATTACACGTTAGTTCGCAAAATAAATTATTTCCTCGTGGTTGGTTGAATTTTCTACTACAATTTTTTCCCGGTGTACAAATGATTCCTAAGCACAATTCCAAGAATAGTTCGCGGTAAAATACAAAACGAAGCACACAATATAATTAAATAATTCGTCAAAGTCTCGTGCGCATAATTCCCAGAAACTCTAAGCCAAGACAATGAATATTCAGTTGAAGAAAAAAAAATGCCAAGGTGTATAATAATTCAGCGTCTAAAATGAGAAATTGCGTGCGATTAGGATGGACCGGGGACCTGTGCGACGTGCCAATTTGTCGGAAAGGCTGCGACCCTCTTCAAGGCTACTGCAGACGACCCGGCGAGTGCCGCTGCAAGCTGGGTTTCTACGGCGAGCTCTGCGACAAATGTGTCGCTCTACCTGGTTGTCAGCATGGCAGGTATTTTACAAATATGCCCCGTCTCTCCATTCCTCTTGAAAAAAACAACTATATATCCAGACCGCCCTCGCATACCAGAGTCTTGCGCCGAGTCGAATGTACGAGCTGTTGATTTTTCGTGAGGTCGACGTCGCTAAAAGATCGCGAGAAAATTTCCAATTCTCAAAACGCTAAGAACGACGTAAGCTCTTTCGCTAGATACACCTTTGACGTCCGTAAGTAGAAAGTTTTGTGAAATTGCAAACAATAGGCGATGTCGCTTAGTCATCTTGCGGGTCTTTTTTGTGTTTTTTTTTTATTTTCGTAAGAAAAGTGGCGCGAGCTTGACTTTCTCGTACATATACTTGCGGGAGCTACTGCGCTAGGGCACCTGTACTTTATGCATAAGCTCGCACGCGTCATAAAGAACGGTGGAAATTTTATTTTGGCCGTAACTCCCGTAAAAGACTTTCCTTTTTGGAATTGAAACTGTGTTTGCTAGAAAGTTTCGTGCGCGGAGGGCATCGACCACTTTGCCTTTGATATTCATTCGTAATCATAGAGCGCGCACCGCCGCATGATGCATCCATCGCGTTACATACGGGCAAATATTTGATGCGGCATAATACGTAACTCTGAACTGCCAGCAATATTTTTTGCACTTAGAAAATTATTTCTCTCGCAAACTGTTTAATTTAAAGAATTAGCATTTTATTTATCGTGAACTAAATTAAGTAAAGCGCTGTTGAAATATAAATTAAGCAACGGGTCTTTGTTTAAATGAATCCTGGATATGGATGTGGGATAAGGCGTATCGACGCAATACATCCAGTGGGTCACGGTTGCTTCGCACTCGCAGGTCAAAGAAAAGTTATTTCGTGCGATTAGAATTATTACAATCGTGTCAAGAACGCAATCTTCCAGGTTTGGATTTGCATCTCTCTCGCGTCTGTTGTTCGTTCCGAGTGCGTTGTAACGTCGTTTACCGCACTTGATTACGCTCGCGCAGCCTTGAAACGCGAAAACGAATAATGGTGCACTTTGCGCTGCGCTCCACAGAAGGCAACAAACAAACGAAGCAAAATCTTTGCGTATAATTTAGCAAAAGCCATTATACGGGGACAGAGGGAGGGAGAGCCGCTACTCGTGACTTTGAAACTGCGCGTCAAATAATAGCCCGGCGCCAAAGCAGCGTGTCCTTTGTAACGGTATCCCCGTTCAAACGCATCATCGTAACGTTGTAGCATAAAAACAAAGGGAAGAGAGGGAGCAACGAAGGAAGAAAAAAAAAAAAAAAAGAAAAAAAGCGGCATCGACGACGGACGACGCCTTTAGCATCCGCAACAACGGTATTCGCTTTCACCGTTCGCGCTCGCTAGGGCTATGGAACTCGAACTCGCTGTGTTCGGGAACCAAGCCGTAAAGAGGATCTCGTTGCCTCCAACGTCGATATGACGCCGTTTAGCGCGATTCGTGACCGGAAACTTCAAAATAAAAACTTTCCCGGCGATCCGCGTTTCTCTTCTCGCGTCGTGTTGTCTCATCGATATGCATTAATAGACGTGTCCATTCGCCTGCGCGGGCCGTCGCACTAATATGTATTTTGCACCGACACGCGTTCGCCAGGCTCATCTATACGTTTCCAGGTGTAACGTGAGCTTTGAGTGCGCCTGCGATCCAGGATGGAAGGGCCTCTTCTGCAGCGAGCCGATTTGCCATCAGGACTGCAATCCGAGCCAAGGATACTGCGAGAAACCAGGCGAATGCAGGTATGTACACACTTATGAGACGACCATGGCAAAATGGGAAGAGCGAGCTTTGCCGAATCCGTCCGCTTGTTTACGCGGCAATAGCTGATGTGAATGGTGAATTTCAGGTGCCGCCTCGGTTGGCAAGGACTCATGTGCAAACAGTGCTCAGTACTACCGGGATGCGTTCACGGAACGTGCCAGGGACCATTAGAATGCCGCTGCGAACCAGGATGGACTGGCATTTTATGCTCGACCCGTAAGCTTCCATAGCAATCATCATTTACTGCGCTAATTCATAAAAAAGAAAACGGACGATTTATTTAACGCGCGGCTCCTCATTAAATTTTGAATGCAAGACAGTACAATGATATTCGCTCGTTTGCATAACAAATGAAAGGGAGGATCGTAAGGAGTATTATAACATTCGAATTCAAGAGGTATCATTAATATTTTTTTAATTACCTATCTCCGCACACCCACTCTGTCGGACACGCATACATAAAAAATAAGTTTCCTTTCTTTTCAAGGTTTTTTTACTCTCAACGACTTGCTGCTCGCGAAAGGCTCCCTCGTGCGATTTTTGTTTTGATAAAGCATCGCGCGCGCACAGCGTTGCGTCATTCGCTAACTCTGAATCAGTATCTTTTTTTATCATCGCTCGTCGCGCGTCGAGAGAGAGAGAGAGAGAGAGAGAGAGACTACGAGAAACTTGACTTTCTCAGAAAAGACACCTGGTAGGTGCGATTTCTTTGACTGCTCACGTGGGGATATCGAGTTACGCTATCAAAGGCACGAGACGATATTTCTTTGATTAATTCCCAGCGGATAATGTTATTTATTCTTGCCCGCGCCACAATTATCAATTGAAAACGGATTTCGAAGGTTTCTTTTTGTATTTTGTAATTGATGACCCTTACCACGCGCAAATAATCCAGCGTGGTTCAAACGTACGCCTGCTCTTTGCGTTCAAATCAATTTATTGTCATTCGACTTAAATCGAGCTAAAGATTACGTAAATCTGATCCATTGATCGAGGGTGCTCGACAGCCGAATCGAAGAGTATAGCTCCCAAGAGGCACTTGTTAAAAGATAAAAATCAATAAGTCCTTGCGCGTCCGTTGTAACTCGGCGCTAGTTCCAAGAAGGCTGGTGTGCGTCAAACAGTAGTGCGTCGTCGCAGATATATAGCCCGGCGTGCCCTTTGAAGCGTATATCCCAGAATGCTTATGCCACCCAACACCAAAAGCTCAGGTTATTGAATATGTGAAATTGGTTGTTGCAGCGATCTGCTCGGCTGGCTGTAGTCGTGAGCACGGCGGCTGCCGACGCCCAAACACGTGCAGATGCCGGGTGGGCTGGACAGGCGCCAACTGCACCGAATGCGTGCCATATCCGGGCTGCCAGCAAGGCACCTGTAGGAAGCCTTGGGAGTGCCGATGCAAGCCCAGCTGGACCGGCGAACTTTGCGACGAAAGGCTCACCTACTGCGACGATCATCCCGAGACGTGCGTTAACAACGCCACCTGCATCAGCGTCACGCCTGAAAACGGCGATTATAGGTGAGACATCCGGCTCGCCGACAATCTCAAGTCGAGTCACACTTACTCGTATACCTGTCGTGGGTCGTCACCACGCCACCGCGCATAAAACAACACTAACTGTACAAGGACACGATGAAAGGTCTACAGAGATGCTGGGATACCTTGAGATGTCAACGCCAACTGTTTTGCTGACAGCTCGACTAATGTTCTTCTCAGACCTGTTATAAAGACTTGACAAAGTGTTTGCACACTCTATTTCGCGTTTTTTTCGAAGAAACGGCCCTATATTATACGAAACAATGCTGTTTATAAGATCGTTACATTCGGATTGTTTTCGTGACAATGTAAATTGTATAGCTATTGGAACGGTGTCGTGAAATTATCATCGGACGTAATTTTATAAAATAACGAGCGTCAATAATTTAATTATTCTTTTAAGTACAAAATGTCCACCGAAGTTAGGTAAATTTAAAAAATTTAGATCACGATTAAAAATGAGTCTGAGCAGCAGGCGTCCATTGGATATCATGCTGGAATAATTCAATATCAGTTTTTTGCACTTTTGTATTTCAATACTTTAACGCCGGATAACCAATAACAAAATTTACCAAGTAAAACTCTTGACGCGCGCATATCGTATATAAGTTTGAAAAGGACAATTGTACGTATTGATCTAGAGGTCCAGGCAAATCAACGCAAAGATGTTTTTCGCGTATTTGAATTCGTAGCAGGAGATTAATATGATTTCACGATCGCATAAAAATTATTAACAATTTAGTAAATAAATGGTGATATCAGTCACCATTACAGTCCAATATAAGTCCATCATTTATTAAAATGTATCAAAATAAGCGTAATACTCCATAATAAATTAATAAATATAATTTAAACATGCAGATGTATATGTGCACTGGGCTTCCACGGCAGACGCTGCGAGAAGATGACCGAAGTACCAGCGACAGATTTAACACCACCTGAGCCGGACGAAACACCAGAGATGAATATCAGCAGTACTTCTCATGACAGTCCTGTAGAAGACGCTGAAATAATATCCGCATCAAGTACGGAAAAGACGCGTACGACTGAAACCGAAACAGCAGAGCCATTGGGTCATATAGCCATAACTGATCCTCCAAAGGAAGTAGAATCTTCACAAACGGCTGGCAAGTGGCCACCTGAGCCGCCAACTGATTCGCCACTTCTGCAATTCGACGTCGAAAACGAAACGTAAAGGCTTTATATTTGATAGCTCGATGACTTCGTATTTTTGTATGTTTTGATGTAGCGTATAATAGTTATGCGACGATTATTTATTTATTTATTTATCTATTTTACTACCGTAATTTATTTGTTTTGTTTTTGATTGTTTGTCGATACATTATTTTTAGACAGATCTTGATCTTATTATAATTATGAGGTTCGATTTATACTTTTTAATTCGAAATCAGTCACAATTTTTATTGCGAATATCTGATACGCAAAATGAAGAAAAAATTAGTTTACACAGCATTCGGGTTTATTTAAAAAAAAATGAAAATGTTATTATTCTATAGTAATCTATTGATTTCATTATAATTCGTGTACTTTTTCACAACATTAACACAACTTAAAAATAATTATTATTCAAATGATTTGAAAGACTCTTAGTCAAATATTTAGTGACAATGTATGGAACATTATTTTAGGAGCAGATTGATATTTTTGTATTAATATAAGTAGATAATAAATGTTCTAAAACTTATTTTTGTGCATGACTGCGCGCATAAGAGAACAAATGGGAACAATGGTATTTTTGAATAACTGCATACTACTTTTAGTCGATACATATTATATATATAACAGCTAGCATATCATCATATAATACTTTTCCATGAAAAATTACTTTTACATACACATATATTCTACCGAATATTCGTTTATAAAGTATGTAGATCTTGAAAATCGTGGCAATGATGAATATTTATGGAACTAACACTTAAAGTTATTTTCAAATGACCACTGACGCAATCCATTTTTATTTTAACGTTTCTTGTAAAATGTGATTAGCATGTACGCACACGCTTGACACGCATATTGCCAAATTTGTTTGTAATTTCAGTGACCGATGCGATTATTACGAACTCTTTTGTCGTCGCCTTCTTTACTCGGCCACGATGGTCTCGTCAAACGAAGAATGTTTAATTAGCGATTATAAAAAATACGTAGGTACGCATATAACAGGACAAGCAGCCGAAAACTTATCAAGTAAGCGAAGCCCATTTGCGCACGAGGTGATCGGCGCTGTTGGAAACGAACGGCCGAACGGACATTGCGTGCATTACCGGGCATTAGCGGAGAAGAGCAAGAAAGCAAGAGGAAGAGACGAGGCGCGCGGGCAAAGTTTATGAGGAGGCCGCTGTGATTCTCCCCTCTGGTCAGCGGCCTTTGAGCTACGCTCTTAAGTGCTTTTATCTGTGGTCCGGCGTTATTTGGCTTTTCCCGCTCGCTAGTCGCGCCTTCATAAACTAGGCCCTGACTCCGAATTTTCGGGGGAGGAAAAGAAACGAAAGGAGCCACCGCGCACACAATGAGCCAGCATCTGCTAATGACCAGTGCCGGCGGCGAGTGTATACTTTATTACGAGAGGGAAAACCGTAGGAGCGATATAGAAAAGCGTTAAGTGCGTACTTACGGCCGATGTTATTGTGCACTTTGTTGCGTCTTAAAGGCTACTTTGCGTCAATTTTATCTGTGGAATGGCTACGTCAATGGAGACGAATTCTTCTAATAGCCTGCCGCTGAACATTTCTCGGGGATTTAATTTTTAGGCTTTTCAGAGCGGTTACACCTCTACAAATGACCGGAATTCCTCCGACGGTTCGTATTCTACATCCTCAGCATTTTATATGATAAATCACCGGGAGCTCAATGTCGATAACGACAGTATCAGTTTCAGAGATGTAATTTTGTACTCGAGCATTATATTATTTTCCTTGCGTACGCGAACGCTTTGGATGGATTCCTGTCGATAACTTTTCACGCGTGATTCTTCAAGCACCGCAAATGCGACAAGTTAATAATTTGAAAGCGTCGTTTTTTCTCTATTTAATTCGATTCGAGCACGTTATCTCGTAGACATTTCTCAAATTCAACATACTTTTCCAATTCGAATAGCAGTCAACGTATATACGCCGAACAATGGTTACGTACGTGCCGCTCAAAAACACCACACTAATTTTTCGTTTACCCTGACCGCAGAGTACCAGTATTGTACAAAAGTACACACAGAGTATATGTATACTTACACCGGCACACTATATCTCATTACGTAATTTAGCACACAGTCTTATCTATGCGTATCGCTGAAGTGCTTGTTTCTCGTCTCGCAGCGCCCAGATAAGCGTAAGGTAGGCCTCCATTTATAGCTTTACTTATTTCCCTCGCGCTGCAGATCCCCAAGAGAGAAATCCTCGCTCCCCTCCCCCTTCTCTCGCCTATTACTGGATCGAAATTGCGCGCGAGGGCATGATTGTTAAAAGTGATTTCGCAGGACAGATTTATGGATTTGGCCATGCGATCGCTCTTTAGTGTGGGATTCGGAAAGCCCTCGATAAATTATATGTATAGGCTTTTGCATGCAACGCGCTATATAGAGAACCCGATCGACCAAGTGATTATTGGCCACGACTGCGAACTTATCTCGATGTTATCGGCGCGCGCTATTCGCAGGTGGTGCAGTTGTGCACGAGAGAAATAGTCCATATGTCTATTTTCATTTTCCTTCGTTTCGCGAGAGCGAAATCGTGTGTGTACTCATAATTATCTTGATGGCGAACGATTGAAATGAAAATTGAGCCAAAAATTCTCACATGCATTTGTAAAAAAGCAGCGTGAATGTATTCGTACCGCATTGGAGCTGCAGCGTCTATTCACTTAGAAAAAGTATCCAAAAATCCAAAGGCGTGAGAGAGAGATATACATCCCGCGAGATGAAATTCTCCCATTTGGAAGCTGCGCGGCATTGTAGTAACCGCTGAAAAAGGCGTCTTCTCTGCAGCGACCCGCAAGGAGTTGTGTGTGCCTGGAATTCTTTGAAATACCAAACGAAAAAGGCGGCTCACCGCGCATATAATGCACACCGGGCCCTCGAGCAGAAAAGGCAAGCGAAAATATTGGTAATACGGCTTATTACCGCAGCAACGATCCTTTTCAATGCGTTGCGCGCTGCCGCAAATTCAGACAAACACACGGGGAGAAATATCCCGAACGCAACAGCGAGATTTTGTCGAAAAATTGATTCAGTCGAGCATGAGTTTCCTGCCCTCGGGGAGCCAGAGATTTTTCCACGAACTTTGTTTTTTCCAAATCACTTTGTGCAGGATCCAAATGATATTCAATTTCGTACTTTTTCACGGAGAATTAAATTTAGTAGGGAGAAGGGGGTGGGGGAGGGGGCGGCGACTTCGTAGATGATGTATTTGAACAGAACTGACCAGTCGAACGAGCTTTCACAAAAGGGTCTGCATAACCGAATTCCCCCTTTTATATATATATATATATATGCGAGACGTTTACATCTGCAAATCTTGAAAAAGGCTCGGTTACGCTGCTACGCCCGAAAACCTCGACGCGGAGCGAAAGATGCTTGGAAAAACGTGACTCGGAGCTTTTTCACACATTCCAAATACAACCGGAATGGCATAACGATGGGGCGAGCGGCAAACATTTGCCCTGGCCGACGATACGCGCGCAGCAGGCAACGGGCGGCGTTAAAGCAAAACTACCGGCGTCGCGAAGGCTGGACGCGCGACCGCGGTATCGCCTACAGCGCGTCAGAAAAAATAAAGGAGGATGGAGAAGTGCAGGAAAAATTTGAGCTCGAGGCAAATATTATACTTTCCGCTTGGGCAAATATCGGGTAAATAGTTTGCACGGGCATATTTGGGGCCCTCCCGAAGCTTTTTTTCCCCCTTTCTCTCTGGCTCGTGTCCCTGGATTTTCGGATCGCGCGTAATTGCACGAAGCGCTATCTCGTTTTGCCGCGCGCGAAAGAAATAAAGGAAAGGAGAGCGAGCTGCAAAGAAAACAAGAAAAGGGCACAGTCAATCGACTGTGAAGCGCAGAGAGGGTCTTTTATCTTCTCGTGCTATACATGGGCCGTGGCAACGCTCGGAGCGTTATAATGAGAGAGACGGGAAGCAGTTTTTTCTTCTTCTCGGTTTTATGGGGAGAAAGGGGGTGAGAGAGAGTATGGAGCTCGTATTCCATTGTTACTATCGTCAATGTCACCACCCATAAGGATATCGTAAGTTTGATGACGCGTGTGACTATTGCCAAGCATTAAATGGAAAGTTATTTACGACATCGATGCGTGCTGCGTGTAGTGCCAATAGAATCCGCTGTTTGTTGCAGTTAATCATTGGTCTTTCAGCTCGCTCTGTCGTCTCGATTTCCTTTGTCACGCTGCGATTTCTTCTTTTTCTTCGATTCCATCGGCTTCTAGTGGCTTCACTGAAAAACTAACAACTGCAGTTTTGCCGCGACCCTCGTACGAAACCTCGAGCGATCCCATAACACATTCCTGGCAAACTGTTACAGCAGTATTACAAAAGTATCGCGTCACGACCGACACAGGAAAAACTGCTCGGAAAAAAGTCGCATCAAGATTCGTTTCTCGAGAAATTTCGTTAAAAATTGGCAAAGAATCCTCCAATCTACGAGCATCGGAAAAACGCCGTCGAGTGATGTTGCAATCTAGTCGACACAACGCAAGGCAAAAAAACAACATCGTCTCATCTTCGCGGAGTCGATAATCGCTCACGGATTGATATTCCGCACCGATCACCATTCAGGGATCAATCTCTCTTGTTTTTCTTTACAGCTCGTGCGAGTTTCGCGCACAATCCTCATTAAGAAGACCGCAACGCAGACAGAGAGCAGCTCCTTTCATTATGCAGCAGATCGCGCACACATTATAAATAAAAGGATCTCCTCCTTGGCGCTTTTCTCACATACCAGAGTCTCGCTATCAGCCGGCGATATTGCGCACATATCGTCTTTCCTAATAAGCGCCACCACCACCGCCGCAATTGAAAGATCTCTCTCTCTCTCTCTCTCTCTCTCTCTCTCTCTCTCTCTCTCTTGCTCAGGCACGCTGACTACTTGGAGGTGGATAGGTATATAACCCATGGCTCATTATGTCAGCGCTATAGCGGAATCTGAGCCGTTGCTACCGGCAACCAGTTTTGCCAGGCATGGGAGAGGATATATCTCTCCTGCATGTGTGTGTATGTGAACTGCCACCTTGGTCAATTGTTATTTTTAACGAAACTGTTGTCTCGTTATCAGTCTCGGAAAACAATCACCCTGTCTACGTGTGTATTAGCTTTTCGTATCGACTATTTGCTGGTTCAGAAATATCTCGTAATCGTGATAATTATAATGAGAGATGAAATAATTACTTATGCGAGGGTGGGTCTGGCAAGAAAATTATTTGCGTGCTCTAAGCTACTAAGTAGGAACCACCAGGTAATTTAAGAGAATAATAACTAGCGAGCATTTTCTGCCATATCTGCTCGCAAAAACTTAGGTGGATTTTACGTTTATGATACCCGACCATTCGCATTGTTAACAATCAGTGGCTCTCGACTCACTTCGGCAGTTCGGTCTGAATGCTCGGCCGTTTTTACTTTACCGATTTCGAACGAATTTCCCTATTTTCCAGCGTTTGTCTTGAACCGAAGAAACTGCTGTCGTTAAGAACTTAGCTGGTCATCATTACGCAGTCATCCTCAATCAAAAGCCATCGCGAGTAATTTATAGACGAGCCATTTCAGCAGCGGCGTGATTATATCCTGGCATGCACGCGCGAGCAGTGCACTTGTTTATATACGAGACCATGGTTCGTTTCTCGGCTCTCGCTCTCGACTATTGTACCGCTCAATAACGTCACATCGTGTGGTATGCATGCACGCGGACGCGAGGGACACAGTCACAGAACAAATCACGATCGACGAATGTTGCAATGCCGTACACATTTCTCTCAGCGACATTACTTTACAAGCGGACATGAGCTTGTGTTTACGTGTGTGATACGCGCAATTACCGTGCACTTATGGACCGTAAACAATCTAACATATTTATCTAGAAAATGCCAACTGATTATTCGGAGAATCGTGCGGAGAGAAAAACAGAAACGGGTGTCGCTCCTTCTGCTCTCGCGCCGAGCAAGAGAAAGAAATCGAAAAATAACGAGCGCGAAAATGATTAACGCCTCGCTCGGTTCTTATATATCTCCCAAGAGCGCCTGATCCTTTGCTCTGGCAATCGGACCTGCATATGCACAACCGCAGTGCACGCGTGTGGGTATACAATGCTCATTATAACGCCACGGCGAGAGAGAGAGAGAGAGCAGACTAATTATTTTCACAGACAGCGACGTTGGCTTTGCATCTTTTTTTCTTTTTTTTCTTTTTTTTTTTCTTCTTTTTCAGCCAGAGGCACCAAACTGCGGGCATTAAACCAACACAGCTAGTTGCAATTCAAACGCGTCGAGCTGTTCACGTTGGATCGGATATTGCGTTTGCCTATATAAGTGGACACGGATATCGCATAAACAACGTTTGACTGCTCTGAAAAATAGCCGATTATTGAAACCTGTTTCGCGAAGCGCGACGCCGCGGCTGTTTACCGAAGGAAGTAATAATGCATCTATCCCGCGAGAACGGGGCTTTGTTTAAATAATCTTTCAAAAGCGTACCACGCCGCTAATTGCTCTTGTTTTATTTGCATTGCAAAGCAGTAACTCGCGATTTCGCATGTGGTAACGGACGCTGTTTTATGCCACTTTTTTTTTCTCAATTAATCGCTGGTGTGCTCATTGATAGTTCTCGAAAGAGCACGCATCGATGGAATCTAGAAGAAACTTGGTTTGGAACGCGCGACTCTCGACATTCTCAAATTCGCGTGCAAAATCGAATGCTCGGAACAAAAGTGGAAGAAACTGTAGCGAGCTATCTAAATCGTCATCTGCCTAGGCAAGTATAATGCAGCGCAAACATTTAGAATTCAGTTTGCACGCTCGGCAAGCAGGTCAGAGTATTTCCGTCGTCGCCGTCGAGATTGCACAAGAAGAAGAAATAAAGGCGAGCACAAGGAGAAGAAAGGAAAAAAAAGTGAGCGAAGAGGAATTTCGTAAAAATGTGTAGGCATAGCAGCGCGAGGTGACATTCAACTGGGGAATCAAGTGCGCGCACAACGTCGCCGCGCATAATGTAACGGAGCAGAGAGCGAGCGAGGCGCCGTCGCCGTGTATATACGTATGCGCGGGAGCAGAGTTACGCACTTGTGATTTTATCTTTGCGAGGCTTGCGTCACGTTGACTACGTTGCGCTATCCTATCTGCGTAGCGGCAGCAGCCTGCGCTGCACTCGGCGCGCGCTCATGTATATACGTACGAGTATCAGCAACGCATCGTCCGGTGTGGCCGGCCCATGTCAGGCCTGAACTTCAGCCGCGACGCTTGATTTATGCGTCGAGAGCTCGAGCCTTGTCCTTTGGCGATATACATTGCGCCACCAGATTATCTCGCACGCGGAAGTTCGGTCGCCGTGTGTGCCCGTACGCTGCGAGACTTAACGTTTCTCCGACGCTCATTTCACTTGGATACTTACCTTCGTTTTCGTTTTCCAGATCAAAATTTATTGTTTTTCGAAAGGATCGACTGCGATCTGTCGTTGAAGCGAACTTGCGAGTCTTACTTCGCATGAAGTAACTTCATTTTCACCGACACGCATTATCACGCTTGCGAGTATCGTTTGGTTTCCTGAACATAGGAAGCTTTATTTTTGCTGCAACAATGTATATCTCGCTCCGGTCGGGTGCATCCATTTATTTTACGTTAATACGAGTCCAATGAACAAACGTCCCATGAAAATCAAAAGTATAAAATAATGCTTTTGTTATTATTGTACTGGCTAGATGTTATTTCTTTTCTATTGAGATATTTTTCAAAAAATTACTTTGTTGCCTTGAAAGTAAATTTTATTTGAAAGATACACATAAGCTTTTTTTGGTTTTAACTTGCACGTTTGCCATTTGCTTTAAAATGAAAAATTCATTATGAATAGATTACCATTTATTGTACTATGCGCTATAGATGTATCCTTAGGAAAGGAAAATAATTAGAACTTTCATTATCATTGGATCCGGTATCTTTCTATTGGGATGAATCCTACGATGCTAAACAGAAATTTACTGAAAATTGAGTAAATTAAAATTAATTAATTTTCGAACTGTGCAATAATATAAATCACGATTGCGATTTTCTCTCTCAAGCAACTCGTCAAAAATTCACAATAATGTAATATGTATTTAAACGAACAACAATTGAATCCTTTTCAGCTAGTTTACTTTTTAATTGTGATATTTCGATGTCGTTGCTAAACATCTTCAAAGCTATGAAAATTTAACGAACAATACATATGAATAAAATATAATTATATTTTCACAAATGTTACAATTACTCTTGATAATCTTTCGCAATTCAATAATCTTAATCTCTTCAAAGTAATTGTAGAACGTCATAATAAATGAATTATATATTACATCAATTGTATGCTCATCCGCCATTATAGTACTCACGTAAAAAAATTCACAATAGTAACCGTGTTTTAACAATCAGAAAAGAGAGTGCTTTTTTATTTTTATGTTAATCGGTATAATATGCGAAACTTGAAACTTGTTTTACCATATTAAGAAATACACTTGTGCACGAAATTATATCTATGCATCGATGATGAAAGTGTGTTTCTGCTCCTTATCCTTTTAAAATTTCAACTTTATGAGACTATTTTGCAGAAAAAAATTGGCATTGACGGTCTAGTTGCGTTGTCTACGCATTAGTGTTGAAGCGTGTAAAACGCTCGTCAATCCTATTGATAAATACTTGTGAAATATGTTGTGCAAAATTCATATTCACTTGGAAAAGGCGTAATAAACGGCAAAAATATGACCCTCAAGCTACTAATTAATTACTCATGCAAATTGTAATAAATTATATACAAAGAGTATAATTGTTGTTTCCTGCAAAATCCGCAACCATAACCATAACTTTCATTGAAAAAAGAAATGAATAAGCATCTTTTCTTCAAAATTTATGCCTGTTTGATTAAGTATTTCATAACTGAATTAATTGTCAAATTACGTGGCGCCGATAAAGTTTACAAATATGCGAGCTTACAAATTAAGGCACAAAAGTCCCATTAGCCCACACGGCAAATACAAATACTCGCGGTGCGGGATCGACGAGGGCTATATGTGAAAAATTCGCCAAAAATGCAAATCTATCATTTTTTATGCTCGCGTCGTCCGTTTTTTCCAAACGCGGGGAAGTTAAAAAAGGTAAAAGTATAAAAACACACAGCGAGAGAAAGAGAGAGAGGGAGAGAGAGTGAGAGCGAAAGCGAGAAGGCTTTGCTAGCACGTCTTTCCTCTCTTTCTTGCCCTCTCGCGGTTGCCGTGATTTACTCATTCAATCAGCATACCTACACCAAACACTCATTATAAGCACTCGCGAGCGAGCGCTCGGTGAAAAAAAAAAAAAAAAAAAAAAAAAAAAATACAAACAAAAAGCCCACGCGCAACAAAGATAAATTGATCGACTCCTTTGGCGAGGCCCTGGCTTGATTAACGAACGGAACTTGCTGTAATTTTTCGAGCGCTCTTTTATTTCGACGCAGACACATATTCCGCGCACGGGCAATCAAACGGGCTACTTTTTCGGGATGAGCCCGCCGAAATTTCATTTTTTGCCCCCGTCTCTATTTGCAAAGGCTAACGCAACTCCCTCGACAAGCGTGACTTGCACGCGCGCCACTGAATTTTAATTCGCTCGGCGGCCGCCGCATGGCAAATGGATTCGTAATAACGCGCTTTTTCGACTGTTGCCGCCCCGCCCGCGAGCAGATGTCTTCGCGGCTTTTTACTTCTTTTCTCTTTTTCGAGAGTGGCGCTCGTGCCGCTGTCGATTCATTTTTATGCTAATTTCTTCTTTTGCCTTTTCGCAGACCCGTAGACGGCGAAAAATAGAATTGCAATACGGACAGACGTGGTTTTGAATAGGACCAAAAAAAAAACAAAAATTAACCGGAATACTTTTGCGTAAAGAGCATGTTTTGAAAATATATTTCAAATATTGAAAGTCCATTTTTTATCAAAGTCATAGTTTGAAAAAAATAATTCTCTCGGAAAAGCGAATTGTATGAAAGTGGCCTTGAAAGACTTGGATATATAGTGCAACTAGATTATCTGTTACAGTAGTTTATAATATAGTAATTTACAGGATATTTTCTACTGTAAAATGTGATGAAATAAACGTTGCTAGTAAAGTGATAATAAATTAAGATCGATGTTCCTCTCAAGGAGTAAAAATGTATTCCTTTGCCCTCTTACGAGCGGAAAAGTCGGACATAAAATTCCAAAGCTCCAAATAAACAAGGATGGATGGAGAAGCATCAAGCACCTCAGTAATAAATTTACTTTCCGGAGTCAGATTTTGCTTGTGTTAATTCGTATTAATAACACTGCTTTGGCTGCACTTGTCGTGGAATGATTGAAAAAAAAATGCAACTCGTAAAAGCAGAATAGTAAAACAGCAGTTTCAACGCTCCGTAATCGCAAGCTTATCGCGGCACTCATCAAGCTCACGGCTAATAGAGTCTTTCAGAGGCATTTACGCGCTCATGACATTATACGAGCGCGTCTATTGTGAAGGTGTAGCGTGTCAGCATATATGTATGCCGGGAGCGAGAGCCGTGTCGTTTTATAAATGGCAGTCGTGGCAAGCGGAAAACGAGCAACAATTCGCCCGAGGCGCCTAAACGCCGCGCCACTTCGGAATCGTTAAATCTTCCGTCAACGCGTTTGGCGACCTACCGCTCGCAGAATCGTGACGGCTTATACGCGCGGTTATCTTATCGTTCAATAACCTGCGCTCGGCTTAGGCTAATGTCGAACCGCCTTTTATTGACCTTGACATTTTATGTTGTACCATGTTCATGAAATAATTATGTAAATGTGCATCGATGAAACTGCGAGTGTAATAGCACGGTTTAACTGGCGAAAAAAATTGTATTGTTGACATCCAGTATTCTATCGGTAAACGTATTCACCACTACCAACATTTCTTTTTTGCTGTGAATAAGATTTCTACGAAGTACTGAAAGAATGACTAAGAACTGTTCACGACAGTATTTTACTACCATACAGAAAACAAATATGATTCTCACGTTTTCCATTAGTTATCCAAGTTTTTCTACTTAAGCAGTTGGCCTGACAATAGAAGGTCCAACTAAATCTGTTCCTGCAATGTGTCAACGACAAGCACTCCCACCTGTAGAGCAGAAAAAAGTATTGGCAGCGCGCGACATTCTCTTTGTCGTTTGTGTTATTTTACCCCATTCACGTTTTCATTACCGCGACGATTATACAAACACACCGCAGCCGTTGCGCAATAAACTAAGCTGAACGTGACTGTTCGAGGAAAATTTACAGAAAAAAAGGCCACCCTCATTGTTCGTATTTAAGGATGATATGTTTTCCAATCGAATGCGGCAGCGGACGCGTATTTCTATGTTGAGACCAACCCGGAACACCAAGGCGATACTCTGCGAGCACCATTGAAAACCAAGCTGTGACTGCGTGACGCAATTTCACATGCACGGCTTTGGAAGAGAAAATAAAAAGTCCTCTCGACTTGCGAATACAAAGGTCGGAAATGTCGAGCGAGCTACTCTCCATATTGCGCTGCCGGTGTCGCGCTGCTTTTGCAAGCTACTCAAATTTGATTCCGAGATCGCGCGTTTCACTTTAATCTGCGATGGCAAGATTATACCCGGAGACAATTAATTGATTAGCAATAATCAGGAAACAACGAAGTCGGGCCGATGGACAAAAAACAAAGCTAGACCTTGTCGATCGGATCGGGAGGCAGAGAATAGCGATTACCGCTAGTCGCGTCCACGAGATGAGATGCGCGCGCTCTTGAGTATTCGATCCTAAATGCCATCCCCCTCCTATCTCTCTCTCTCCCTCTCGGTAATTTCATCGACGCACAAAGCCTCGCGCGCTATACACACGAGAAGGTAAATACACGGCTCTTCCTCTGGCTCGGAATTCGATTTCCATCTACCACGCGCGAGCGCGAATACCATTACATGCGCGGCGATCGACGCTAATTGAGAATTGAGAGAGAAAAGCGATTTATCGGCATATCATTTTTATCTAATAAGCAAGCGATGCCACGCACTTTCAATGTCTTAATTAACCGTTAATTGACTCTTCTTTTATTCTTCTTCGTTGCTTGAAATCCGGCAACAAGGCATCTTCAATGAGTTGCACCAGTGAATTGCCGAAACAGCTTTGCTTTTGTTTTGAGCATAATACGCAAACGTCTTCCTGAAATTTCTCATGCTCTTAATAATGTGCACATGCACTCTCTTTCTATCTCTCAGAAGATAAATTATGAAAAGCGTCGTATGAAAGAAGGTTGTTCGATGCAAGCATGTAAAGTGGATTAAGCTTTCAAAGAGCATTAGGAAAAACATTCATGAATTTCAAAGGGTTATTGGCTCATTGAGACTATAAAAATAATAACGTCAATAATTATCGTGCGAGTCGTGCAAGCGCTACTGCGGAATTTTGTAATGCGGCAATCAACGCAACGTATAAACAGCGATATTACTGTCGATTGATGTCTGCGGAAAGTTTATCATTACCAATGATATTAAACTTCAATGCTACTAATTAAATCATCTCCAAAACATTCAAATTGATTTCAAAAAGTATACTTTTAACAACGAGATCAAGCGGTAATTGGATTTAAAATTGATACATAAATTGTTGGGTTACATCCTTTAATCGTTCGTAAATCTCTCCTTTTTCCAAGAGTTATTACGGCCATTAAAATCTTACACAGTGCGGACACGCCGAAAATATTCACGTGGCGATTCATGCGAAAATACCGATAAAAACATATGAATCACACGAACATGTGAATATATAGCGATAATCCACACCATTTACACGTATATGTGCAGCCGCTTGCACACACGTGTAATTACTCAATCATGTGCGAAGAAAAATTCAGGTCACGTTCAACTTGAACTTTCTACCAAATGGCATATACTTATCAACTGCTGCGGAGTGTTCAACATGTGCACTGGGCACGCATCTCCCTCAAATATCAGACTTTCTGCGACCGGAAAGTGTCGTCCTTATTCATTACAAAACGATTTACTGACTGCTGCGATAGGCATAATTAAAATCTTGTTGATAAACGCAGGTGAAAGTGATGGATTCACTCGGGACCTCTCGCAATGCCGTTTTACACGGCGCATCGATACTGACATTGATAACGAGGTCCGGTCTCTCTTTCTTTTTTTTTCGAGTTGATTTTCAAATAATAGGCTTTTCCATCTACAACATACATATTATAGATGAACTATTTCATTTTTTCTTTACGAAAAACTTAAATTTTTACTCTGCCACCTGAAGTTTTTCAAGACAAGTCGTTTATCTTTTATACTATTCATTACCATATTTAATTATTAACAGTTGTCAACGGAGTAATGAAAAATTGTTGTTTTAAACAGTATTATATTCTATAAAAATAAGTTTGTCAATAACATAAATAAAAAATAGCAAAGAAAACAGTTTGGCTTTGAATAAAACAACAGCATGTACACTTGATATTGGAACGTTCAGTGGATTTTATCAGTCTCACGCTTGTTACCCTCTGACAGGTGAACACGTGCTCATTACTCCGACGTTATCGTACATAAGTGTATATACCTTTTTATCCAGAGGGGCTTGTTTAAATTGTTCACAAACGCAATCTGAAAGAAATCTTATCCACGGCCCATACACCTAATTAAATAAAGATTGTCGTTCGGTTGCTTCCTTTTTTAAAAGCACGCCCAAAGCTTAATCGTCGCTTTGCATTAATTTTGATAACACGTTATTTCCGTGAATGTCTCTCGAAGCTTCAGATATATATTTATTTTTAATTTCAATGAAAAATCGATAAAACACTCAAAAGAGTTTCGAAACGACGAGAGAGAGAGAGAGAGAGAGAGAGAAAGAGACGTCGGTCGTCGTCGCAATTTCCTCCTTCATAACGTGCAAAACAAAGAAATCGCATGGGATCAGAATCGCGCATATACGCGCGGCGAATTTCCGCGATTTCGTATCGGGTGTCCCCCCATGCGAGCAAGTAAGCCAAGCAAGCGTCTTGCTTGGCTATCGGTTCGTTATACAATCGCAACACACATACACAGACGGAGGTGCATTATAATGCCGCGCTCTCTCGTTCTCGCTGTGCCGCCTCTCTTTTTTTCTCTCCTATTCGCCTGCCAAAGAGTGAGAGAGAGAGAGAGAGAGAGACAGAGTAGGTGTGGCGTTAGAAATAGCAAAAGCTGCAGGAGGGGGTTGCCTGAGCGTCGCGCGCGTACAGAAAATGAAAGTGAATTACCTATATAAAGGGTGGATTTTCAGTTGGCGCGCCGCAGACCACGTTCCAATTTAGCGCATATTAGGACGCGCACACACACGCCGAGTTAAGCACGCCGGGAGTACTAGGCGCTCGACATGAGGGTTCTGGTACGTATACACGCATCCCTCGTTCTTTGCGCATTCTATCGCTTCGTTTTCGCTTTCATCCTCTATTTCGCCTTTGCCACACAGGGGCCAGTTCACCCTTCCCTTTCCGCTTTCTCGCTTCCTCGCTTTCTCGCCTCTTTGCCAAAATCTGTCAAATCAACTGCTAATCGACGATCAAATTATTGCACTTGAATAAACCTGCATTGCTAGTATCCTAAATTGTTATAATATTTACAACAGATTTATCGTAGCTGCTTAACAAAGCCAATTTACTTTGATCTCCTTCCATTCTAGACTAACTGGAATCGCTTAGTCCTCTAAAGCTACACTTTGATCCTTTTCCTCCGTCATTTTGTTTTTCTCACAGGTCGTTTTGACCTCCGAAAAAGTGCACACGTGTCGACGTCGCCCTTTCGGAAGTTCGATTTCAGTGCGTTCCGCGAGCGGCGCGAAATCCGCTTATTGTGCGAAGCGTGAAATCGGGTAATCGGCCGAGTTGATCGGGGTGCGAAATAAAAGTGCATCCCGCGTGTGCGGTTTCGCGCGCCAGCCGCCGGAAAAAGAACATCTCTCATATTTAATGGCGATGACTCTGTTCTTTTCTTACTCGTATCTGTCAGTGCAACGATATGCCTTTTCGGCGCTCAATTTTTATAACGACTGCGTTAAGCGTGAAAGATGAATCTCGCGCATACGGACGTTTCACTCGTATTTCACTTTGGGTCATAAGTATTTATCTTTCGGTAAAATGTACGTCATTCAATACGGGTAGTCCTTGTTAAGTTTGAAGCCATTAAAAATTATGTGCATTGCTAGATCAATAAATGAACGATTTTTTATGGAATAAAACTTTCTTTCTTTTTTTTTTTTGTTTTTTTTTTGTTTCGAAAACCGGAAGAAAGAAGAAAGAAAAAAGAAAGCCGTTACATAGTTTTAAGTGGGTGCCGTTGTAATTTGTCGAAAGGCGAATGTGAGCCTAAGTAATTAATTATTCATCCGTATACATACGCGGCGTATACACGTCGTACGATTGGGCACCGTGCCGATCTCTTTCCGCTTTCGGCACTTGATCAATTGCAAAAGGGTGAAAACAGTCTAATGCTCCGTAATACTTTTTCTATTTTGCATTTTGAAATCGACGACCAAACAAATATATCGCGCTACGCACCTGCGGACTTTTAAGAAATCTTCCACGCGAATTGAATTTGCGTCGAAAAAGTCTAATCGAAAAATTACTCAAATGGCAATCGGCGCGTTGCAGATCAGTCTGCTGCTGATAGCGGCGTTGGCATACGCCGAGGAGGCGAAACCCGCAGCCGCGGAGACAAAACCCGAGCCGAAAAAGGACAAGCGTGGTCTTCTTCTGGGTGACTTCGGTCATGACTTTGGCTACTACGGATACGGCCACTATGACGCTCACCCTCACCATGTACCCGCTGTACATCACGTACCTGTTCCAGTTCACCACACCGTCGTCAAGACTGTCGGCGTTCCAGTCCACGTGCCGAAACCATACCCCGTTCACGTGCCCGTAGACCGCCCTTACCCAGTTAAGGTATGGCTTTCTAGAAAAGCTTAAATGATAGCTCTAATCAGTCAGCTATGCCAATTAATGTTGAAATGGTATTTCGACGTTTCTTGGTTACCAATAATAATAGAGTGATGAAGTCAGACACGTTCGAAAAAACAAGGAAAATCATTCAATCGTTTGTTTATCAAAATGTTCTTTGATCATTGGGCATGCATATTTGATGTGATTCTTTAGATGCATCGTGGAAATGAGAGCTGAAAGCTAAAGATGCCGACGATCGGAGGTGTAATTGAAAAGTAACTAGCTTATTTGCGATCTCCGTTAATTAGCTATCGGAGCTGTGACGAAATCACACAGATGCGAATAAATCACTCGGCGCAAAGATCGAAGCTCGCTTGTGAAAACTGTAAAGCCTCAGAGACTGCACGCAGAGAGAGAGAGAGAGAGAGAGAGAGAGAGAGAGAGAGAAAAATCATTCGGCGTTTAAAGTAAACACCGGTATTTTGTAAACACGACTGGTGTAAGTCTCTCCGTGCACGTTACACAATCTGATGTATCAATCACTCGGTTAACCATTAATCAAGCGAATTTCCCAGGGCTTTTACGGTTCACGAAGGTGCGGTATGTACACGTGGGCTAAAACAAGAAGGAAAATGGGTACGAGGATGCACGATCGCCGTAAAATCTAATCCCTCGAAATTTTTCAGAATCTCGTGAATTAATGGGATGGGCCGCGCGATCACGACGCTTCATTATCATTCCGGCTGCACAGATTTTGTATTTTAAGCCCTCGCGCGGCTTACTCGGGCTGAGCGCCCGCGATTCCCAGTGCATTTGCATAAATACTGCAGCTGTTACGCGAAGAGTAAATTCGTTCATCGGACGTGCATGCAGTTGCCAGAAAAACGCGGCTACGGAAAAAATAGAATACTCGGATTACCTACAAATGTTTCTTAGAGAGAGAACAACGAGTACTTGAATACTGAAAAGATTCACAGTAGGAGCGTTTCTGCAATGTAACGCATCGTTGCTTGTCGCAAGCGAAAGAAAAAAACGCAACCGCGCGACAACGTATACGTGGTGCAAGAATTAGCTGGATGAATTTGCCCAATCCAATAGGTTGCGAAGGGGAGGGGCGGCAGGGCCTTTATTAGCCGCCTCTGGCTATTATTCATTTGTGTGCGCTTTATTCATCGCGTATAGGTGCCAGTGGAGGTGCCGAAGCCGTACCCAGTGGCCGTACCAGTGCCGCAGCCGTACCCCGTTGTACACACGAAGCATGTGCACGTACCGGTCGACAGGCCTTACCCGGTGCATGTGCCCGTTAAGGTGCCCGTTCACGTGCCAGCTCCTTACCCCGTCAAGGTGAGTGACGACGATTGTTCCGTCCGCGAGCGAAGAGCAAAAACGCCCGGCGCACACGCGCACGCACAATGGCCCCGCTTTCGTCGCGGGGGGAATTTCGGGAGGGGATTTCTTTTGTGACGCGCGCTAGTCCGAGATTTCCGCTCTTTTTCGTTCCACTTTCGCGCCGATCGCGAACTCGCCCGATTGTACGAACGCCAAGCGGATCAGTCCGATGGCTCATCGAAAAATGTTTGCTGTGAAGGTGCCAGTGGCCCACCCGGTGCCGGTAGCGGTGCCCCACCCGGTGGTCGTCAAGGAGAAGATCCCGGTCTACATCAAGGAACACCATCACGACCATTACGGACACGGCCACTTCGATCATTACGGCCACGGCTTCCACGGCTTCCCGTAAGCTTCCATCCGCCTCTAACTCTTTCTTTCCTCTTCTTCATCTGTCCCCCTCGAGCGGCTGACGAGCTGAGTCGCACGCGCCGGCCTGATGGATGGACCATTGGCTCGCAGCGCGTCGAACGAACGACCGACCAGCGGCAACACGAGGATAAAACGTAATGCACCACGCGATTATGTGGCCGCGATGTATTATAGCCGAGGCACATGCCATTTTGATTCCCTTATTTTGTAATTATAGCGCCATAACATATTACAACAATAAAACATTTGTAAAGTTTTTTTTATTTAAATATCTTTGGTTTTTTCTTTACATCGACCGCTTGCCGTCCTCCTCAGCGTTTCCAAATAGAAAAAAAAAATATATCTGGCAAATGATTTGTTCCGAGGGTAGGATTAACGTGCTTATAATTAATCTTGCAATACAGTCAATAATTGCTTTGGCAAGTGTTCGCGCGCCCAGCGTCGGGTGACGATGTAATTAAGCAGAAATTGGCTCGGAAACTCCAAGTTTTCAGTTTCAACTAAATAATACATGCAACGAGTTTTAGCCATTAAGCTTATCCTGTCCCGCGGTGTTGCCCCGATAAATGGCGCAACTGGATCGCAGCTGCTACGTTCTTTTATTGCTCATTAACGAAAGATGCAATAAAGCGCGCATGAGAAAAAACAATTGCATTTATTTACGCGCTTTCTCAATTTCGACCCATTGTCCGCGCAAGAAGAACTCAAATTATTTATCAATTTTGCATTCGAGCGGAGAGTCGTTAGCGCGAGGGATCCGCACATCCTACCTACATAATTAAATTGAGCCTGCAAGCGCAGTAGAAATTCATTAGCGAAAGTTGTACGAGCGAAATTGAATTAGTCGATTATCTGAGATCTACGGCGAATCTTAAATAATAGAATTGAGCCGAGTGGGCAATACGGCATCGGACGAAGAAAACAGCTGCAGCAAAGAATCGCGCACCTGTGCGAAGCACAGAGTCGCGGTGTAACTCGGCGAAGAGCTAACTGATTTAGCGCGGCAAGCGGCGGTAGTAGGTCAAACAATCGAGGCGTCGATCTTCCCAAGAGTCACTTGCGCGCGCGGTGCATTCCAGAGCCCAGGACGATCGATATCGAAATAAGAAGAGGAGGAGGAGGAGAGAAGGAGCGTCGGGCGCGCGCAACAGCCGCGGCGCGATTTCGCAAGCGCGACTTCTCTCCGCGCGCACAAAGGCAATAATTAAGTGGAAACGAGCGAGGGTGTTTCGACACTTCCTCGGCGCCAAAGCGACAAGGGCACTCGTTTATTTCGCGTGGGGAAACGAATTGCCCTGCGCGGCGCACGCGACCGGCCGCGCGCGGATGAAAGGGAGCTCGCTGCCGCTGCCGAGTTCCATGAGAAAACTCACTGCGTAAAGCAAGAGCAGCGTAAGTTGTTGCGGCCGTGCTGTACGTGTTCGCGGCTCGAGAATCAGCGGAGAATTGAGAAAATCTTCAGGGAGCGAGAGAGAAAGAGACGGCTCACCTTGATTTACTTTTCTTCGGCTACGAAATTCCGAGGCGGCTCTCCTGCGGAATCTCGCGAACACGGCCGTTGCTGCTACAATACGCCGCTTTAATTAGACAAATTTTCGGCTCGAGGCAAATTTATTCATTTTAATTAAAAATAACGCGCTCGTTGGGTCTAATAACACTTTTTTTCTCGCCTGCAATTACCTCGTTCTCGAGTCATTCTCGCGAAAACAAGACATTTTTGTACAGCATTATCATCAGAGAATAATTGCGATTGTCAGAGCTTTTCAATCTGGGAGCCTTGTGAAATATTCGGGATGCTAAATCCAAATATACGAGAGAAATGCATTGGCACAGGCAGCGGTGGCGATAGCGAGATGTATTATATTTCGCGCTGGAGCTTTCAGCGAATCCGTATACACCCGGCAGCAGCAGCAGCAGCAGCAGCAGCAGCAAGCACTTGAGCATTGTAATTATATTTAGTCAGTCCATTGTGGCACGCGTTCTCGGTGGCGGGAGGGGGCTTTGAATTTCATATTGAAATGGCTGTGATAGTCGTTACGGTCGAATGGAGTCGAGTCGAGAGAGATCGGATGGTCGTCGAGCGGCGAGTGCAAAAAGGGTTCCCGCGCCTGGCGCGCTAACGAGGGAATCCAATCACTTATTCATGCAGCCCCCAAAATGAATGAACTTGAGTCAAATCAATTTCGTAGTCTGCTGCATCTTTTATCTCTTCTAATCGTTAAAACGCCACACGTCAAATACGGCGAACGCATTTCAATTCCGCGTATATTTATATATTTAGCCCGACGACGCAACTCCAACTCGCGCAAGCGTATCATTAACGGAGCGCGACATTTCGTTACGAATGCTCGCTTTCTTCAGGCGCGAGAGAGGCTCTATAAAACTCGCTGACGAAACCCCATTGCCGATCGATCTGCACGCGAACACGCATAAATATATCATTTTTGCCGCGCGCCAACGGATATTAAAATGCCGCAAAGATCGCGCATTCAAAGGTCGCATTACTCGACTGCTTTTGATTGAGAAACCCTCTCTCTTGCGCATGCCGTAGATGTCCCTTGCGCGAACAATTAGTGTATATAGCGCGGCGAACACTTGCGCAATTGCACTTTGCATGCCTCGAGAGCGGGAGTGTCGAAATACTACGCCTTTATTTTTATTCGATTACACCGTTATTATGTGTCTCTGATCGACCGCCGATCAGTTGATTTATTGTTTTTGCAGATGGTTTTCGTTATGGACCGTATATTATAGTACGTAATTGTCCGACGTTGCGTTACGCGTGGAAAATAGTTTTCTTTTCATTCGTCGATCCACATATTATAGTGTAGCATAACAAACGTCGAATCAGCATAACAATGACGAACGCTGCCGCGAGGGAAATCCATATCAGTCTTGTATTATCATTACAATGGCTGCATCTCTCTCTCTCTCTCTCTCTCTCTCTCTCTTTCCGCAGAAATTCAGCAAATTCGAACATTGCACGAGAAAGTTCCCGCGTCATTGTAATACATCAAAAGACTACTCGGCTTAATAGCTCGCGATCGATAACACCAAATAAGGCTCACTGAAGAATCAGCAGCGAATGCGATTTATGTAAAACTCATCGCGGTCCCGGCGGTCTGACACATCTCACAGTAGAGGTCCAGTTTCCCTTTTCGACATACGTTACACCAGACCGAGCGCTGGAGAAATGCTCGATCCTGCCGGTATAATTTCACCTTTCGGCGATTATTATGTATATATATGTATATATTTATACGCGAGTCAGTCGCGGCAGCGTTACATTGTACGTGGCGTACGAACCCTGAAATTTAATTATTCGTCGCGTAAAAACAACAGATGACTCGCATGTTTGTAATTGACTGTAATGCCATGTATGAATAAGGTATGACTTTACGAATGTCTTTTGACGATGATGATACTCGGAGGAAAAATTGTTGTTTGCATTACACGCTGCATAATCTTTTATGGAGAGTTCGCGTGGATAATAAATTTTCACTGACATTCGCGCACATAAAAGCAAATGGTGTGCATTTATAAATCAAATGAGATTTTAATAATTCGTGTAAACTTGCTTTTATTGTGTAAATTGATAGCCGTGAGATTTGATTGTATGCTAATGAGCGATAAGCTTAATGCAGCAAACTATGGACGTATGATTCCTTGTTGCACTAGTTCCCATCCGGTTAAGAAATTAGGGATGGTATGCTTCAATTCACAATCCAACTGCACGCGAATGTACGTAACCGATACATGCTTCGGAAAGAAGTTGAACGGCGATTGTTTCTGTGCAAGCGCGTTATCGATATGAGATAGATCTGAAACAACGTTTGCGTCAGTCAGAGAGAGAGAGAGAGAACGTCTGGTCCGGCATCCGACGGTCGACATCTTCTTCTCGCCGGAGAAGGAACTGGCTCGAAAAAATGCGACGGTGTGAGCGCTCCGCTCGCGCGACTGATGCATCGCGACTCGAGAGACGCCGCACACTTGCGCGCGTATAACGCGATGAAATCCTCGCTCTTTCTTTTTTTTTTTCTTCTTCTCGATCGTCCTTCGTAGAAAACTAGACGTCCAACGTGCGCAAGAACTCGACCGTGAACCTGCCCGAATTTCTACCTCGCTGCACGCCCAACTGCACGCACGGCCGTCCGATGTATTTTTAGATATATGGCCGATCTCCCGGATTTTAATGTCTCGTAAAGCAGGCAATATCTTTGGAGTGACTTGGGTGCTGCGACTTTCGCCGGAATGCATGTTTCCTCCATGCTGCCGCGTCCTTCGGGTAACAAGGGCGTAAATAATCTATTCCTCGCTGTCTTTTTTCTCTTATTGATTAACAACTCTCGATCTTACAGGAATAACATTCAACCCTCTTTGCTTATATACGCGCTGCTTCGTTTTATTTAATTACCTTCAGTTCATAAAATTTAACGATCAAACTCGTCGTTGGCCACATTGCGAAAAAAAAATTTTAAACACGCGGTCATTCTGCCAAGTAACTGACGTTTATGCTATTTACTTCTACAATACGAGTAGATCCGTAACGTGCAATTATTTAGCACATGCGTAGACAATAAAGAAATGAGCATTAATCTCGCCCAATCAAGTTTATTTGTTTTTAGAGTTATCGCGGAAGTAATTTATACACGGTGATTTTTTCATGAAACGAAGTGCGATTTTTTTTACCAAAAGGTACAGCAGCAGTGACGGGTGTGCTAAGTGACACTACAATTAAGTGTTACAGATAACCAGCCTGATAGTTTCCGTGAGCTTGCAAGATTTATATACATATATATATATATATTCGTAGCTGACTTTTAACGTGCATTTTTCAGAGCTTCTATCTCAGTCGAACTCATGCATAATACATTTCACAGATAAAAAGCTCAGGCATAAGCATAATTGAGCTGTACGAATGTGGAAATGAGTGCGTAGCGGTTCCTCGTAGCCCTAGATATATAAATATACCGGGCCTCTGAACGAAAACTGCTGCATTAGTTGCGCGCGACGGCCCCCGAACGCTAAAAGCAGATAACGCCTGCGAAGCTGCTTGCCGAAAAAAGGGAGACAGACGCTAAAAGCCTTTTTCTCGAGATTTCGATCAACGATCGGCATTTAACTGGTCGTTCGCTCTCCCGCTCCTAATCCTCTAATGAAGGATTTACAATTTAAATGAAGAGAGACAAAGAGAGAATAAAAAGTGGATGCGCGTACTCCATGGTGGCTCTTGTTACTCGACGCACCGGAGAGGAGCGTTTACCGAAAGAAATGTCGAGAGATTTAAATCTTTAGTTGCAGCTTGCTCTCAAAGAAATGTCTCCGAAAGTTGAAAAGCCGCCTTTTTGCTGATCGATCCGAAAGGAAGCGATAAAATTCAGTTGTATCGCTGTAAACAGTATCAATGACCGATGGCGAGATAAAAAGGAAAGCAACGAATGCGCTCGACATACATCACCCGGTGATTCGAGTTTCGAACAAGTATTTTTATTATCAACCTTACGTCATTTGCAGTCAAGCGTTGAACGAAAGCTTTCACTAGGTTGCAATTGGAATACTAGGCACGTTCCCTTTCTTTTACTTGGAAGAAGTTTGAAAAGGGATTCGTTCGAGCAATGAGAATATTTTATTAGTGATCTATCATTGCGTATTTGTATCGCACGCAAGTAAGAATGCTCGATGAAAAGAAAATTATTTTTCGAAAATTGTTACTTTGGAGTATTTCAGGTCTGCTTCTAAGCGTATTATTGGCAAAGAAGTACTAAAAAAATCTTGAATTTACCGTGCAGGAATGACGTTGGCATTGGCTACATTTAAAAATGAGTCGCAGTAAAGTCCACCACAAGATTATCTCTGCTCTGTCTCGAAAAAAATGTCAAATCAAGCAATTACAAGGTCCGCTTCCTAAGCGAAGTAAACCACAATTCTACGAGAAATTGCCAAGGTAACATCTCTAAAATGGCAGGAAACTCGGTTCTACCAGCAATGAAGAGTCATCGGAAGACGAATCGAGCGGCACGGCGCCGCGCGGCGAGAAATTGAGTGGCACGTAGGAACGGCGATAATTGGGTCCCAAAATAATGACGGAGCGAAGCCGTGCCACTACAACGGCCATTAGCGCGCCTCGAGCGGATTCATCGCGTCCAGAGCCCAAAAACGTCCCTCGGGGACAGGTGCTCAATTACCAACGCTAACTCGCGGGTTTTTCTACGAAAACCGGCAGAGCAGAGACCCGCTCGTCATCGTCGTTGTCCGTCCCCTCGCAAAGCCACGAGCACGGCCAAAGGCTCCCGAAGCTATTCTTCTCCTTTTGATTGCCCGTCGTGGCTGACACCCCCGAGCTTTTACGTTTCTTTCGGACGATTCGCGGAGAACGCGAGCGATATCCATTGGTTAGCTTTGGCTTTCGACGTTTTGCACTGCCCACTTTTTCCGGCAATACGCGATTCAACGCTGCTGTCACGTGAAAGCCTTCTCGCCGCAGCTTTACTCGTTGATTCTTCTCGTATAGAAAATTTAATTGCGATGAAACGGCGAGATTCATTCCGTTCCAAATTTAATTGAAAAACACATTCGTTTCGGCGTCTCTAAGACGACCCTTCCGAAGCAAAAGCAACTCGGTGCAACGCGTTGTTGCAGCCTCCTCGCCGCCTCCTCGAAATCGTTGTACGCGCTCTTTGGACGAGAGTGTCACGCGAGTGGGCTGGACGAGGCGCGCGCTATTTGCTGCGTCGATACTCTCGAAGGTACGATACGTCGGCAAGGGCGACGCCCGCGGGGCCCCAGACCTTTGTCCCGAGCGACTCTCCGAAGGACCGTGCGGTCAGCAATGACGCGCCGCCTCCAGCGCCGATGGATATGTTTGGAGCGTTTTTCAGAACAGATATCCTGCCATTATTATTTGTAATCTTCCTCGAGGGACGGATACGTCACGGTTACGTTCGCTCATTTTTTCGAGCGCGCCTCGGATTAGCCGGAAAACACGTCGAGGACGACCCTCGACGGGCGTCGGAAAAGTATGACGCTCGTACGCGCGTGCGTTGGACCGGGCGGCCTCTCCTCATTCTTCGCGCCGTTCATTGATAAACGCTGCATTGGCTTTTCGAAAGGGGAAGAGAAGAAAAAAAAAGTGTAGGTTGCACATCGTAAATCAAGCTTCCGGCACGCCGAAAGAGAAGGAGTACACAAACAGCTTCATTGAAAGACGGAGGATGGCCTTTGAACGCGCTGTAAACACGTGATATTGTGCCCAAAATTGAATGTCCTCCCGCGGATGATGTGTGTTCGGTGCCGAGAAAAGGTAGGAAAGAAAAGTCGCCTTGGAATAATCGATACGTCTTTTGCTTAATTGCGACCGATGTTCGCCTCGCTGGATCCGAAACTTGATCCGTGCGTATCGAACTCGCTAATTGAGCGGCGGCGGCGACGGCGGCGGCAGCCAGCGCAGTAAACAGCCCGTTACACTTACGATCCGCGTGTCGCGCGGCCAAATTTCGGCCCACATGCAAATTGCGTCATTTCGTTTTCGTTGGCACGCGGACGCGACGAAATCGCGCTCCGCTGCCCTCCTCTTTATGTTACGCGCTCGCACGCTGCAATGATCGTTACGGGCAACGCGCCGAGGCAGCACATTATACGTACACTGCGCACCGGGGCACTTTTTGAAACTCGAATTTCGCACTCGCGCACGTAACGCGATTATATAGCGAAACCCGAGTACGCCGATATTAATCTCAATTTGGGGAGTGTGTTGTTTGGTAGGTTACTCGGGCGGCGATCGGCTCCGATGCATTTTTATGGGAATCGCGATGCTGTAACGACAAAACTCGACTGACATATCTTAATATTGAGCAGAACCTTTTTTTTTTCGTCGTCGTTAAAAATAATTATTTTACGTAATCTTTAATCATGAAGTAACGCAATCACCTTTACTGTTTTACAATGCTCATTGGTAAACAGTGACATACTTTTTGCTTGTGTTCAAATTTCTTTGAACTTGCTTAACGGAAAGGAATCGGAAATAGTATTCATTTTTGCGTTATTGTTAAGTAACGTTATAAACTTTCGACCATTGTAATATTTTACAGTAAGCGATTTACGACGTGTTTTGCATTCTAATTAATGTTTTTTTTTATTTTTCAAACGATTATTTGTGCTTGACTTTGTGGATCACATTCGGCCATACGACTACTATTGAAATTGAGTTCATTTTTGCCGCAATTATTGCCTTGACGCCGATGCGTTAATGAGATTACTAACCTGCGATACTTGTGTGTAACATTAATCGGATGATCCATACGAAGATGATAGAAATTATTGAATTACAATGAAAAATTGATTGGCAGTACACAATTTACATAGTGAGAATCGAGGTGTCGAATAAGAATCCGTTACCAGTTCTGCATCGCAATGACGATGTTTCACGCAAAAAGCACTTCGAAGACAAGTGAACCGAGAGCTCAACGCACAGTTGTGGACCCCAAACAATCGAACATCAATCCCTTCGCGACCGTGTCACAATCCTCGAAATCCTATGCCCCATGTCTGCTCTCATAAGAGTGCGCGTAACTTTTGTGTCTTGTTTTCTTGACGAAAGAATCGCGAGCGGGTCTCCCTCCAGCGCCGCAGCGATAGGAGGCTTCGTTGCGCAAGCAATTTTTCGGGACGGGCGAGCGCGATTTCTTCTCTTCTCTCTTACCTGTTACACGAATGTATATCCTCCACCACCACCGTGTGTGTGCAGCGTCCCGAACCCCACGTACTGGCATCTTCGCAAATATAAAAGCTTGACTGGCCAACGGCCATGTGCAGTTCACATCCTCTGCTCGATCAACCAGAAGCACTTCGGCCGGCAATACAGTTTTGTTTTTTTTGTGTGGATCTATCGAGTCAACATGCAAGCTAAGGTACATTGTTTCATTTGCTACTACTAGTGATAATCCTAACTTTTGAATTGATTAAAAAGTCTAATTTTTCCGAAAATTATTAAAAAAAATCTCTTGTACTTCTTATGTATTGATTTTTTCTCTCTGTATTGGTTTTTTAAGTAAGCGTCATTCAATTTTTAAAAATATATCGGGCAAAAAATATCTAATAATTGCATTCAAATGGTTTAAAGTTATTAAAGATGTTCTTTTTATTTTAAGCCTTTAAACGATAATTTTCAATCAGAATTTTCACCATTAAAAAAATTAGTTGTTTTGAACACTTAAAAATATTTTCTATTGCTCTAGAAATAATTTATTACGATATATTTATCGAAATAATGTTTAAAAATATATAATTAATAAAACTGAGTTAGCCCTGAAATATACAGTTTTTCATCGTAGAACACTTCCTCTTTAAAATACAAACTGATTTTTCTAAATATCCAATAACACAATTACTCGCGCGTTTATTACAAAACAAACATGCCAGTTACGCAACTAGCATTGCACCGACAATTGCCCGCGAAAATAAAAGTTAATCCCGCTTGCGAATCGATCTTGAAGCACTGGCGATCCACTTAACTTAAAGGGCCTTCCAATCTCACTTTCATCTTTCTCTCTTCCTCTGGCAGGCACTGATCCTGCTGTCGTTGGCGACACTCGCATTGGCAGCTCCGAGTGACAAAAACGAAGACCCGAAACCCAAGAGCAAACGAAGTTTCGCGGAAAGTAGCTACGGCTACGGACACGGCGGTGCCAGCGCTACTTTCGGCTCCGCAGGAATCAGTCACGGAGGTTTGCACGCGGTGTTCGGGACGCCAGGACACGCTGCCTTCTCGGCGCCTGCAATAGGACACGCCACGTTCGCTGTCCCGCCTGTAAATCTGGTTGCACCTCCTGCAGTCATTAACCACGGAGTTCATACCAATACTATCGTCACTAAGCACGTGCCTGTTGCCGTGCCACAACCCATTGCCGTGCCCGTCGAAAAACACATCCCTTACCCTGTCATTCAGAAGGTACGAGGCAACGAAGGTTCTTTATTTCGCTCGAGCTTTTCCAACGCAGAGCTACGTAGTTATCTGGGCGCGACTTGATTCGATGCGATTCACATTGATGGATTACGCGCGAAGAATGATCGATCGAAGAAAGTGCCGGCGAATTGCTTACTTTTCGTATCTTTTGAAAGTTTCGGTACACGCAACGAGGTCTTGTTTGGCCGCCTTCGGTTACAAATTGATGCGTGACGGTTTCCCTAAAATACGAGAACTCTCAACGCGACATTATACGAAACCATTTTTTTTTTGCGCGAAACAATTTCTTTCATTGAATAGTCCGGCAAGTTTGGCTCAAGGTCTTCGCGTAACAGTACGAAAACTGGATTATCCAATGAATTTACGCATTACTTCACGGAAATCTCACTTATTCCACAGGTCGCCGTTCCAATAAATCGTCCATACCCAGTCGCTGTGCCCAAGCCCTACCCAGTCGAAGTTACCCGCACTGTACATGTTCCAGTCGACCGTCCAGTGCCAGTACCAGTCCATGTGCCAGTAGTCAAGCATGTTCCTTCTCCATACCCAGTCAAAGTTCCGGTGCCTATTCACGTGCCAGTAGTTAAGCATGTGCCATACGCGGTTCACTCGAAACCCATCCTTATAGAAAAATTCAGCAGCAGTGGCTGGAACGCTTGGTAAACAGTGATATATTTGGCGATTATTCAATCGATCGCATATCGACCAGAATTTATCGTCACTGGAATATAGTTACGTATAGATGAGGATTTTCAAATGGATACTTCCATGAGCATGAGTATTATTTGTTGAGTATGTTGTGCCTACTACAGTCGGCATTTTAGTCTACCTACTGTTTTATAAATATTTTACTTAGACTGCAAGTCATAAGTCTTTGACGTTTCTATGGATATTGTGAGACAATTTCAAATACAATAAATTGATTTTTTTAAGATAATCGTTTGACTATATAATCTCTTCTTACCGCAATATTAAAACCTCAATTATAGAAATCATTATGGAACTCTAGCTATAAGAGAGTCTTTCAAGGACTCGAACAGTCGATATGAACAAGTGATAAGGTCAATAATTTAAAATCGTTTTTCGGATATCTGCTAGACGTTGAAATGCAACAGTCGTATCTATAAGCAAGCATGCGGTCCAGCAAGAAAATCTCACTGATAGAACATTTGTTCGTACACTTATAAACAAATGGATAAAAACAAATCAACAACAAAAGAAATATGTAATTGTGCCCTTGCGGTTCGAACCTCACAGCAGCAGGATTTTGCAAGCGGTCAACAACGAGCTCTTATCTCACCTGTAACAAACATAGCGTGGGAGTAAATGCCACTCGATATATGGTAGTAGAATGCTAGTGCCCAACGGCGATTGTACTCGTGTAGTAACATACTTGCGAGACACTATTCTCTTCCAAGTATCTCACCTCGGCTCGTTCACCGTCTCGGGCCTTACCTGAATTAACGCTATATATTTTATCGCGCTTGAACAATCGCGAGTCACGCGTGAGCTCCTCTTTTCAGAAAACGCTCAATTTTCATTTCGTATTACGAGTGTCTCGTGCACGCTGCGGCAAATTGTCAAGTCTATGCATAGCTGCATAATAGTTTAGTGAATTCAAAATGGGCCAAATCTATAAAAGAGTGAACACGTGTTCATCTCTATAAAAATTAGGACAGCTTTTTGCGGTACATTTAATCTGAATTATTATTTGCGAGGAGAGATCTGTTGTAAAAAGCAATTTTAGGTCAAATTAAATACGGTGAAAAGAGTTATAGAAATGTGAAAAAATAATTCAGCAAAATGGCTTTTCAGAAGATACTAGGTCAAGCTGTATGATATATGCGTAAATATATGAAAGTAAATACAAATGATAAAAATATGTATAACTGATGCACATAATATAAACTTAATTTTCATATTAAATGTACTTTGATTCATTTACGTATATTAAACTAATTAAAATAAAAATTTTTTCACGTTCGATTAACATGTCCAGAAACAAAATCTTACAGATTTGTTTATGTTTAATAGGCTCATACATTAAATCATAGAAATAAGAAATAATTTCAACAATAACATAGACAAGAATTATTTTAGTAATTACAGCCATTTTTGTAAGATGTTTCGAGACATCATCACTGATTTTACAAGATGCCAATATTATAAAGCCATTAAAACTCATTCTGAGTATAATGGCAATATTTAAAGCAACGTTCGTATCAACTAAATGTATGTACAAAATTAAAAAATTTTCAACTATTTACTTTTTATTTAACAAAATATATTTGAACTAGCCTCATCTCTTCTTTGAACTTTTAACTTAGCTCTAAAACACTGGTCGTAATTTCAACTTTGCTTTGTACTACCCGTGTGTCGTGCTATTAAACTAAATTCACTGTTCAGGTGAAGCAAAATCTGGTTGGGATGGTCGAAAGTCGTTAAAATAATGCGAACTGGCTGCTGCATCTTGAGTCTCAGCTTTGTTTCCTTCGTCTTGCGTATTTTCAGTTCCGTCGTGTGAAGTGTCAAAATCAGACTCTCTTGCATAGAGGCTCGCGTGCACATCAACCTAAAATACAAATTTTTAAATATCATCTTAAAATTGTTTATAGGCTGAGGTTGAAAACAGATGAACCTTAAAATTTTAAATAACAAATTAAGCTCCTTACCTACATTTACGTTCATATTAATATATTATGTAATTTTTTTTAAATAAACACATGTAAATCCATTTATTACACACTAAATTTGTCAAAGAAAGATTAATAAAAGCAGAAAAGATGAAAACCTTCTACTTTTCAAAAGGAAAACATACCAACTAAATAATGTAATAATAAAATCTACTGAGGTCTCCGGTGTAATATTGGCACTTAAATAAACGCGAAAATTTTAGTTATAGAAATTATAACTTGAACGTCAAATTAGAAGTTACTTTTATAACGTATATGTATTCGGTATTTTGTCTCGAATTTTACACTATTTTGCGTAATATAGGCATATTATTTGATTAGTTCTATAACTCTGTTTTAAATACATAGTGCAGCACAGTAGCAGCATTGCATTAAATTGAAAGGTAAATTAAAGAACAGTCCGTTTTAATTCATAACAAATAATGTAATACTTTTGTGGGAAAAGAGATGAAAAAAGTGGTCAGTTGTTAAGGAGTAAGTAATAAGAACAAGAGAAATTTGTTATGTAATATTGAAAAAATATAGATTAGAAAATGAAAAGTATTATATTGTAAAAAATATTCAATTCTTCGTACTTGTGACGGTGGGAACGAACCCAACGACAAAAAATGGTCCCACAGATGTTGATGCTGCAATTACAGATTAAACAATTGTTTCAATAAAACTTGCTTGGTAGAGCTTGCAGGAGCAGTTCATTCGCACTTGTAAAATTTCATCAGAAAAAAAAAAAATAGTCTAGGAAGTAGGAAACAAGCACCGGTCGGAGAACTCGCATATCCCATATATATTAAAGCTGTTTATACGTAAGCGCTGGTGGCGATCAAGAGCGCAACTTACCGAGTGGGCCTCGTGCTCGTGATGGTGTACGGGATAAGGCAGAGGTTTAGGCACTGGAATGTAGACAGGTCGATTGATGGCGATCGGCTGAGGAACTGGTACCGGATGTGGCAGGGGCACTGGCTTCGACACGAACACCGGCACCTGCTGGGGTAGCTCCACAGGGACCGGCTTCTCCACTGGTACCGGCACGTGATGCGGAACTTTGACTATCTGCGGCACTGGCACTGCCACCGGATGGTGCACTGGCACTGGCACGGGTATGTGGTGCGGTATCTACGTACGAAACGACAAAACCACCTCAGCTATAGTTGAGAAATAGAACTATACACTTGTCGTCGGATGCGTGTCAGTGATCCGCTTTGCTCGCGGCATCTCGTGTTTTTGCTCCTCGAATCGCGCTGTCATTCGAGAAATTTTATTTACAATTGCTGCTCGCGCGCTATGATATTCAGCTGTTTGCAACTGAATAATTATATCGGGTAGTTACGATCAAGTCTTTAACGAGAATAGAAAGCGACTGTTTAATCTCGAACTCGCAAGAAAAAACAAATTAAAAATAGACAACAGATAATTAGTTTTGAATGCATCAACAATGATAATCGCCACTGACCTTGACAGGGTATGGCACGGGAACCTTGACCGCAACAGTCCTTACGATTTTGATAATCTTCGTAGGTAGTTCGTTGAGTCCCACCGACTCTGAAATCAACTTGGGTCGTATAGGGTGGAGTGGCGCGTCGAACGAGAAGTCGTGCGATGCCTCAGACGCCATCACGGCCAAGGTCGTCGCCAGCACCAGCTGCAAGATCCATTTCAATTATCTATACCGGTTACACATCACGACCACGCCACGAGTTTTTTCTCGTAGCGCGCCACACGAGGAATCTCCGCTTCAATCGCTTAATTAATCAGTGGAATTCGTTGGCATTGCTAAAGTGAATTTACTGGTGAGGCAAAGAAAATCGCGGTACAAATACGAAAAAGTAATTTGTGATGATTCATACAATCTACGGACCAAGTTTCGTTACTCGACGCTCTAATCACGGTGATTTTACAAACGATTAATTCGCTTGATATTGCATTAACAACGTTCATTACAACGACATTGCTAAGTACAATCAAAACTTTTTGTCCTCAAATAATGATCTTCGCGCAAAAAGTAGTCCTCGCAAATAACTACTTCATTTTCTATTTTCCAATAGTTAATTTTCACGAGAAAGTAGTTTCTGAGCTTAACTTTCTTCGTAGCTAGTAATTAACGCAGCCACGGGCAAAATGCACACTTTTGCTTACTACATCAATCAAAATAACAACAAAATACATTTCACCTACGCCTAGATACAGTAAAGTGATACTCATCAATGCGTGTGCACTACAAGATTTTTCGTTGAAAATCAGCAAATAACACTTTCACATCAAAAGCATACTGCACAAAGAAAAGAGCGATCTTTTTCTCCTTTTCATTTTTGCCGCCAGTTTGACGTGCCGTGCAGCGCGCATACAAAGGGCCTTACATTTCGAAGCATCGTGGAAGATGATGACACGCAAGCGACAGAGAAGGGCAGTGTAAAAAAAGTCAGTGGTGGTCCCTTGAATTCCAATAGCCACTGAATGGGAAACAAACTGGAAATAGCAGCTTGGATGGCGCAGCTTATATACGAGGACCTTCACTCGACGGTTGGAAAAAGAAAGCACCCGCCTCCCGCCGCTGCTGCGACGCTTCACTTCCGACTTTGTGTAAGATCGCTGATCTCAAGTTCGATACGTTTTTTTTCCTCCCGCGCCGGTTCGTTCAACCAACTCATATTCCTTTCTTTGTTGCAAGGATACTGCGGAATACATATTATCGTCAAGAACACTTTTTGAAATTTCAAGTTAAGGCTGGGAACATCTAACTTGCCGAATCTTGATTTTATGATAATTCAGCGAATCCGCTGTAAAGAATTTTCGTGACAATCGGATACCATTACTTTCCGATAAAGCCCTCAGCGAGTGCTGTAATGTCTAACAAGCAAACATTCAACGAGCTTATTTGTAAAAAGTGAAGTAGATACGCTTTCGATATCGATGATTGATCGACCAGTCGGTCGACCCTGCTACATCATCGTGCGAAACAATGCGCTCATTTCTATGAACCAATGAACGTACAAGTGCACCGCCAGTCGGGAGAATAAACCGTACAAGAAGCATTCAAAAATGAACATATAGCTGATTGTTGCAGCTTCCGCATGGCTATTGTTGTAAAAGAACGCTTATATATATAGAAGCGATTTCCGGGTCATTAGAAAAATCCGGCGAAAGTTCGTCCGGCGAGCACCCGAGTTTGACAATCACGAATGCGAGTGAAAGGATTTGAACTTAACGATTTCACATAACACATAATGGAATCGATCGACTGGCTTCCTTTATGACTCTTGTTCAAATTGTACAACTACTATTTACTTGCCGATAATAAGCTTGAGCTATTGTCAATTACACGTACTAGCGTTGCTATAACTAGCTTGAAATTGTCTCGTTTAGTCATTCAACGCTTTATGTAACGACATTTTTCGGGAACAAAAATTAATTAACAAAGCGATACCAACATAAGCAGTACTATTCAGTAGACAGTAAAAAAAACAACAAAAAAAACTAGCGCCGAAAAAATCTTCTCGTTCCAGTGTACTTTTTAACGAAGTCTGTATTTCCAAAAATTTGTTCAAGTAGAAGAAAGATGAAATCACGAACTCAAAGTAATTTTTACTATCTACTAGAGATTCCACAAATGCACGAAGCGTTAACAAAGACAGCTCAGTTTTGTTTGTATGCTGATATTAATTGACATTATTATTTATAAAATATTTCAATATTTGACGAAAAATTTTTCAGCTATTGTCTGTAATGTGTCTTGTAGGTCAGAACTTGGCGAGCGTATGTATTACATTATTTCGAACATAAATTTAGTAATCACAATGACAATTCAAAAGTTGTTATTCGCTTGAAACTTAAATAAATTAAATAAGAGATTGATATAGTCAATTAGTTATGACAAGCTTCCCAATTGCAGTTCATCGGTCACAATTGCATTCTATACTAAAAAACTAGCACAATCTAGCATATAATTTTGATCAATTAAAGTCGTGTTTAACTTTTTGGTGTATAATTAATAAATATCACAGCTTACACGAAAAATTTCCCGTTGTCACACGATCGTTGTCGTTACACGATCATTTTAACATTGATATGTGCATGTTTTTTTGTAGGCTACGTGTAAATCATTCATTAATTCACATTCAGTACATCCTTTTCTTTTTGCTTTCCTTCTTCCTGATGCTCCTTTTCTTTATCCCCTTCTCTTTTACTTGCCATCCTATCTTTTCTCATTTCTCATTGTTCTTCTTCCTCTTTTTATCACATTACATACATACCTCTTCTTTGTCACCACCCTCCTCTAAAAAACATCTTCCTATTTTCGACTATTCTTTCCAGCTGTATTCCTAAATCTTCTCTTCATTCCCTATTCAAATTTGGTGCTCTCAAGATTTCTTCTCTGCTATTTCTATCTTTATAGCTAAGCCATTCGCCCAGTACTATCATTCTTTTTACGTGAATACTTTTTATAACATTATTATAAAACTACACCTGGTCAGTGTGTATGTGTGTGTGTAACATTTGAAATATATTTATTAACATTTGAATGTAAGTATAAAAAATTAATTATTCAGATCTTAATAAATATAACCACATATGTATACAACAAAACTTATATTAAAATAATTCTTTTATAGATCAAATTGAATTTCCAAAAATAACATGTGAATGTTGAAAATAAGTAAGTTAACTTAAATTGTTAAGCGCACAAAAGATTACAAGAATAAATAAAAAATAACGATTAAAAAAATAATTAATTTATCTTTGGCAAATTGTTTATCGTGCAAGATTTTCTTATCTTTGTCTTCGATCATTTTCTCTCGCATGCTTGTGCGTACAACTTAAGGATCCTGTATATTCCAGTTCTTACTTTTAGCTTACAATAAAGAAAAACCTGAAATAAATAAGTATTTATTTTTTGCGTGGATAATGTTCAGTATGAAGATACAAATATAGTAATACCCATAATAGAATCAATAGCCCGCTGCATGCAAGCCTGGTCAGTTTCAAATGCTTCTTACCTTTAATACATTTTCGATGCTTGTTTAGTAAAAGGCATTTTTCAATTCATACAAATTTATATAAACCTTTGAGCCACCTAAAAGTATAGTTTAACGATTTGAATTATTGGTCAAGTAATGCTTGAACTTTATAATAACTTAATTTCATTTTTTATTTTTTTGGCAGATATATCAATTCATGATCCAGTATTTCATTTTCGAGATTTAAAATTTTTGACACTATTATATAATATCTGAAAGTTTCTAGTGCTTTTATTTTTGAAAAAATTTTTCATAGAATAAAAAAATAGCTTACAGAACGTTTACTTCCTTTATTATTTCAATTTATTACGTTTACTTGCTTTTGAATCGTATATGATGATAGTTCTGTTACGTTTTCCGCAAATATTAATTGGAGTTAACGGAGGTGATGGAGTTGAACTGATCAGTGGAGGCGGTATCGGCGCTGTGCATTATGGTGATGGCAACCATTTCATACGAAAGATCGTCAGAGCCTAACTAAACTCAACCAAAAACTACTCTTTTCTAAGCATCTATGTTTTTTGCTAAACGTAAAGTGCCTCGTGTACACATGATTTGCTGGTTTGTCTAGGCTATTTATGCAGTTCTATGCCCCCTACTAGCTGGGCGCACAGACACCACTTTACGTATAAAGAATACGTAAAAAAATTAATTTATTGACACTAGCAAATATTACAAACTACTTTTATAAATAAATATGTCGAGTCACTGCCAAATATATTGTATTAACACTTCGAAATCATGAGAATTTTTCATCATTCAATACTTTTCATGTAAATTTAGGCTCTTAGCAATAACTTGCATTTTTTTGTTATATCGCGGTACAAATCGGGGAAAGTAGATTCTTCTCTCGATTGGCGTTTGCGCAAAGCGAGAGTAGAATCACACGAAACGAGAATCTCTTTCCAGAACGTGTATAATACAGTACACCTGTTGGCTTTCTCATGAATTTAAAAAATGAATGTAGTTTTTATGTGCATAAAAAAATTAACATTCAGCAGCCTCGTTGAATTTAGTTTCGAATGATGTCCAATGAATTTTTTTTTAAATAACAATACAGCTATGACTTAGATTATCTTCAACTATAAATCGATTTACCAAATTCTTATGTAAAAATGTTAATAAATGTATCTACAATTTTCGTTATAACTGTTCTCGTTGTTAACTGTTGATCATTTTTCTTTTATTCTAAATCGAATCAAATATTTGCCCATTAGTTTAATAACTTTGTCACTTTTTACTCAAAAGATTCTATTAAAATGTAATTGGAAAATTAGATAAGACGAAAGAAAATAGCTTAGAAATCAAGCATTGTAGAGCTTTAATATTCGACTCCTATCAACGAATTTATTTTTCAGTCGAAGAATTTGATCTTTGCTATTATTTGAAGATATTACGAAAGCTCTACATGGTTTGATTTACAGGCTATTTTTTGTGATGAGAAAATAATATATTATGTATTTTGACGGATTTTATTGAAATAGATTGTAACTACAAAGAAATCGATTGTCTAGCCAAATGTCCAGCTAATATATTGAACTCTATAGTGGAAACGACTGTTTTATTAATACAGAAACGACTTTCATGTAGTTATCTCAGAATATAATTACTGGACAGCTACATGGAAACAAAGGGTAAAAAATCTAACGTTATTCTTCTTTAAGCGTAAAGAAAGATAATGAAAATAAAAAAATAAAAAATTAAGAATAGAAAGAGCATTTGAAAAACTATGCTAAAAATTAAGGACATTCTTTTGCTTAGCGGTTGTCAAAGACAGCTCTCCGCGCAATGAAAAAAAGCATTCGATCAATTCGACTCGCTCGCATTTTCAAAATTACAGATGGATTAAAGCGAATAAATTTAGAAATATTTCTTTAAGCGTCAAGTTTCTAATAGTCCTTTGCACAAACCGATAAGTACTTCTGATTGTTTATAAAAAAATTATAATTTCAAACGATTTGAAACGAGTAATTTAAATCGTCAAAAGTCTGTTTAAAATTTTTGAAAATTAAATTCTTTCAACTTCTAGATTCTTTTTCAACGTTCCAAAAATGCGTGTACCAAATTTAACGTCTTAATATTGATTAGAAAAAATTATAGAAGCGACTTAGTGGAACGGCCTTGTGCCGAGGAATTGATGTTTAAACACATTTTATTAATAATTTTTGTAAATGCACCATTACCTATTTTTATTTTAATGCGCCAATCACTTCAGAACTGAAAAAACTTTATCGATTTAAAATTTTGAGATTTTCTAAAGAAGGGTTCTATATTGTTTATTTAATCTAAATATTTATCTAAATTAAAATTAAAAAATGACTTCTTATGGATAAGTATATATAGGACGGTGTTTTCTCATATTCTAACTTAAATTAATATAGAACGCTTCTTTAGAACATCGTAAAACTGATGAGATAAAGTTAATTTAGTTCTGAAGCGACTGATGCATTAAAAAAAATAGGTGACGGTGCTTTTACAAAAGTTATTAACAAAAATATGTTTAAACATCAATTCCTTGACGTAATGCTGTTCCAGTAAATTGCTTCTATAATTTTTTAAAATCCATATTAAGACTTCAAATTTGGTACACGCATTCTTGGCATGTTGAAAAATAATGTAGGATTTTAAAGAATTTAATTTTAGAAAATTTATGACTTTTGATAAACAATCAAAAATACTTATCGATTTGTGGAAAAGACTATTAAAAATTTGATGTTTTAAGAAGTATTCCTAAATTTTTTTGCTTTAATCTACCTGTAACTTTAAAAATACGAACGAGTTGAACTGATGAAACGCTTTTTTCTTTGCGAGGAACCCTCTTTGACCACCGCAGAGCAAGAGAACGTTTTTAAAAAATAAATTATAATTCATGACAGTGAATAAAAAATTAGTTTATTTATGTAGATTAAGATACAATTAATTTAAAATAATAAAAATTAAAAAGCTAAGTGAAATAATTAAACAACGCACCTATTATTTTGCACATTTTATTGAACAAACACTACAGAAACATATATAAAGTAATTATAGTTTTTCAAATAAAAAATTGAAGTATACAGATACATTAGATATATTCTAGATACAATTTGCGTAACTTTTTTAATCTAATAATTTTAACTGTTGTAAATTAACTATCAATTCGTACTACAATTTTCGCTTTTATTCGCATCCATACGGTTTGCAAACATACAACCGCTATTAGTTAAAATGAAATGTGAAATAACAATTTTACTTCAGAGTTACAGCGGTAATAACTTGAACCACTGGTAAATTATTTTGTTCCAATTCAATAGAACATCGTAATCCGTCAGTTAAACGGTACAGTGATTCGTAAAAAGTATTATTCTTATTTTAATACAAGTTTTTAAAAAAACCTGCTTTACTTTTCACTATGCACGCGATCACATATGTACACAATTTACACGTCAATTTTTCCTACGATATCTTGTAGTATACTAAAGTAGCGATTGATGAAAGTGATGATCTAACTATGATTAGAGTTATTTCATATACATGAAGTCAGATGCCTTGTTGGATTGGTTTTGTTTGTAAACTCTCTTAATTTAAGAGAATTATATCCGCCTTGCATTCGAAATGTATTTCAGCCGCATGGTTAGCTGCGATACCTATTTTTTTTTTTCAAACTCAATTAAAAATATGAAAAATATGCAGTATTTTATATAACCAAAATAAAGCATTCTAGCTAAATACGCAGAACCTCTGTTTATCAAATTAAGATGTATGTAATGAATCGTAAAGTTTTACAATCATGACTGTATTACCGGCCACCGAAAATTTCGCAACTACGTGCAATTATTGTTACATCATCACAATCAATGACACTTGCGGTGATATTTTAATACGTGATTATAAATGCTTTTTCGTATTATTCTAATAAACTTACCGCGTTGTTCAAAGTGTTAAAAATATCAACGAAAATAAAGGTTGAATTTATATCTAAATAGTACGATGGCGGACAAATAAATTTTGTGCCAGTTCTCCATTCTAGTTTGGTGTCCAAAACTTGAACAAAAAATGAAAAAGTTAGATTAATAAATAATAAAAATGTATCATTTTATATTTAACAAATTATAACAATTTTTAATATAAACAACAAACTATAAAAGAAACTATAATTACATTTAATTCTTTTCTTCTTTCTTCTTCTCTTCACTTTCAGTTTGCTGTTCTTGAGTTTGCTGTTGGTTTCCTTCACGTTCAGCGGCCATCTATAAGAAAGTTATTATTATGTATTATTGTCTATAAAATTATAATTTCAAAAATAATTATTCAGAAAAGTAAAAACATCGTTCTAAAATAGTAAATGTAACCATACCTTCTTGTAGGCCATCTCGAAGAGCTTGAGACTCGCTTGTTGAAGTTCGTTCGTTTGTTTCTTGATTTCTTCAGGATCCATTTCATCTTTCTTTGTTAAAGTTTCCCTCATCTTAGCAACTTGTTCCCTCAGCTTGTCACACTAAGTTATAAAAATGTTTTGATTTAGGTTTCTCATTCCTAAGAAATAAAATATTCAAATTATCATTTTAGTTACCTCATCCTGTGGTAGTTGAGCTTTGAATTCTTCCATCTTTGCTTCGGTGTCGTGAACAATACCTTCTGCTTGGTTAACAGCTTCAACTCTTTCCTTCTTAACTTTATCTTCCTTAGCGTACTGTTCAGCATTCTTGACCATGTTTTCGATTTCATCCTTGCTCAAACCACCACTCGATTGAATGACAACTGAAATTTGCATAATATTACATTAATGTTATTGCAAAAATGGAATAATTTTACATATTTATTTTCAGTTGATATATAATCAGTTGCTTTTGTCCACACGTGTTATATACCATGTACGTAACTTTGAGAGACGAAAAATATGAGCATCATTTTCATTTGTTTTAATATCTAATATGAAAATAAAATTTCTGGGTCACTTACTTTGTTGTTCTTTTCCAGTACCCTTGTCCCTGGCCGATACATGGACAATACCGTTGGCGTCAATGTCAAAAGTAACTTCAATTTGCGGAACTCCTCTTGGTGCAGGAGGAATACCAACAAGAGTGAATTGTCCTAATAGTTTATTGTCAGTAGCCATTTCACGTTCTCCTTGATGTACTTTAATTTCTACTTGAGTTTGACCATCAGCTGCTGTTGAGAATACTTGACTTTTCTTCGTTGGAATGGTTGTGTTACGAGTGATCAGTCTTGTGAAAACTCCACCTAAGGTCTCAATACCTGTAATTTAAATAAACATTACATTGTGAAGCATAAATAAACGTGATATATTCTTCGAAAAAATCTATTTGTTAATATATAACTCAGAACAATAAATGTCAGCTTTTAGTTCTCAGAGAGAAGATTAGTCATACATCACAGATATAAATGGTTGATTCATTAAATTTTTAATAAATTAATATGTACCAAGTGAAAGTGGAGTAACATCCAGCAGAAGCACATCAGTAACATCTCCAGCCAACACACCACCTTGGACAGCAGCACCAACAGCGACAGCTTCATCGGGATTAACAGCCCTTGATGGTTGACGACCAAAGATTTCTTGTACAGTTTGTTGTACCTTGGGTACTCTGGTCATACCACCGACAAGAAGAACATCGCCAATATCTGACTTCGATACCTCGGCATCACTGAGTGCTTTTTGACACGGTGCGATTGTACGCTTGATCAAATCAGCGACAAGGGACTCGAACTTGCTTCGTGAAAGTTTAAGATTCAAGTGTTTGGGTCCACTGGCATCCATGGTTAGGTAAGGCAAATTGATGTCGGTCTGCTGAGAACTCGAAAGTTCGATTTTGGCTTTTTCCGACGCTTCCTTCAAACGCTGCATCGCCATTGCATCTTTGGTTATATCTATTCCTTGCTACAAATAAAAAGCATGAATGATTCAATTTGATATTTTACATTATATTCAATTAGATTAAACTACTGCATTTTTGTCATTATAATAATCACGTACCTCTTTCTTGAACTCGGAAACCAAGAAATTGACCAAAGCATTGTCGAAGTCTTCACCTCCCAAGAATGTATCTCCATTAGTTGACTTGACTTCAAAGACTCCTTTTTGGATTTCTAAAATCGAAATATCAAAAGTACCGCCTCCTAAATCATACACAGCAATGCTAAAATTAAAAATACGTTATTTATTAAACTATAAATTTTAATGAAGTTATATTATAAAATGATTTTTACTGATATATTACATTTTATCATCAGTTTTGTCCATGCCATAAGCAAGGGCAGCTGCTGTAGGTTCATTAATTACTCGGAGAACGTTCAAACCAGCAATCTGACCAGCATCTTTTGTGGCTTGTCTTTGCGAGTCATTGAAATAAGCGGGAACAGTAACAACTGCATTCTTAACTGGAGTACTTAAATAATTTTCAGCAGTTTCTTTCATTTTCATTAAAACAAAGGCTCCAATTTGACTAGGAGAGTACATTTTTCCATCACTTCCTTGAACCCAGGCATCACCATTCGAAGAACGAACAATTTTATATGATACCATTTTCCTAGAAAAGATAACCTCGATATACAATGCCATCTGAGTAAAAGTAATAACAAAAACAACATTATACTTACATGTCCTTCTTTACTTCAGAATCTTCAAACTTTCTACCAATAAGACGTTTTGTGGCATAAAAGGTGTTAGCAGAGTTTGTGACTGCCTGTCGTTTCGCTGGCATACCTACTAATCGTTCACCATCTAAAAAAATAACATAAAATAATAAAAGGTTATAAAATAAATTATTTATTAATTTAAGAAATATAAAATTTTAAAACTCACCTTTAGTAAAAGCAACATATGAGGGTGTAGTTCTAGAACCTTCTGCATTTTCTATGACCTTGGCTTGTTTTCCTTCCATAACAGCAACACATGAGAATGTGGTGCCAAGATCGATACCAATGACTGCACCTTTGACTTTTTCAGATCTATAATATAATAAAGTTAAGTTGATTGACAAAGCGGTTAAGTTATTGAGAAAAATTTCACAAGGAAATTATTAAAGTTTATAATATCATTATGTTATATAAAGACACTGTGCAAAGGTTAATTACACAATATATGTGAGTAAGCTACTTTAAAAACATAAGAAAGATACAGTTTAAACTTACTTAAAACGATATTGTTGGAAGTCATTTCGCTGTGGAAAAGCAACTGTTGGGGCAGCAGCCTAAAAATATGATTAATTAATCAAATAAAATGTTTTAGATGAATAATTCAGTTCAATAGTTTTTAATAATGTGTTTATAATAATATGTATTGAAAATTGAATAAAAACCATATAGTACATGATATTTTTTTCATAAAAAAATTTCAGAGTGCAGACTGATTGCAAAAAATTTCTGAAACTATCATTGAATATCGAAAATCGCATGCATCGATTTTGATTTATTACGTACACTAATTCTCCAGAAATTATGATTCATAAAAAAGGATAAATAGTTAAATAATACTGACTGCTAAACTTCTCGGTGGTTCTCGAAATAAATAAGATCCCTATTCCACGATTTATCTACCGATAAAGTTCAAGAGCCCCTTGGTATCTTGTTTTGAGGAGTGTTCGCTCGAGGAAAACGTTCGGAATTCGTAGACACGTGCCGGCACGACTGTCGGAATGCAATTGTTTGTAGCTTCTTCCTGAATTTTACTTAACACAACTTTGAATATGCAATTTTATTTTTAATAAAACACGACGATACAATTTCTTAGAAGGGATTTAACCTCAAAATAAAAAACGTGCACGAGACGACTTTAAAAAAGGAGCAAAAAACTTCGAGAAGCGTTGTAGATAAGGGGGTTATATGAATGAGATAATGATTCTTTAGAACGCGTCATCCCAAAGATAAATGATAAAATGAAGCTGCCATGGAATTGAAGCGTGTGAGAATTGTCGATTACCCTCAAACTGGAAATCGGACGTAGGGTAAAAATGAATACTCACGTTTTTAAGGATGGTGCTAAATTGCTGTTTCCTGATAATGTCGCAGGTTGTGGCACCACGGCCGAAGAGCCTAGCAGCGACAAGCATTTCGAAGTATCACTCCAATGTGTCAACTCACGAGCAACTCCAACGAGGAGAGCGAAATCGGAAACAAATCCCGACGATACGAAAAGTAGCGAACGACGGCTTCACGTGCAATGATGCAACCCTTCGGCCACATTCGCCGCGATGTCTCCGCTTCGTATAGGGCGCATGCGTATGACAATTCACGTCAGCTTATACCGACTAATCGACGTAAAAGATTTAGAGAAATGACCAATAGAAAACGAGGCATGTTGGAATGATCCAGAGGCCGGCAGGCGAGGCTTGAGAATCCTCGGAATTCTCGGGAATGTTCTATCAAACTACAAGAGTCGAACGAAACTACAGGCTATTTTTTTAGATCATAAAATAAAAGAAGTGGAACGACTTTAGAGCATTAATTCTTTTAGTATATCTTGAAAGAAATTTTAGCGATGAATAATTTGGACTAGCTTTCAATTTTCTGCGTTGATACAATAATTTGTAGTGATGATCAATTGATGTGCGTGGTAAGGGCCAATATTCACGTGATTTCCGCTACGTTTAAATTTTGGCTGATACAATGGAATCTGCATTGGTAAGTATTTCGCTATGTAGCTACGTTGCTTTTACGTTTTGTCAAATTATAACGATATCATGCGTTGCAATTGCATAACTTTCTTTTCGGATGTATTAAATGTTGAGATATCTATTTAAATGCATAAAAATTGAAACATAAAAGGAATAAGGTATCTAGCAATATGATAATATTACATTACTATTAAAATCATATAGTTATTGAAAAAATCAAAGCGAATATTACGTGTAATTGTGAATTTTTGTAAATATTCATTATGTTTTTCTCGACGACAAATGTTGATGAGATGAGGATTTTACTGGTAAAAAGGACTGAAATGTTGAAATTTGGAATATCGTTTTTTTATTAACGTTTTTTTCAGTTACAATTTTGATTACATACATATAATGGTGGACTTTTAAACACATGTTGCTATGATACAAATGACAAGGATAAAAATTTGTTTTAGGGAGTGCGTAAAAATGTATTTAGATGACAATTTGTTTTCCTTATTATTTTATTGGTCATGGAACGAGTCAACTTTGAATGTATATTAATATAATATACCGAGCTAACTCATCTCCACTTAAAGGGTAAATGTTTATATCCTTGCACGCAATAATCGCCCCTATTTCACTAGTATTTTTTATACACTATGCCGGTGCACATTCGTCGCTCGTTCTTTTCGGCCACCTTAATATCTTCATCTGACCGACACACTGACAAAGTAACTTGGACTACAGACATGGAGCTTCTCGTTTTTTATTCCGAAATCCAGCCGCTCATTTTCGCATTCTCAAAAGCCACCTTTTCAAAAGTTCATTATTTAAGTGCTTTAAAACAAAACCAAAACTGCAAGTCTTTACTGACATACGATTGACTTTTCAAGTCATTAATTAATCTCTAATAAAATCTAGACTCGTTTTGGTTTTCGCTTTATTTACAACCTGCTGCTATATCGTGTTCAGAGGTTTCTTCTAGAATTCAGATTTGAACATCGATAATAAATTTAAAAAACATCTTTTTATATCCAGCTATTCCCTGAGCTATAACAAGAGACTTACAAATATTCTTTATCCCTTACCAAAGTAGAAAATCCGTATTTTTCAATGATAAAAATCGATCCTAGGTACATACATACCAATGTTATTGACAGCTATATATAAAACTTTTTAAATATTAACATAAAATTTTTACAGAATTTATAAACTAATTGCCTTTCGATAAACAATTATTTCTTTTTTACATAAAAACTTCTATCGGGAAAAATAAAGTAATAAAATACAGTAACATTTTCTTTAAATCATTCAAAAGTTGGTCGTATATTCAATTATTCAATACATCTTATGAGACATGCCTATGTGGAAATATCAGAAACTACATTTCTAAAAAGTTGATTGTATTAAAAATGTCTTGCATTATTACAAATCCATTTAGCACTTGGTTTTGAAAATGCATTGTCAACACATCCGATTATTAACGTGTGGAAAAAGAGAAGATAAAATGAACAGTAAAAAGAATATACGACAAAAGAATAATTTATATTGATTTATTTACAGTTGATGAAAGTACACGATTTAATACATCCTATGTCGAATGATTGTTGATAATGCACTTCTCTTACTACCTAACATAAAAAAAATAATAATTTAGGCGCTCGATGTCCATCTTCCACAGTTTAACTTTCGTCATTAGCATTGGTGTTGAAAAGACTTATTTTCATTTGTCGTGTTTTTTACGCTCTAGCAGGTCGAGATACCTTTGCGACTCAATGTGCTTTGCTAACAATTAAAAATTTCCTATTACTTATCATTCATGAATTTTTCTGTCGTTTAAATTCAATTCACATTATTTAGAGTATAATAATTAATTATAATAGTGTCATTATAATTCGTAATAATATACAACATTTTTCAATAGATCATTTATCCTGAAAACCCACGGAACTCTTCTACACTGTCCTCCTAATCTCTCTTTCACATGCTCACCAACACATTCAATCTAACTCATGTACACTTTCTTTTTTTCTATATACTTTGCACAAACATTTTTGCGCTATGGGACTGTACTGGCTTGTTCACGCGTAGCTTACTTTATTAACTCTTGTTGATGTGTATGTGTGGCTGTCTTGTTTGTATAGAACTGTGACTTTATCTCTCGATGACTGTCTTTAAAAATTGTCGCTTAAAATTGTCGTCAAGTGTGCTCTATAAACTAAATTGGCTCGTATGTATAACTGTTTTTACACGCGTTGGATTAAGAATGAAACGTTTTCACAACTGCAAGCCACAGATGTGCGATGAGAGGAGAGTTTTTACTGTTATTTACTATTTACTATATTTGCACTCGTTAAATCTATTTTATTTCATTTGATTTTTTTAACCTTTCGATTTCCCGTGAAAATAATTTTAATCCAATACACAAAGTTTTTCAGGCTAATTTTACGAATTCGAAAATTGCACTTTATTCATTTTTCTTTGAATTCAAACAGCTACAAACACAAACAGCAATGGAAGTAGACAAGAGTAGCAAGGAAAGTTCACTGGATTACTTTCCACAAAACAATTTATTTTCTAGTCTATCAATCTATAAATGCTTCAAAATTTTCAAAACTATTATTATAAAATACCTGATGCAATTGTATATTTAAAAAATTATTACAACATAACGTTTTTATGGTAATAAAAAAATTTGTTAATGTAAGTATTAGTTTAAGCTTATAAAAATTGTGCTACTAAAAATTTTTGTACTTAACAATGAAATTAATCCAAAAACTTGATTTTTACTTAAAAATTATATCATTAATGCCCTGTCTTTATACATCTGCATATTATCAGCGAAGATGTCAGCAATAAATCATGAACTATCAGTAAATGACATAGGAACAAATAAAATAAGGAACATAAAACAATATATAACTTAAAAAAATGAGGAACTATGTACACGAAATTAAATAAACTTACTGGCAAAAGAAAATTCATTAAATTTTTGTGCATTGTTCAAAAATTATCTAAATCAATTTTTTTTCGAATTTGAAATCAAGTTTTCATTGAACGGTGAAAAGTTACAAAACCAACATTATTCTTTCATATCAAAGATTCATGGTGCATTTTTGCAGTAACAATCACTGTAATATTTTGAGCTATCCACAATAAGTGTATAAAGGGCTGCAAAAATTAACCATAAGATTTTTTTCGTCGATGTGGAAGAATCATCTTAATCGTTCAATAAAAAGTCAATATATAAAAAAAATTTTAACACAAAATATTTTTCAACACTCCGTGCGGAAAGTGCGTTTTTCTCGCACGCTCGGCAAAAAACGTGCTTTGAAAATCGCACTTTCCACACGTCGTATCAAAAAATACGGTACGGCACATGTTCGGGAAAGAGTTTCTCGTCTCGTGTACCTTTCCACCCTCGCTTCGCTCGGGCGTAAACGCCACACGAGACAAGATTCTATTTTCCCGCACTTGTATCGTAATGTACTATTACGAACTCTGCACTCTAATACTTGCCATGTATAAAAAAAATGAATCATTGAAATCGTGTTTCCTTTAGCTACTCTTGAGCAATGTGAAAAAATTGTTTTCAATTTGATATTGTAGAAAATGATGACAATATTTTTCTGCATTCTACAACATACCATACACAAATATACTCCGATGGGCTGTTGTGCGTGAAAAAGTTGAAATAAGCACTCGAATTTTTATGAGAAAATGATGCGTGGAAAAAGTTGTAAAAATTTCGACTAAAAGAAAAACTTTGCTCGTTGAAATAATTTGTGCATTTGAAAATCACATTTGATAATGAAATCTCCTTTTTTCATCGCCTTTTTCTTCTACTTTAAAGTTCTTTTGATCGATTGTATTTCCAGGTTTTGATAAATTCATTCTCTCCTTCATTCGTGCTATCGCTCTGTTCAACTGTTTCTCAGTTTGCTTACAAACGCTTGCACAGTACATTCTTATTCTAGATTCTCCTTATAATATTATATTTCATTTACTCTATTAATTATATCAATACTGTTGACGGATAGAGATTCTTTCACAGCTCCGCGCCAGAGCATTCGAATAAAATCGTCCCTGCCGCGTGTGGCAATATTTTTTCTTTTCTATTACTTCTTACTCGCATTAAGAACCTTTGAATGTTCTTTCAATTAATATCGATCATATCTTTTTTTCATTTTTTCACATGTTAAAGAGGCTCACGCACACGTTCCGTTTCTTACTTTACTACTTCCTTGCTCTTCGCGTTTTCGACATTTATTTCTTGTATGTATAATCTATGTATATTCCCCTGCACCTTACTTCACACACACATAAGTGTATATGTATATATAATATATCACACGCCGAGCGCTCACTTTTTTCATGTTGCGCACTGTATTGAATCTAACGTGACCGCCCCTTTATTCACACACACTCTCTTTTTCTCTCGCTGCATTGGCGTAGATATACAAATGCCATCAGCAGTTCTGGCATGGCTCTACCATCGTGGTCGACGTCAAGGGAGAAGGTTGCGGACAACCAAGGACAAAAAGAGGAAGATTTCTCTAGAAGCTATCGTTTGAACAACAAACGAACGAGAGGTTATTTCGTGAAGCAATTGGCACTTTTTGTTCCGAAATTGGTAATTCCAAGCATTGAACTGGAAAATGAAATGTCGGATGGTCCTCTCCCCATTGACGGCCGGTTACTGGCTGCTGCGACGGAATACGGTCAGTCTAGATGTGACCGTGCTGCGTGAGTAAATACTCGATTTGCTGCAGATAGTAGACCTGCTGGAGTAAGCTTTGGATGGGGTTGTGAGGCTGTCCGCCAGCGGAGCCCGCGGCTGCGACAGCTGCCGCTTGCTGACCCTGCTGCAGCAGCAGTTGGCTTATGCCGGCGGCCACCTGCGACTGGGCGCCCGACATGCCTGTTGCTGTTTGCTCTTGTGCCACGGAAGGCACTGGGCCAGTTCCCGGAGCTCCGCCGATGGCGGTGGCGGCGCCTGGCAGCTGAGGCGGTCCACTAGGTGACGGCTGCAGATGGTGCGAGCCAGGCAGAGGCAGAGTGCCGATCTGAGAAAAACGGGCGGCGGTCGAGGGCAGAGATGAGGTGGCGGCCGAGAGCGACGAGGCTGAGGTTAAGTAGGATGAGGGGAGCTGAGAATTCTCGCCCCGCTAGGGAGCCACGTTCTTGGGCCTGCGCCCCCGTCGCCCCCTGGTGGGGGGGCGCGGGGACTCCTGGCCTCACTGGCTCACTGCGGGGCTCTTCTTGTCTTGCTGCTGCTGACTTGCGTCCGGAGTACCCTGCACTCCTGCGCCCGCGCCGCCTGGCGTTCCCGGCACTCCCTACTCAACCGAACACGTTTTTTATTAGCAAACGCATTTTTTGCATTTGATCAGATTTCAATTAATTTAATTTACCTGGTTGCCTGGTCCGCCCTGCGGTGGGCCTGGACCCCTGTCTGGGGGCCAGGAGTTACCGGGCTGTGGTTCCGAGTGAAACTGATGTGGATGTGCAGGAGGTCCGCCCGTCGCGTCGTGACTATGCGGATCCAAACTGTTTGCCGCGTCGTATTGCGTGTTTTCCAGCCTCGTGATCAGTCTCTCGTCTTCGTCGCCAAACTCGCCACCCATCAGAGATGGCTCACCTACTACCATCACGTCCTGAAAAAGATGTATTGTCAATTAATGTCACACACGTCATAGAAATTATACGTTATCAATTAACGTCTTTCTTTAATTTTCATAGTTCTACAGGAGTAATTGCTTTTAGTTACCTGAGTTGTGAGGGAAAAATTTGGCCCTGGCGATCTCTTTTTACTCGGTGCCGGTGGTGCATTGTTTCCTGGGCCTGACGCACTACCTTTTCGCTTTCTTCTCTTGTTTGCTGGCCTTTGAGATTCTGCAAAGTAAAATGTCTCACAATTATTACAATTATTCCAATGTTGGCCTTATTAAAATTCCAATTTAGATGAAAATGTATCTTCAACTGATTAGAATTCTATATTTCTCATTAATTGAACTCAGATTCATTTATTCATTTTAAGAACAGAGGCTGGACGACACAATTATTTTTATTTTCAAATATACAAGGAAAGGAAAGTATGCTTTCATTTAAGCCAAAGTTTCGTAAAATTTCATTACGTTAGTTCAATTAATAACAAGTTCTTAAGTTTTTTCTAGCCGGACCTTTCTCTCTATCAAAGGCCTCTTATGCACACATATTACAGAAATTGGATACAACAACTAAGACATAATTACGATTATTGTATAAATGGTGCTAATGAAAAGTATTATTTGAAAAAGTGTTTGTTAAAAAAGAATTGAATATTAAACAAGAATACTATGTTTATTAATAGATTGAATTAAAAAGCATATATTTTCAATTAGCGTATGTAAAAAAAGCTTGCATTGTTCATTGACAATGAGAAGCACCAATACAGGCGGCTTTGATAAATCATCAGACATAGAAATAAAAATAATTATTTGCTTCGTATTTTTGTTACATGAAATCAACGACCGAAAAACCGTCAATGTATAAATAAATCAATGAAAAGATATTTCTGTTTCAACGAATGAAATGGCTCAACAAACCGCCATTTTATCATCTATATATAATGAGAATATGATTTCAAAAATTATCATCTGATTGAAAAATACGAAGCAAATAAACGGGCAAAAGTGTGCAATTTTTCCGATAGGAGATCATGGCCAATCGTGGAAGCCCGTACGCGCTGTCTCACACACACGTTGCGCAATGTCGCGCACCCTTGGTTCCATCAAGGCCCCGCCGACCTTGTAAAGGATATACGCTCGTAGGTACCAGCTCGAGTGGGAAAGAGCCAAGCAAAAAAATGTATATACGCAGCCGTCGCCCCTCTGCCCTCACGTAAATGCATATACATGCCCCTGGCGTGTTTTGTATTTACCGAACTGAAGTGCGTTCAAGTGCAATTGGGAATAATGCAGAATCAATTTGTATTCACGGTACTTTGAAACCTCTTTAGAACTGCAATGATGACTTTATATATGTAGTCGAAAATGCATTGAATTCTAATTAAGTTAGATTCAAATTATGAGAGTTGTTAATTACAAAATGATACAACGCTCAAGTTTGATTGATTATACAAGTCAAATAAAATGTCCGTAAGTCAAAGACTACTTGGACATTAAAAAAAATGTGTCATAAAAAGCAAGTCAAAAACTGAACTTGAAACAGAAAAAGCAGCCAGGAGTAAAAAATTGCGCGGAGGCATGCGCCGAGAGACGCACAGGGAAAGGCGGTCGATCTTCAGGTGGATAAGAGCAGGCAGACCCGGACGTTCATCGTCTCGCGGAGACGCGTGCCCAGCCAAGCGTGAAGTTGGGAGTCGTAGGCGCGAGAAAAGAATGCTTATCGTTGCATTTGCATGCACAGACTTCGTTTTTTCTTCTCTCTCTCTCTCTCTCTCGCTCCTTCTCTCCATTTTGCTTATGTCTCTGTCAACGACAAAAATATAATGCAAAGAGGAGAGAAAGAGAGAGAGAGAGCCGTGTTATTATCATTAATTGAATAGTTGAAGCGTCCGCCTTGCGAGGAACCAAAAGGTGTGAGAAGCGTGTATTTTTTTCGTTATTTCGATGTTTTCTGGTGGTTCTCATGTAAAGCAACTGTCCGTCTACCTCTCTTACCCGGCGGGGCAACCATCCTCTGCCATTTCTGGAACAACGTCGTCTTCAGGCAGTCGCGCGGCGAAAGTGCGTACGCCTTGTGCCTCGACATCAGTTCTTGCATCGGCTCCAAGATAACGCATAACTGTAAGAAATTGCATCTCATTAAAACTGTTCACGGAATGACGTTTTACGAGAAAGAAATCGACGAATCGCTTAGTTTTTTCGCTTACCCTAAGGTAGTTCAGTGTAGAATTGGTGATACCCTGCCTCGTGATGTTTTTGCTGAGTTGCTCGATCGCCGAAGGATCCTGCGACATCGAGACTATCGCCCTGGGTACGAGCTCCCGGTGCTGCCTCACGATCATCTGCCACGACCTTATCCTCATGAGGTCGTCGTTAGTGTACTCCAATATTAGCTTGCCTTCCGTGCACACCTGCGCGTATCACAACCAAAACGACATTCCAATTAGACTTAAACTCACGTTCAACCATTTGCATATCTCAATCTGAGGTTACTTATTTCCGCTGTTTACTTTTTACAAATTTTAACATGAAACTTTAAAGTGGTATAGCAAAGAAGAGCCGAACAGTGTGAATGATATTGGGACTACCTTTGTGAATGTCGGTTTCCCATGATGCGTGACCATCACGCAGTTATCACAATCTAGCGTTATCATGGTGCTGTGATACGACTCCTTCGGGTGCTTTATGTTGTAATAAAGCTCCGTTACGCCACCCTCGAATATCGAACGGAAATACCTTGGTATCAACGTCCTACCTATCGCTGAAAAATTTTCAAAGATTCAATATCGCAAATAGTCCATTTATTCCACTTGCAGTTACCGGAGAAACGAATCAGCATGCAAATAAAAAGCAAGTCAACCAATGAAGAGCTTCTAATTGATAAAAGTTAAGATATTGGCAAAGTTTTCCGGCAATTTGAACGAAGCCCCTTATCCCATGTAAGTGAATGAATGTATATACATAAAATTGTTCTTAATTGCTTACTGTATCTTTTGGGTCCATCCTCTAAACAGAATTGAAGCGTCATCGTCGCATCATCCTCGAAAAACTCAGTAACAAACGAATCCCACCAAAGATTATCGCTTTCCTGCAAAAACAGAAGCAAATTAATATTAACATTCGTACGATGACGATTTCTCGCTCGATCAATTTTACACTGCAGGTGTCTCGCCAGCAAGTACCAGTATTTTCATTATCTTGACGCGAGTCAATCGGCGATAAAAGCTACACTGGGCTAAATTCACACATAAACGCAGGGCTCGACACGTGCGAGAGTCGAAGTCATAAAAGCAAATCTTGGACTGAAAGTATTCACGCGAGGGAGGGGGAGGGGATTGTGCAGCTAAAAAAAGGAGAATTTATGTAGGCCACAATGTCTTTTTTCCCTGGCAATCAAGATTCGCGCCTATAAAAATCACTTACGTCGCCAGGGGCCACCGGCGCGCGCGCCGCCGAGGGTCGTTTAGTCGCTGCCTATAAGGGACGATGATACTCGGGATACGCACGCCTTCGAGCTTTTACGGCGATTTAAGTATTTCGCGTCCGATTTGCACGTCACTAGCAAGCCCGCGTTATACTCCAAGATTTTGGTATTTTGACGAGCGTTTAGACATCGCGAATTTGCTCGTCCATACGTGCCTGGACAAGAAGCGCCGTTGAAGGAAGCGCAAAAGCTGCTGAATAACGCATGATGTCTCGGGCTCGCAGAACTTGCCGCGCACTTCAACAATCCTCCCCCGCGCCTCTTCATTCAATTATGCGCTTCGCCTCCCTTGCGCGCGCCCGAGCTTGACGTCCTCCCTTCGCCTCCCCCCGCCCCCTTTTGCTCGCCGATACTTACAACTTCGCTTATTCTTACTCTCGTCATTTCTTTCAGCGGGGCGAACTTTCTTCCTGCAAGCGCAGCGCGAATGAATAATTTATTGGAGCACCAATGAAGTCTGTAATTGCTGAATCGCGTTGGCTGGCGGCAAGGACATACCCGTAATCGCGGACATACGTATGATTACCTGCACGACGAAGACAAGGCTGACGCAATTGCTTTTCTTCTCCGAGAACGACAAATTACGATTCTTGCGAATAGAAAATAAATATTTCGAGAAAACGGCAAATCATCTGTGCGCGCGACTACATGCACCCGGTGCGTACGTGCATTCCCTAAATCAAGCCGCCGAAGCGAAACTCTCTTCTTGGCCGTCTACAAATCAATTTTGCGCGCGCCCAGGATTTATCGCGACGCATTATATTTTGCAGCTCACACGCGGGCAGACTTCCAAAAACCGACTGTCTACCGGCGGCGGGACGTCGCCATATATACTTCCGAGCTGCGCGAAGGTCCTCGTCGTTGTCGCCGTCGTCGGTGACAACGTCGCGTGGGTAAAAAGGTAAAAAGAGCATTTTAGCAGAAGAGTAGGCGGATAAAATGAAAGGAAATACATGCGGATCAAATGCACGAAACCCGTGGGAAATTGAATGAAACATCCTCCAAAACTAATAAGCACGGACCCGAAAGTTCAAGCTCTAATCTAATCTGATACAACGGAAAATAATACGTCTCGGTAAAGAAGGAGACGGCGAGAAAAAGAAAAAAAGAAAGGCATTCGCAGGTGTAAAGACTACGTTATACACATACGCCGAGTCTGAGAGAGAGAGAGAGAGAGAGAGAGAGAGAGAGAGGTGAGGTGCCGAGACTCCTTGCTACAGTCCTACGCGTGGCCGTGTCTTTCCGAAGCTTGGCAGTTCCCACAGAACCAGCGCCGGCCGCCAGACGAGGAGGTCCGATAGAGAGAGAGAGAGAGAGAGAGAGAGAGAGAGAGAGAGAGAGAGAGAGAGAGAAACACGAACACGCGGGATGTGTCTATAACTGGTTTCGCGCTCGCGCGCGCCACCGAAGTCACGAGCGAGGGCGCTTTGCATCCTCCTCCTCCTCCACCTCCTCGCCCGTCTTCTTCTTCTTCTCCCACCATCGCGCAGCACACACGCGTCGCTTCTTTTTATTCCTCTTTCGCGCCGAGATCATTTGAACGGACGCTCTGCTCGCGGCGGTCGAGTAGCCTTCGAATCCCTGATATCGATCTTCGATTGACAAGTAATCAGTTTGTTTTGACGACTGCTGCGCTCGCGAAACGCCACTCGTTTCGTCAAAGTCGATGAGTCACTTCGTTATCCCGTACTTCGGCGGTCGCGTCGTCGAAGCTTGCAATCGGCGCACGCGAACGCTTGCAGATTAAAAATAGAAAAGAAGGCGTAGGCGCTGCGACCGGGCGTCGCATTGTTTGGCGACGACGCTCGTCGGATGCAGTTATTGCCGTTGTCCGCTCTGATAGCCTTTAAGGAGACGCCAATTTTCGACGAGGTCGCCGTCCACGCCAGCGCGAGATCGGCTCCGCCATTGAAATTGATATTTCTGGCGGTAGCGCGCGGCCGCGAAATTAAAAGGAGACGAATTCCCTGGGAGACGGCGCGCTACTGCAGCCTTTCGCCACTCAAATCTTAATCATCGCGCGTACAAACGATGTTTAGCGAATCAACTTGTCAATAATCATTTGAAGCCTATTGCTTTTCGGGATAAAAACCCCGTAAACAAAACTCACGACAGACTGTTTTACGACTTGCTATTCACAATTGGTTTTTCAATAATCTCAATGACTAACAGTGCCTGAATGCCAATATTTATTGTAGTTCTATTGAAAGATCCTGAATAATTTGCTTCGATCGTCGCGGGTTGCGCGTCGGAGACAAAAGCCGAGTTGGTAATTATGACGACCGACTGGTGGGAACGGGAACGATTGTTCCAATCTTCTTTACAAAAAAAATGCCTACAGTCGACCGACAGATTGAATATTAAAAGTAAATGTGAAATAAAGGAAGTAATAACTTTCATTTGATTTATTTAAAAGCTTCCGCTACGAGTAAATACGACGTCAAAATCAACGCGTTATTCATTCTTTACGCGACGAGAAAAAGAAACGGGAATTTCGTTAGTGAAATTCCAGATACCGCGGCTACCGGGTTATTACAATTTTAGGACAAATATAAAAAAAATCTTATTGCCCGTAATTCGCTGTTTACGTGCCGATGTCATTTCTTTTTATACAGTCAAAATATTGCTCTTGCTCTAACCACTATGAGCGCCTGTTTGTATGAAAACAAAATATAAGTTCATAATTGCTCCATACGACTATAAAAAATGTCAGATTGCATATAAAGCAAAAAAACTTTATTATTGCTATGAGTATTGAAGTTTCCTGTTTACGCAGGTGTTGTTGCGGAAAAAACTCACGCTAAAGTTTATTTATAAGCTACAAGAGTGCAGTTGCTCTCGCAGATCGTCGATAAAAAAATAAATTGAATAAAACAAAATCCTAGCAACGAGAGCTGCGCCGATCGATAACGTCAGCTTTTGAAAACTCAGGAATTGGATATGTCAAAATCCATGGGATACCGTTGAAATGGGATTTCCAGGGAATTGTTGAAAGTTTCGTTTATTCTAGAGTGCACTGCGTTCCCGACGAAAAAAAAAAAAAAAAAAAACGAATAAAACCAAAAGAAAGAGAGTAGAGGAAAAAAAATTGCAATTTAAATGAAAATAGCGAGAATATAACAAATATATAGGCGACTACTATTTTCCGAGAGAAAATTAGAGCCGATGAATCATCGCTCGGATACACACTTTAAAGCGAAAGGACGATTAAAAATATAGGCGTAGAATGTTAAAAAAAAAAAATAAACGGTGGATAGTTGAAAAAGTACGAAAAGTCATCGACAGTCATCACGGCAAAACCTTAAAAAACAGTTATTTACCATCATCTTTGAAAATTAAAGCAAAACTCGAAGAGCCGGGCAGCTTAAAGGGGAACGTCCCTTCAGATTTTCCAAAAGCACTCGGAATCATCGGGGAAACGAGTGGATTCGCAGTGGACGACGGCAAGGAACAGTCGGACCATTGAGTTGCCAAAAAAATTCATCACAAACGCCGGAAAAAATAACGAAAAGGTTGGAAAAGTTGGAAAAGTGAGCTTTAAAGGTGGCAAAATTCTGCGCAGGACTGTACCAAGCGCGCAGTCTCGTGGAGTTGGCCGCGTCGACTGTACCACCCTACTGTTGTTAGGGGGGGGGGGAGACTAGGGGTGGTATATGATCGTGTATATACGCTGCGGGGAAAGTATTGTCGGCGGGCTCCACCTCTGGGTTTTCGGGAAAAAAAACGTTTAGCCGAGTTAATCGCGATCAATCGGCGCGCGATTTTGACGTAAAAATTGGGAAAATTCGTCTCCACATAGCCATCAAATTGCACGAATTTACATGCACGCGGGCCGGCATTAACGAGCAAGCTCAACTTTGCCTCTGGCCTAGGTGCTACGGGACAAAAGCTGCCCGGCCACGGCACCGCCGCCGCCGCCGCCGCCTCGAGTATATACGGCCAGGGGCGTCGGGCGCGCGCGCGGGGGGAACAAGAGAGCGAGCGAGCGAGAGAGAGAGAGAGAGAGAGAGAGAGAGAGAGAGACGGGGTACAATATGGGTTATCGAGGGGGGCCCCACCCCCGGGGGAGGGCAGGGGCCCTCATTTTATTACCCGGGCGCGAGCCGAGGTTCTCAACCGACTCGACTGCCTACGGCGACGCACTGCTGCTGCCACTGGCGCTGCTGCGATTTTCGATGCGCACTGCCACGGCCGCGGCTCTCCTCGCGATTAGCAGGTGAGCTGGCTGTGCCCAGATCTGCGGCGATCGCCCGCGAGCCGTCCGACGATTCCTCGTTAAAGGACAACTCCGACGCCTGGCGTGCCGTTCCTCGTCGAATAATCGCGGGCGACATTAAGATACGCGAGTCGCGCGAGCGAGACGGAAGGCTCTTTACGATTCGCGATAAAAACGCCGAGAGGCAGCGACTTTTCGGACAGAGCGCGGAAGCGGACACTCGCAAATGAAGCGAGGGACAGCCGAGACAGTGACGTAAATAATTTACGTCGACGACTTCGGGACAGCCACCAGAGAGTTTCGGTTTGGGGCGCGACACTACTGACCGCGGTTGAAGCCCGGCATCGCCAGATTTTACACTGATTTTCCCATCGTCGTTTGCCGATACTCCCCATTTTCAGAAATTGCCACTTGTATTCGTTTTGCTTTACGAATGAAATTTTTGACTTGGTTCGCAGCTCGGCTTTATAATGTGCCAATGAAACGAACGTTTTATTGAATCGCGATGATATTTCGCCAGTGCAAGTTTCGAAATCTCTCAAAAGAGTCGAAAATATTGAAAACTTTTCTTTCGCTCTTGCGCGCTGCGTGCTCGTGCCATCTACGTGATATGAAGTCTCCGGGAGAGAAAATCGCGATCCCGCGCCGTTTGCGCAAAGTTGGTATATTGTCGTCAGGTCGCCGGGGAGGAAGAATGTGCAGGATGGGAATCGGGCAAATATTGTCTCCCTCGCCGGAGGAACTATTTGACGAATACGTGCTCTACGCGCCAAGCGCCAGGCAAAAAATAAAGCAACAAAAGAGGTTCAATGAATGCTATCTCGATTTTATTTTTTTCGGGCGAAACTCCCATTTGGCTTTTTTCATAGACCAAAGTTACAATGTCGATAGATTGCGTCAAGTGCGTCTGTGATAATTTTTTGGGTAGCCTTACTCTTTTCACAGTTTGAAACAAGAGCTGTGTAGCAGCAACTAGATATATGGAATTTTATAATATATAGACGGATTCGAATGAGTTTCAATGGAGTGATCAAACATCATGGAAATGGAGAGGAAATACGATTTATAGACGCGCAATCCATCATATTACGCGAATATATCATCCGTAGATGTCGAGAAAACGAACCGATTGAATCGTACAATATTGAAGCATAAGTAGTGTTGCAGCAGCGAAGATGTAGACGAGGCATAATATATGCTAAAGGAATAAGAAATGTGCGGCGAGGTGGCTGTTATATAGCGTCATAATTTAATAGGCGAAAGCTGAGACTCGCGCTGGAATACAATGCTTCGAGTGCTACCACGAGAAGTTATCGCGAGTGCATTATATGCGCCTGTACTATTGTGTATATCATCTGCATCGCAGCTCGATTTTTAAAGATTCTTTTCCTATTGTCGATTAATCTGCTTGTAATGACATTCAGCGCGAAAATAATGCATAATTTCAGCGATGGAAATGTTCGGTTGCAATGCATCATCGATTGAGCGACGTATCGATCGTCGCAGTTTGTCGATCAATCAGACATTCGAAAACCGTAGCAACTTCCTTGCTCTCTTTCTCCAGGAAAAAAGTGGAGGACTTTCAATTTCGCGATCTTACGACACATATTCCGTCAATCAGCGATCGATACGGTACAATTTTATGATTGAAAGGCCGACAAGCGAGCGAGCTGCGCGCGCAGGACGGCATTCTTCGGGTTCCGCGAACGCTTTTTTCGCGGACCCGCTCGGACGGGCGTGCTCGAGAGCAAGCTTGAGAGGCCGCGCGAAAGGCTGAAAAGTGATTATTAGCCGCGTTGCCTGCGAGCGCAAAATGATAAAATATCCGGCGCGCCCGTTCAAATCTTCGGACCAATGACGAAGGGAACGCCGAACGGCGCCAAGGCCAACGAGGTAGCACATCGGTCGCGAGCTGGACGAGTACGTGCGAGGCCTGGACGCCGAGGAGAACTGCGGAAAAGAAATGGCTATCGCGAGCGCGCGAACGAGAAAGTTTGGTCTTTCTCCTAGGCTGCGCGCGAGAGAAAGCACATCCCACCGCCGCTTTTCCTCGCTCGCTACTACGTAGAAAGGCGAGCTCTGCCTAGCCATAGCACTGGTTCGCTCTCCGGCAAAAATTCGACGGAGATAATGGCCGATCGATTTTCCCTCGTTTTCTTTTCTATTTTTACTCGCTCTTGTTCTGACTCTTTTGCGTCGTGCACGTGCTCGGGCTTTTCTCTGCATCTTACGCAAGATGCTGCCTTCGCACGCGGTGAGGTTCGTTCGGTCTGCGAGAGAAAAATAAGGCTTGTTGGCGCAGGCCCTTCCGATTCCGGCTGTTTACGTTTAATAAAATGAATGAGCCGAAAAATCGGATGAAACTGACAAGAACTGAGACCGTGCGGTGCTGTCGTATCTCGCTAAGCGGCTTTCGTAGCAATAAAAATATTGGTCGACAGAAGCCGAAAGCAACAAGCAAATAAATACATATCGTAAGGACTTTCGCACGGTAGAGCTTCGCCGTTGGAATATTACGGGGCACCGGCAGCCCTTGACTACATCACTGCTGCTGCGAAGCCGATTTTTTCCGCTGCAGCGTCCTCCTTTTTTCGTTTTGTTGCTCACTGCCGAGTGCGCCGCCGTTGCCGTCGTCGTCGTCTTCTTCTTCTTTCGTCTCTCTCGCGTTTCTCCTTTTTCTCTCTCTCTCTCTCTCTCTCGTATATATACGCGCGGCCACCTACGTCCACCTGACGGAGAGAAGAAGAGCAGGTTCTTCTCTCTCTCTCTCTCTTTCTCTCTCCCTCTCTCTGTCTCTCTCTCTCGTGTAATCGATAAATATGCGAATTTCGAGGTTTGTTTCTTCTACTCTCATACACGGAGAACTTTGTTTATCGGCGCTTTGTCCGTGGAATGCAGAGCTGGCCGCACCCTAACCAATTAAATTTTATACTCCTTTCTTGGCCGGCCTCTACTAGACTACCATATAAAATCATATTTTTCCGCTCGTGATCTTCACCTCCTCTTTGAAGTTTCTCGGACTTTAACCGTTCGCTCGTTGTAATTTTTTCTTTCTTTTCGAAGATCGAGATTCCAATTAACGAGGAATGAACGAAAGGCCCGCAGGATTATATCGGCAGGATTCCTCAATGCGATCGCCCGAAAGCCCCTGCTCGCGTACGTGTGCATGCAGATCAAGAGGCTGACCTCCCCCTTCCGAACTTCAATTTCGCGATGAACCTGCGGATCTTATCGGACCGCTCCGGTGGACGTGCAGGCCGCTGCTTGCCTCGCTATTTAGCGCAAACGTAAATGAGCTTCCGTCGGGCACGCGACTCGGCATCTCTCTACCGATCGGTGTCGTAACTGTGCGTATTTATTTCTCGACGATATTTCGGATAGAAATGTTACGACGAAGGGAAGCCAAATTTCTAAATAATGCTACGCTCGTAAGGCTTCTCTCTCGCTACTCGACTCGCCTTCGAATGTATCGCTGCTCATCCACGGCGCTGCTGCTTCGTCTTTATTTTTATCGTGCGGGTCGACCTTTCCCAACCAACCGAACCAACGGGTTTTGCCAGAGAGAAGCGCCTTGCACGAAGGGGGCATTCTTGCGGCTATCGTTCCTCTTCTTCACTGCATGTGCCCGAGACCTGTTCTTCGCTCAAGGCATATCGCAATCGATGAATAACGTGGCTTTGCGCAAGCGTTTTGCAGCTCGCCTCGTTCCCGCAACAAATCTGACGTTTTCGAAAGCAAACTGTCGTAAATAACGTTTAGGATCCGAGCGCTCGAATGACCGCTCGCCCACTCGTCGCCCCCTCCCCCTCCCCCTCTCCTGCCACTTTGAACTTATGCCGCGTCCACTGAAAAATACGAGCTCCGCGCGTTCGCCGTCGAAAATATACGGCGTGCCGATAAGGAAGACAATGCAGACGAGGTGGCGCGTGCGCGCGTGGCCACGCGTAGCGCCGACAGCCGAGCCCGGCGTCACCGCGAGCGAGCGAACGAGCATGATTGACGAGCTGTTTGGTACGCGCTCGAGTCGGAAGGCCGCCAAAACTGTGAATTTGTCGGGCGCCGCGCTCAACGGAGGCCGAGAAAACGGATCGCGCGGAGCGGCAACGACCGAACGCACTCGCCACGTCGGACCTTTCGGGACGCTCGCTGCCCCGACGCGCCACTTGCGCCAGCGATGACGTCTCGTTGGCGTGGGCCGTCGCCGCGAACGTCCCAACGAGCATCTGTCGATGACCGGCAGCTGGTCGTTTCGATTGTCCGGCCAATTGATGGCTGTGATCAGAGCGACGCATTTCCGAAAGTAGCTAGCGGAATGATTGCCAGCTCCGAAGTGGACGCACGCAGCCGGAAAAGAAGACAAAAGCGTGCCGGAGCATCGAGGAATACATACTGTCCAAGGTCGTTCGAGAGCCAGACATTATCGAAGGCCGACGCCGACGCCGACGCGCTCTCGTACACGTATACGTATCTATATATCGGGAAGCGGTGGAGTTGTCAAGATCTCGTGTGAGTGTGCACGACAAACGTATGCCCGGCTCTTGGTGAAGCCAGTTCAGAGACAATATCTTATCGTTTATCGGTCGAATCTTTGTCAAGTGCCAGGCTCAATCTGACCGAATGCCAGATATTGTGGCATACATATCGCTTTTTCCTACTTTCAGTGATTTAGGTCGGAAACTGACAATTGCAGTGTAAAACGCATCGAAAGAGATACTTTAAAGAAAGATAATGTGAGCACTCACCTCGGTGCGCAGCTGTAACCTCTTGTTGAACTCGTAGAATCTGTAGTCCGACTGGCCATTGTAGAAGGTGTGCCTCCTGGGGACAGGCAACGTTGATCTGTCAGACCAGACCGATCGGTCATTTTAGGGTGTCGTGTACAGTGTATAAATTTTTTTTTTTATTTTCGCATTATATTTTATTTTAATGCGTTTTTAACGTGCACGCAACTACATAACAGCGACGACAATCACTAAAGTATACAACCTTCCATTGATGCAGCTCGCACGCGAACGAATAACCACATGCAAAAAAAGTTGTATACGTGCGATAAACTTTTTGCTTGAACAATAATATATCCTTTCTCCGTTGTCAGGGCTGCATCATGGGGTTACTTTACGATTATCGTGCCGTTCATTATTCAGAAAATATTTGATTTTCATTTGCGGTAATTCAAATGGAATTTTATTTGACATCTAATAATAAAAATGAAAAAATGAAACAAATAAAATGATTGTTTTGGTGTGATCCAAAAACGCAACCGACAAGTCAATACCTCGTTCAAAACACGTCTCACAGCAAATTATTAAGTTGTAGTAAGAGTTTCAAAAGTTGCGTTGCTCCGTTCCAACTGAAACCATCAACTCACACGTGTTCCTCTGCCGCCGTTTGACTGTTAGTTCTCTCATCGCACGAGAGAGAGAGAGAGAGAGAGAGAGAGAGAGAGAGAGAGAGAGAGAGAGAGAGAAATGGAAAAAATTTGTCACTCGCCGAGAAGACTGACACTATCGGACGTCGCCAAGTGCCTCCCGTACAATATAGTCGAGATCGTTAAGCTCCTCATTCGTTTTTCCGATAGAACAAAAAACAGCACTCGACAATGTATACCCGTTCACTATTACAAGCCAATTGAATTTATTGTTGTTTACGATGTTTTAAGCTTTCTTTTGCCGCGTATCTATCTCGACAGCGTTTGGACAAGATAAATAGTGTGAATTAGCATAATTACACGATTTTTCATTGGCAAAAAGGTAAATCTATGACACTTGGCCAAGTGGTTTTACGCCTAAAAGCGTTAAGACATTCGGTGGCTAGTAGTCGATGGAATGCCCATTGAATGAAAATAAGTGAAACGCCGCCACCCAATGCCTCATGTATTTATAGTCAATTTGCATACTCGACATACTCGTTTACGTACAATATAACTCACGAGTGCTACGGCGATCGCCAGGTAATGAATTGGCGATCGTTGCGCGTTTTTTCGTCTGCCTTTCCGTTCATAAATTTCAGCTACACAAGTAAATAAACTGCCGACGACAGCGTCGGCCAGCAGTTAGTAGACAGAAAGTCGTTAATCGATTGCGCTAAAGACTGGATCGCTAATGGAGTGCGACTGCGGCGGAGAGGAACCACTCGCGCGTTTATCCGGCGAGCAAGTTTGTCGGCTGAAGATCGACGCGGCGTGCCGCTGGAGATTATGTGTTCCGCTTACGCTTGCCGTTCGTTTCGCCGGCGCGCGGCGCGCAGTCGTCCCGCGACACTCGCTCGGGATGCAAGTTCAGCTGCCGACTGCTCGCCCGCGAGCGGCCTGCCAAATGAACTCGCGGCGCGATCTTCGCGAAATGCCGATTGGCGCGCGTCCGCCAGCCGCGCAGCAAGTCGATCTACAAAGTGACAGAACGCCCGGCGTACGGCGAGTAAATCAGCCGGGTCAGACGGGCGAAAAAGTGACGTATGACAATGGAGCTTGGCTCGATGCCGTACATCTTGCGGCAGGCTTATCGTGGGAGGAATGGGACTGTTATGCGCGCGCGTGTCCCGCGTGTTTCCCCACTGAAAACCTGTCGGTAATGCTGCCGGTGTTGGGCGTTTTATTAATTGCCAGCATAGCCACGACGACACACAATACATGTACATCGGCTGCGATGATGGATAGCCGAGATTATAGCTGCCCTTTACTTCGAGGCACACGGCGGCTTCCTGCTAATGCTTGTATAATTTGAATGTACGCGTGACACGCGGATAATAGGTAATTAAGCTTCGGGCACACATAAGCGCGCGTGCGAGATTTGCACGGCAATTTATACGATCATGCGATCGAATGTGTCCTCGTACGTTACAAGTGCTAACGGTTATTCCTATAATTGAATATGAATTATAATAATTTATTAGGGGGGTTGCGTACGAGGCCATTTAACGCGCTGCTTCGAACGAAATCGTAGCGTCGATATCACTCGGAAAGCCATTCAGACGAATCAGCATTTCAATAGAAAGATACTGTATATCCCTGCGAACTTGGCTTCGGCGAATCTCAAAGCATTACACGATGAATTAATACAGCGTATAACATAAATAAAACATGATTGGAGCATAAAAAAAGGAGGGCGCCCCCTTCGCTTCTTTGCGCCCTTTTCCCGGATGAGGGTCTTTCTCTATTTCATTTGATTTCGAAAATAGACGACTGCGAAAGGGTTAGCGTTCCAGGAGGGATGCAACGCCGTAAAGGGGAGGACGATGGTGTCGGATTGGCGTGCCTGGCCGGCGACGTCAAGCACCGAGCTCCGAGTCGGCACTCTCGACGACGTAATCGGGCGCGCTCGGCTGCCGCGGCCGGGCTCGAAGGGGTCGGCCGAGGGACTCGCCAATTCAAGCCAATCCGCTGCGCGCGCATCGATCAAAGAGACGCGGGCGGTCGTCGGAGACGCCGGTCCCCCGGTCCCCCGGTCGCGCGTTCCGCTCGCTCGCACCTCGGACAGCGGCCCCGACGACACCTGTCGGCCCAGCCTTAAGCCTGTGGCGCTCGCCGTCTAAGTCGGGCCGCTTCGATAAATTACCGAGCGGCCGCTGATCGACGAGCCGGCGAAATTCAGCGTCGAGCTATCGAGCGCCAAGAGCCGCAGCGGAGCGGCGCGCGTGGCGCCCGCCAGTGCCGCAACGAAGACGAACGAGCGCCGCGTGATCGGAAAGCCGATGACAAGCGGCACGCGCGCGTACTCTGGCCGTTCTCCGCTCACACGCTCGCGGCGGCGGCGGCGGCGGCGGCGGCGGCGGCGGCGGCGCCCGTCGCGCTCGGCTATCTCTTTTAACTGTGCCAAGCCGGAGCAGCTGCGATAAGTATCGATCATCCGGCCTCCGCGTCACCCTCGCGCTCTCGCGTCTGCGAGGACTTTGGTCGCGTTCGCGACAAGTAGCCGCTCTCTCGGCCGCGAGCCCGTCGCGCGCCGGGACCAGCTCTCGCGCTTGGGATGTGGACGCGTGCGCGCGGCTCGGCCCAACCGAGCTCTCGGCCGCGCGCCTAACATTAACTCCAAGTTAATGGCCCTAGTTGGCTTCGGCGTCGACGACGTCGGGGGAGCGGGGCGCGCCGTCGGCCCCGATCAGCTGACCAGACCAGCTGCTCGGACGGATCCGCCGAATGAGAGTCGCTGCGCCACGGCGGAGCAGAGGGCATGCGCGCGCACGGGGGTGTTATTAGGGGCTTACTCATGGGGTGGCTCGCTACTCTCACATACACCGATCAATGCCAACGGAGATCGCCCCCCGCCCCATCCTTCCGTGTCTCTCTCTCTCTCTCTCTCTCTCTCTCTCTCTCTCTCTCTCTCTCTCTCTCTCTCTCTCTCTCGCTCTCTCACCTCTGCTGCACGCGTGTCTGTAGTATGCTCCGCGCGCCTGTAAATATGCAAATGCACACGCGACCATACGTACGTATTGACGAGCGCGCGAGCTTTGTGCGCGAGCGCGTAGAGTCGGCTTGAGCTTTGAAATGCCACGGGGAAAATCCTGGCGCAGGCTTTGTTGCATAATAACATGTAGCTCGCGAGTGCTCTCGTTACAGGCCAATGTGTCTATAGCGTATTATTACGCGCGGTTCTTTGACTTTTACGCTACCTACGTATATTTACATCGTTTGTTCTACATAAGAGCTACTTCTGCGAGCTTTCACGCTCTTTGATCGGCAAAAAAATACTAATACAAGCGCTCCTCTCGCCAATGCGCCGTTTCCTTCCAACGGCTGCCATTCCTTTTTATTTATTTTTTTCTTCTCAACGGTATTTTCTAACAAAAAAAAAAGTCACTTTAAAGCTGAGCCCGATGCATTGTGAGTAACGCAGACTCACTTCGCGGGAATGAACGAGCTCGCGAACTGCAAATGCGCACGAGCGTTAATACTTTGGGATCCGCGCGGTGTGCAATATGTATCACGAAGCTTTTCAAGGAAGAGTACAAGTGCTTTCAGAAAAAAAAAAAAAAAAAAAAAGGCAAAACAAAACAAAAAGAAAAAGGAAAATCAGCCCTTTCCACGAGAGTTTTTAAGCGCCTTTCCTGAAGGGTAAAAAACGCCTGAAAAGTAATTCAGACGCGAATGAAACGGTTAAAAATATATTACGCTAAAGTCGCGTTTGAAGGGTTGGCAGCTGTTCGGGTTTATTGAGCTTGCAATGAGCGGAGTTTGAAAAAGAAGCAGCGAGAGAAAGCAAGAACGAGTAAAGGCTTGGCAGCGGAGCTTGAGCGCGCGCAGAGCTTGCCGCAGCCGTTAAACGAGCCGATCCGGCTTCTGCGGTCGGCTTCGACTGCCCTCTCCTCGACGATGGTGCTTCAGGCGGCGCGCGACAAACTGCCGCTACAGCTTAAGGGAAAACCTAGCACGCATAGATCGTTGATGGGCTTGGCTAGGTCGATCAACTGCCCGTACAGCGCCGTCGCTTGGTCGCATTATATACAGGATCGCCAGGTTGGAGGCTCGATCGAATCAAGAGTAAGTTACGAAGCTCGCGCGCTCGAACGATATGTAATTCACGATGACGGAAAGGCTGCTCGGCAAAGTGAAAAATCACAGCCGATTATCGCGGCTGCGAATCCGCGTGTAGCCGTGTATAAGTGCATCGCGATCGGATCGGGCTGCGTATGGGCATCGATCACCGGCTGTGACACGTCGTCGCGCGACCCCGTTGGCGCGTGCGAGACTCTCTTTCGTCACCTCCCCCATTCGAAAAGTGCGAGACTTCCAGATGCTTGACTAGCAGTGTATTTCATATTGAGGCTATTTTTAGCAATGTACGCGGTGTATCGATGTGGAACGAATGAAGTCATACGCTGCGTTGATAAGTTATCGCTCGAAAGGATGACGGACAAGAGTCTGATCGATAATAGCTGGCGGAAAGCGATGGTTTTACAAACGAAAAGCACGTATACCCACGAGAGAAGAGAAAGGTTCCGGATTTTCGAGATCCGAGCGTGCGCGCGGTGAAACTTTTGCAATAGCGCCTGCAATCGGCGCTGCAGTCTCTCGATGAATAATTACTTAATCGCGCTCGGAAAAACTCTCGCGGGAAATATGAGCACGCGGCGACGTTCACGTTTCTCAAATACATTTTCATACCTGTTACACGCGCGCATTTATAGACATACTGGTAACCAGATAACGAGGTTTGCTTTGGCAAGCGTCGCTGATAAGATTGTCAATATGATTGGCCTGGTTTTCAGACAAATCGCATCCCGAGCCAACAAGTTGCTGCTTTTTTCTACAACGCTTTGATGAAACAAAAGAAGAGCCGCTCAATTTTAACAGCAATGAAACCAATACAGGTAACGAGCAAATTTCGCAGGATACCCCTTTAACAAGAAGATCTAGCGCGCATTTCACCGCGGCGTGACGAACTTTCTCGGTCAAGTGTAGATATATACGAGTGAGAGAGAGAGAGAGAGACCGTAAAAAACATAAGAAGGTTGCGAGGAAGTCGCGCACAAATTTTCCGATCACAGAATATACGTCGCTACCGCCGCTGGCAACTGCTTAGAGAGAAGGTGCTCCCGACCTACATACGCCGAAAGAGAAACTCTCATTCAATTTATTTTTCGTTTTGGCTACTTTCGACCTTCGACATCTCTACGCCGTACTTTCATATTTGGAAAGGGCAAAATACGATTTTCCCTCTCATTGATTGTCAGTTCAATAAAGTAAACTTCTCGCGGCAGAGAATTCGAAACGTTCGCATGCTCACCTGACAAAAGCGAAGCACTGCGAGATGTCGCGCGAAAAAAAATAGACACATGTACATATCAGAATCCGTATACGAATGTCTGCGGCCAATATATCGCTCGAAGAACTTGAAAGTTGCGACCTACGTCGCCGTCGAGGAGGAGACGTAGTCGAGGGGAAAGTGAACGGCGAAGAACGGACCTCACCCACATCTACTCGAGAGAACACGAACAATCTAGAGTTGGATTTTGTAATTTGCGCTATTGCCGACTTTTAGAAAAATTTCACAAACTACTTCGAGGTATTATCCCCATCAAAACTAAAAAAAGCACAACGTATGTAATAGCACCATTCGCGTGGAAAGCAGCTAAAGGAACACCGGGAAAACCCAAATGGCGCTCGTAAAAGGTGAAACATAATGTTTCCAGCCTAGAGCTTCGGTGGCGAACTCGTGTTTTTTTTTGTTCGTGATCGATTGTAATTAGGGCGAATGAGCGGGAGGAAAAAGGCAAAAGGGGGAGTTGTAAAAATATTTTTAGTGGCTGCGTAAAAGCGTCGTTGCCCTTCTACGTGAAACCTGTATTAAAACATGTGGATCGTGTGCCGGAAATACACGGAGGAAAAAAAAATAATACAACGAGGCGGTACCGCTTTCGTGGCGGACAATCGGAACGACTACTCTTTCCTCTGACGCTATACTGGCACCTCATACTTCCGTTCACGTGTGCGCGACGACGACCAGCCAGCAGAATCACGTCCAACGAATCGACAAATATTTTACAAATATCGACATGTCTGAACGCTCTTTTTCGAAGAAGAACGAGTTACTTGCCGATCAATGATTCTCAATGCCTTCAAGAAATCAGCATTTGTTTAAAACAGAAAAATCATTCCTCCTGACTTGTTACGAGTATCCATTCAACTAATTTAAGTACATTAAGATTTTATCCTCGCGATAGTCGTTCCAATCAATAAAGCCTCCAACAGTGCAAACAAACCACACAACCACGTCCCCGAAAGAGAAAAAAAGGAGGCAGAAAAGGCCTACTAATCTACCGGAGGTAGGTCGGGTGTACAAGCTAATCACGGACAGAGAAAACAGCTATAATAAACAACGATAGGCATCGCGACAAAATAATTTGGACGAATTCTCTCTGTAGCTAGATACAATGCGCGGTATACATAGTCTCGCAACGGACCAGCAGCCACGTGGCTCGAAAATCAATCGGAGCGAGAAAGAGAAAGATGCCACTCGCGAGCTAGGGGCGCAGCTAAAACCCAGGGGGAGATTTTTCTCCGTGAGCTAGCACGTGTCTACTGGGGGGGGGGGGATTCCGCGTTCTGCAATGCTACTGCCTTCTTCGCTTACAGTGTGTTTCGTCTACGTGCGATTCTGTACTATTTTTTACACGATCGGACGTCGGTTTGTTTACGAGCCTATTCAAGAATCGCAACGGAAATAGTTTCCACGTGAATGATCGTTGCTAGCCGATTTTCACGTGCACTCGGAGTACTGAACCAATTTTGATATTTTCAGCGTTGTGCATTGAATGAGATATTGAGAAGAAACCCATCGCCAAATAAACAAACAAATAAATAAATACATTTTTCTTTCGGTAACGTAGTTGCAGAAAAAATGTCACTTAATAATTCACGTAAACATCCATACAGCCGAACTCGGGCCTGCACCAACAAACAAAAAGAAAAAAAAAAAAAAGAGCGAGGGAGAAGCTTTGCACGAGGGGTTCGAACGCCCTCTCGGTCGAAAAACCCGACGCCACTTTGTTTGTCCGTAACATAGCCGTGCGGCGTTCGTGCATAGTATTTCTCTCTTACAGACAAGCAAGCAAGCAGCAACCCCAACCAAAAACTGGCTTTTGAATAATTTCAGAACGTCACCGTATACATATGAAGTCGCGCTTTTGTCGTTGACGCACACGCGCGCGCACGATGTATGTACTCCGATGGAGATTCAGTTGCGCGCGATTTGTTTGCTTTGCGAGCTATTATTCGGGGGATGTAGGCCACTACTAATACGAAGTCTACTTTTTGCCTTTTCAAGTCGATTAATATGTTCATTAGTGCGTAATTGACTTGGCGTGATAAAATCGAAATGGTTGTTTTCGCGCCGGGGCAAATTGATTGATCGAAGGGACAGAAGCACGACGTAAATTCGACGAACCCAAGACAATAAAGGCGATTAGTTTGAGAAATTAAAAAATTCGACTGGGAAAAATACGCGCGTTTGAAAAAATAAATCCGAGGAGAGAAGAAAGTAAACGCGGCGAGATTAATGCAGCCGAGCTTTCGGGCGTTGCAGCTCAATATATATACAATCTGTCACCCGCACACTCGAGGAAAACGACGACATATACATATAAACACGCCAGTTCAGCAAGACAATATATCCGACAGTGTGGAAATAAGCCCCTTATGCTCCTCGTTCTTTTCTTTTTTTTTTTCTTCTTTTTTCGGGTTCCCTCGTCCGACAATAAAAAGAAACGAAGATCGCGCGTTCATTGAAGACGAATGATCGCCATTAAGGCGGCGGCGCTCTCGGTTTTTGCCATTGTTTTCGCGCGATTTTTCACGGCAAAGTGCCAGAGCCGTATTGCCCGGCGTGTAATCAACACGTTTATATCAATTTGCTCGGCGCTTATACAGCACCTTTCCTGCAGCAGACAGGAATGATACTTTAGCGCCTCCTGCCGTTCCACCTACCCCAAACGGCTCCGTTTTGATTTAAGCGACGTACGCGCGTATCGCGCCCACTGCTTATTTACGTTTTCGGGGTCCGCGATTTGCAATCTTGACCGTTTCGCTCGATATCGTCGCAAAGCGAAGCACCGGGCACGCGCATAACCGAGCGAGCCTGCCGCGAGGAAACGTCAATTAGCCGCGTCGTTACATTAGTAAATGTCCCATTACGCGAATGTAAATCACGTTTATGGAAGTTGAAAGCGCGCACTCTCTTAAAAACTCGTTGGCAATAAATACACTCCGTCCATTCGTGAAATGAACCCCAAGATTATTTATCGCGCCAAAAAGCAAAACTTGAAAAAATAACTGGCATCGTTGCGTCGCTGTAAATTTTGGTCTGGATATTAATTGGCTGATACGTCAATGTAATGTTGCCTCGAACGAACAACAACTGTTCAACGGTAACTCATAAAAAATAAAAATCCGTTCAGTTTTCGTCGAACGAATCAAGTCAATTTTTTGCGTAATATCAAACGAAACATGCCAGCTCGGAAGTTTTGCTCGACTTAAGTTGTCACGAGAAGCTACTGAAGTTTGTCATTCAAGTGGAGCAAAAGATTACTCGAAAAAGTGAGAAGTAGGAAAAGCCGCGACGAAAAAAGTGAAACATCGAAGCGCGCGCGCGCGAAAGGAGAAAAAGAGCTTGAGAATAGATTTGTAGAGCAGCCGCGGCGGCAGCATTGGTGGTAGTTTGTCGTTTTGTTTCCCGCCCAGTGCGCGTGCTGCATTATGTGTAGATCGTCGGCACGTCTGCGCCGCGAGTTGCACACGCGTCCCTGACAGATTGAGGCGCATTTGTCGATGCGCGCCGCAAAGAGAGAGAGAGAGAGAGAGAGAGAGAAACTCCGGCGTGGGAGGCTGCTAATTTATTGCGCATTAACGTCACTTGTGTGCTTGGACTTCAAGAGCGCGCCTTCGCTTATCCCTTTTCCCGACGTTACAATAAGCCACGACAAGTGAGATTAACGTCCACGCCTCGGCAGCGCAAAAGAAGACGTGGAAATAACTGCGTATCTGCAATCTGCTGATTCGATTGATACTTCAGAAAGGCCGTTCGATCACGGTCTGTATACGAGCAGTGTTTATCAATAAATTCACATCGACCGAGCGAAGCAGCGGAATGTTGAGAGTGTGCGAGGCTTCCGAAACAATTTCAATTTGGAAATTCCGAAATGGACTGGACGAGGGAGTACGCGGCCCTCCTCTCTCTCTCTCTCTCTCTCTCCCGCGCTGCGAGCATTATGCACGCGTGCGCGCGCAAGAGAGAGAGAGAGAGAGCGGGCTCGCGAGCTTGACACAATAAGACCAAGATTTTCGCGGCCCGTCCGACCGGATTTTGGACGGACTGGTTTGCAGCAGCTCAGAATTTCTGCAGCGCCATTGTCGTTGCAGCTGCAGTCTTCGCGCGTCCACCTCCCTGCGCGTGTTTACCTTTCTAGCTAGCTCTCGATTGCGAAAAGATTATTCTTGCTCAGCCTGACTCGCGCTCGCGTGCGACTTGCCGTCCGGCATTGAGCGCAATGTGCGCCTGCGAATCGCCTGCACGGCGGCGTGCCTATGATAATTATTACGAGAGAGCCTTCTGATAACCGCATCTGCGCGGAGAAGTTCACGAGCAATTGAAGCGCAATAAGAAGACGAGGACCACTCTTGCGAATGAAAAAAGAGGAGCTGGAAGGGTGATTGAAAAAAAAACAGAAAGAAAATCAAGTTGTAATTGGAAAATTGAGCGCAACGCCGGTATGTTAATGAAAAACTCGAAATGAAAAGAGGCAGAAAAAGCATCGGGAGCCGTAAATCAAAAATTTTTCCAACGGCCGCCGAAGATGAAAGAACGAGAGGGGGGGGGGGGGAGAAAACGACAGCGAATGAAAAGCCTATAAAAGCCGGTAAGGTAACAAATTGTCGTCGTCTCCGTTCAGCCCTCGCAATTAAAGGCTTTAATGGATAAAGAAAGCAGCGTCTTCATTACGCGCGCTAATAGATGCAGAGAGATGGCATTGTGCAATCCGGCCACGCGCGCGCGCGCGCGCGCAAGTTCGCCTTTGCGCGGAGCGAGCGAGCCCGGCGATCAAGCCACCGCCTGATTGAGCTGCTAATTGCCTTAAACAGACCAGTTGCTCGGCCTGTCATTTTCACGTCTCCTCGCGCGCGCATCTTTTCTCCAATCGGCTTCAAGGACAATTAGTCTTCTTTCCTTCCCCCACCCGGCATTCTGTAGGTGATTGACTCGCTCGCTTGCTTCTTTTTCTGCGTAGGGCGATCCAAACGAGAACCGGTTCTCATTCAATAATTATACGGACATACAACCTTGTGCAAACAAACAGTTCGAAGAGACCAATTTGTTAATTATTTCGCCAAGAGAGAATGGGGACAAGAACAAGAGAGAGAGAGAGAGATAGAGAGCTTGTGGCTAAAAATACTCAAGCATGCATGAAACCTGAAGACGGAATACTCGCATGAATCATAACGCATTGTTGCGAGTTCGCAAATCAAAGGGAATATTGTAAAAAAGCGCGAACGACGAACAAAGAACGAGGGAGTACAGCTGCGCCCATTTCCAAAATATACGCATCAAAAAATTAACGGAAATCCATGACGTCGAGCAATAATAATAGAACAGAACGAATGGCTGCGATGGAGTGAGAGAGCCACATGTGTGCGGCGCCAACAACCAAAAATATGTATTTACAAGCGGAAAACGAAATCTCAAAGACTTCGTGATTTTACAAGACATGCATCAAATTGAAATCACGGCTGCGGAAATAGTTTGAACCTCGAATCCTTGAGCTTTCGCTCGGCAAGGAAACATCCTGAAACTTTACAAGAGAGCTTTGTGAAACTTGCAATTACGCCGCCGAAACGTGGTCAAGTTCTCTCTCTCCCTCCTTCTCTCCCCCCTCCCACCCCCTCTCGGCTGGGGTCAACTTACTTGTTCTCTCGAAACTCGGGCGACGACGTCGCGGACTGAGAGCAAGAAGATAACTTTACATTTACAGACGGCGTTGATTTATAGATTTAAACTGTTTACCTACGTATTGACTTGTCAGTTTTTTAATGACCGCTGCAAAGTGTCGTAGCACATCCGTTTGCTTTGAGCTTACCTGCAACAGAAAAAAAACGCGAATAAAACATTTGTATACATAGTAGGAATAGCAAGAAGAATTTAATTTCATCCGAAATATGAGATAATAAACTAGTTCACAATATCTGCGAGCCGTAAAAACTGCGCGAACGTTTTTCCATCTCTTTCTCTTCCTCCCTATCTCCACCCCCTGTCTCGCTGTCTGGATAAAAGGTCGAGGCGATAAGGCGGCCGAGTAGACTACCGAAAAACGTTGTAATAAAAATCGCAAGAGAGAGAGAGAGAGAGAGAGAGAGAGAGAGAGAGAGAAAAGTCGAGGGAATTCCTTTTTCAGGACACGTGCGCGCCTTAACGTATCCCCGCGTAATCGCAAATTTATATCGGGGGAGATAAGTCGTCGTCGTCGTCGTCGTCTTCTCGGCCGTGCGAAAGGGATATCGACTTCTATACATACGGAGAAGAGCAAGAGATACATATCGAATGTGTGCTTTTTCACTGTGCGCTCAAAGCATCTCTATTTTCGATAGAAGCAAATGCACGCCAGGTGTACGCATCTCGCCTCGGCTATATGCTAATTGATGCTCCTTGTAATTTTAATTGAACGCGCACGAGCGCGCGAAACTTCTTAATTCTTTTTATTTTTATTGTTGTTAATGCCTTCATATACTGACGTCTTTAATGACGTGTCAACAGGCCTTTTACATTATGATAAGTGTTGTTAATGCGGATTTTCGCTATTTTTATAATCCGCTCTCTCCGCTGTAAAATTGTCCGGGCTACATCTCTTTTAATATGATGTTTATTTGACGACTACGATAACGAACTGCGATTGCATTCAAATTAATTCAATTGAGATTTTAATCGTTCCGGAAAATTGATGGCAGTGCGTAAAATTCTCACGCTCGGATCAATCAAGTTTGAAGAGGAAAAAAGACATCGATGAGAATGAAAGTTCACGGAAAAGCTGTCACGCGGATACAGCATTCCAACATGTGTCGGCGAATTGTGCAATTTTTCCCGTTTGTCCAGTGCCACGGCGGTACCGTCGCTTTACACCGGCTAATCAATTTCGACGGGAGTAACTTCACTCGGCAGGATTTCTCGCGTGCACGCTATATAACCAAACCTTTCACTTTCAACTATATAGTCACTCAATTTTTTTTTGCGAACGTTCAACTATGCGAATATCAATCCATTTTATAATTGACTAACATCGTGAAGCAATGGAAATGTGTATCCTGCAAAAAAATTTGAATACTTCATTAGATACAACGCATAAAAAATGGTAGCCGAGCAAAAAGTGGAATACTTGACGTTAAACGTATGCATTGTTAACAAAGCACGTCATTTTTTCAAGTTTTTTGTTGAAGCAGAATAAGATTGAAGCGTCGTCGTCGTGCAGTTAATGAAAGTATCGAGTTAAACTATTAGCTCGGACAACACGTGTGTCACGCGCGTACAAGCAATAAAATACCAACGCGAACCAACTGCGAATGGATCAACAAATCGTCTAATCAATCGAACTCGCACGTATTCCGTTGGCATGTAAACCACGGAGAGAAATATTTGGACAACGTATGTTGATTATCCATCGTTTCGAGCGCTCAAAAAAAAAACACATAATATAATATACCCGTACCTCACGTAAAGTATACATACGCAAAGAAAGCTCCGAGTAAAAAAGCTATACAGGGTTGACGAAGGTACGTGCTTTTTCAATCTATGTAATTTTATTTAAAAATACATACATCCCTGACCTATACAAACTTCTAAAATAATACGAAATATATATTTATTAGCCACTTCTAGTAAGAACGCAGGTAGTTAATTATAAGTACCTACTAAGTACATTTACTGCCCATTATTTTTGAATTTTCTAGAGATCAGGTATCTTGGGGTACGTAATCTTTTTGAAATGACACGTACTTTTCATAGAAAAACCCGTGCTTAAACCATAGGGCACGTACCTTATTAGTTTGACAAGTATTATGCCCTACTAGAAACGTTTACGAATTGTTTTTAAATAAATCACAAATTTCTTGATTTACGTGAAAAATTTGACTCACAGTTTATGAATGGCGGTGATGAAATTGTAGCATTTTGACACTCTAAATGAGTGCAAAAATTATAACATTAGTTAGTGTTGTCTTTTTTCAAATTGTAAATTTTTTTGTAAACATGCCTATTGAACCGGGAATCTGCCTATGCCATTGTCGACGGCAATCGATGTTTTTTTTATTCGTGTGACAATTACCTCGTGAAAAAACGATATTGTTGTATATCGCTCGATTAAAGAAAAGAACTACGTTGTCGCTAATGTGACGAGCAGCAACTTGTTTGAGTTTTCTAAATAAAGCTACAGTTCTTGTTCCTTTTTATACTAAATAGTGTTGTACGTTATTGGCGAGTGTGTGAATTTATCATTTTGGTGAGTTGTCCGAAGATTTCTTGACTCGACTACCGTTCTTGACCAAAACAAGATCACAGGTTACTGCTGGTGTGACTAATAGTGAAATACCTTAACAACAACAACAACAACAACTAATGGGATCCATTGAGGAAATACAGATAATATTGCTCAAGCATCTAGTGATACAATTTTTATTGATTTTAGCTCGCCTGACGACTCGCGTTCGGTGCTTCGTGATTCGTCCTTGATGGCTCACGATTTGTGCTCGGTGTGACTGGCTCACGCTCTACGGTTAATAGACGCGCGATGGCCGATAATCCAACAACAGTGACCGATGTGTCTCCGACAGTTGCTACGTATCAAGCTGCTGTCTATAAAGTGCTGTTGGCGCTCAATAAAGCACAGAGCCAAGTCGATGGTTTTCAAGGGCAGTTGGAGGATTTGCGAGTCAAACATAAGTTGAAGAAGGCGTTGAAAAACAGTTTTGAGGCAACACTTCTATATCCGAGCGTTTAAGAAGTATGTCTTGCGATTGAGCTATAAATACACAATGCTGAAGTGATCGAACGTCAATGGACTATATCAAGGGACTACAAACAGAACTAGTGTCCCTTCGAGAAAAACTCGCTCAGTTTCGGCAACAGTTAAACCAGCCTGGTTCAACTTCTATTAATGCACAAATAATACAAACAATAAATATAATTAATACAAGCAACATGAATATAAATACACAATAGATTAGATTAGATGATATTTCAAACAGAAAGTCAGTATCACTTGTCGTGAGTTTGGTTACACTTATAAAATTAGAGTTAAGTTATAACTTAAAGCGTGACACATGATGACACGACTCCTTTATATAAGAACTTAAATCAATTCCATTTGATAGCAAGAGCTAACTAAAGTAATGAAAATAAAATGATTACTATTGCTGCTTCGTTACATGGTAAAGCTATGAGTATATACTAAATTGCTTATGAAATACAGACTTCAGAATTGGGTATCTCGATAAGAAAAGTTGCGAATACATTTGGATGAAAATGTAGGATCAAATATTTATTCTTTATTCCAAAATAGATGTTAAAAATCTGAGAGGATCTTCCAACAGTAACAGGTGATGTAAAAAAACTAGCAGCGTTAGCATATCTTGAATGTTACTTAGAGCTGCAGAATAAAATGACTCGTGTTCTATTCATTATTGGTATTTATAATAAGAAATTGAAAGAATCTATTCAATTAAAACATATGACCTCTCTTTGTGTTGCACTTGCTTGAGTTTTATAAATAAAGGCTATAAAAGAATAGAATAGAAACTCAAAATGCTCTACATATGCGTTTTCGTAAAAAGAATTGAGTGCTGGAGTTATCAGAAAAAAGGACTCACACGTTATCTATAAACAGAACAGAGCAACTAGTTTGTATAATCGAATTTTCAAAAGTAAGTTTGACATTCGATGAAGTATTCATATTAGAATTCATAAGTAGATATAGAGGTGCTTATGAAATTCACATAGACGATCAGAATTTTGACAAGCTAATTAAAGAGTTACCTCACTTATTAGGTATTAAAAATATTAGAACAACACCATTATATCCGCAATTAACCGGTCATGTTGACAGACAAAATAGAACAATACTCGAATATTATTTAAATGTATCACAAATGACCAAAAAGATTGGGATCGCTGGAACTCACTGTACCTTTTAGCTTACAGACCTTCAGTACACTCAGTAACAGAAGTCACATCCGATATTTACTAGAACTAACATACGATTTCCGTTAGGCTTAATGTATAGATCTCTTCCTACCGATGAACTAATAGACATCAGAAGCTATAGACACGAATTCAAAACCACAATAAACAAGATTTATCATATTTCAAAACAAATTATCGATATTTCTTCTGAAAGAACAAGGAAAGTCTATGACAAAGCAGCTCATCATGTAGATTTTCAAAGTGGTCAAAAGATGTGGTTTTACAAACTAACCCTCCTCGCATCGAAGGTAAAACACAAATATTTCAAAGAAACTAAGAAGGATCGTTTAAGATTCTGAACAACAACAACGATGTTATTTCCTGCATTCAGAAGATCTCGAAACACAAAAAAATTGTTCACATTAATCGATTAGCAACCAGTCATGACTGATGAATCTTCTGCTTTGCTCACGGTTATTTTGAGTCATGGTTTTTATTTCCGTGAGCCATAGAGCAAATGCCAGAACAAGGGAGTTAAGGTACCACGGCATATCAAAATCTTCAGTCTTGTTCATGACTTATTGAATAACATATTCACCGATGATGGCAAGATCCTGAAGATGAGGATAGATTTCTAGTATAAAGAGATGGGCGTTTTGACCGGATGAGCTGAGGATCAACCCGCTTGACAAGTAGATGATTCACGATGATTCAACAAAGATTTCAAGATGCACGAATTCAATAGATGGATCCTTTGCCCACGAGCGAAGTACGACCCCATTTAGAGGGGTTACTATTCTAAACAGAAAGTGATTTTAGAAAGACGAAGATGATTTTTAAGATCAACTCGCTTGAAGACATCTGTTTCTTCTTGTATCTTCTTTTAAGATTATCGGAACGACAATAAGAAAGATAGGTGGGCAGATTATTATAGGTGGATTTTCTGAATAAAGCTACTGTTCGTGTTTCTTCTTTATAATAAATATTATTGTTTTTTATTACCTGATTGTAAAGTTAAACAATATAAAAGAGTTAGACGGGTAGTCAAAAGCTTAGTTGTCATAATATTCTCAACTGCAGCTCAATCATTCATGGCGCCGCGTGCGCGATTTATATTGAACACGTACGTGCCACATTAAAGACTCGTTACTCAAACGATCTATTAAGTCACGACTTGATAATCATTCATTTTTCATTGCATTAACTCTATCGATTTATGCAATTTTTCACTGTACGCTCAATTAATTTATCACTTTTCACTCTGAATATATAATCCTAAATCTCTCAATGTGTTTTGAAAGTTCTACTTGACCAAATTGAATAATATTTCATCGAAACAATTGAGCTTGAACACACATGCTCGGGAGACATAATAGTCTGGTGCGTGGCGGCGTTACGCTACTCCTAATGCCTCTCTAAGCTCGCGCTTCGCTGGGCTAAAAATATCATTGGACTTTGCCGAGGCTAGTAGTACATAAACGCATGTGCCGTCGTCGCGCAAGGCGATGCGAATAAACAGGCAAGTTGCGCGACCAAGGTAACGAGATATGCATAAAACTTCAGTCAAACGATATATGCATGTTACGCGCGTTGCATTTTCAACTTGAATTTATTGTACGCGTTATTAAGAAAAATTGAATCAGTATCAAGTGGCTAAATTAACGTTGAGCGGCCGCAAAATCCAAATAGACTTTGGGTAAACATTTACGTTTGTCGAGCAAGTCGGCAAATATGCGAAAACGACGATATTTGACCAGGGCTGCGAGCTTCTTGCCTTCAATCGCGTGCTTGTCGATAATTATTCGATGAAATTTTAAGTGCCCCGATAACGATTTGTAAACTAGCAATACGATCAAATGACGAATAAGCGATTCGTCGCAATTGTGATTTTGAAGAAATGTCATCGATTCCGACGCACATCGAAGAGCGTCTCGATATAAAATAGCATAGATGCGCATCGAGGTATTGAACGTTAGCCTCTTGGCAGCGAGTGGTGTGCAGCTCGCGAACCGTTTACGCAACGCGCGGCTCAGCGCCGCTTCGTGACTTGTCGCGTGCTGCCTGCCCTCGCGCCTGCGCGCAGTGCCGCTCGCACGTATGCTTGTGCGTGCAGCTTGCGATCGCGCGCGAGCACGTGCGAGCCGCGCAAAAAGATCGACAGCCATCCCAGATTTGAGCGATGATTTGCGACAGCAGTCGAAACGTCGCTGCTTTTTTTAACGAAACAAAAGTCGGCGAGGTCGCGTGCGCGTATTTCGTGATTTACAGCGCCGAGAATCCTACGACTTACGTAATCCACAGACGACTACGAGTGCAGCCTCGCGAAAATGAAAGACGTCGAATCTGTTGGATCGATCGAAGCTACACGATGGCTGTCCCTGACATCCAATCAGCGCGGGTTCGTTGCCGATTTTATTGGTTTTGTTTGCATACGAACATGCGCTAAATTACGAATTACGAGGCTCGCAGCGAATCAATCTAACGCAGCAAGCACGCGAGCTTACAAGCCTCATTACAAGTCTCCGGGGGTGCTAATAACTTGCGAGAGAGAAAGTTGCGGCGCCCAACGGCGGGAAATCGCTCTTATTCCGGCCCAAGCTCTTAGCGAATTTCACAAAATTTTTCACTCGACGTCGATACTTTACGAGACACTCTTTTCGCGATTCTAAGCATTACTAGTTTGACTTTGGCCAAGTCAATCTCGGAAATTACGCCAACTAGGAACATCAAATATGTAATTAGACTTCCATATCTCGCATATATCAGCTACATCAGATTCGTACCGTTCTCTCCCCAACTAAATATAGTCAGTTTGCCTAATGTTTGATCTTTTTATACTTCGGAGCTTGCTATTTGACTTCACGCGCAAGCTCGGTGTATTCTAAAACTTTCAGCGAAATTTCGCGAGCACAAAGTACATCGAAACTTTTAAAAATAGCGAGCGCTCGCCATAAAAGTCGTCTGGGCCAACATTTTTTTTCGACTTTCTTACATTGTCGTACTTTATGGCTTCCACTATGAGCTCGATGATGATTTAAAAGCGAATACTTTTAAAAGCTTAATCGTCAATTCTAAGACGAACTTTTCATATGAATTATCTTCCGTTCCACATCGAATAAATCATCGACGCAGCATTTCTCAATCAAATATCTCGTTCCGCGCCGAATCGGGAGAAAAGAAAAGCAGCCAGAAATTAGAGAAAAAGGATCTTATACCGAGACAAATTCGGCACCGAGGCAAGTTTAAATCGGGCATATAGGCTTTCTCTCTAGAGCGGGCGAGTGCGCGCGGGAGGTTATACGAAGCTGGTATTTTTATCGGCAGCTAAATTTAGGCCCAAAATCTCTACACTATGCGCGAGTTGCTTAGCTGCTACTGCGGCTGCACCCTTCTCTCTCTCTCTCTCTCTCTCTCTCTCTCTCTCTCTCTCTCTATACACTTTGCTCCCTCGCCTTCTTTATTTTTTTCGTCTTAGATTTGAACCGAAGGGAGGAAAGACGCATCGGGACAATGATCGCGATGACTATATACATTTTCTTCGGTTTATCTATCCATGTCTATTTCTGTGTCGTAGAACGTATGCCAGTATGATTTTCGCAATAATTGTACGAAAGCAGCGAAGCTAATTATCTTTACTGCGTAAGTAAGAAAGCATAAAATATTGAGCATGTAACTTACGAAAAACTCACGGGTAGACAGTTCTGCTTAGCTTACCTGTAACAAAAAAGAAATGTTTACCGTTAGAATGCATCAAAACAGACTTATGAAAATCTTACAACATAACGCTTTAAAAGAAGCACATAGGGTACAGCAAATTTAATAAATAAAAAAAGAAAGAAAGGTGGTAATCCCCGCGTTACACCGCAGAGAACGTAGCAGCAATTGACTTGACGTACACACATACTCCAGCGCGCTATGCGGCTGACCTTCGAAAGAGCGAGACAGATATATATATACATATATATATATATATAGAGAGAGAGAAGAGCAACCCTCTGGCGGTGGTGGCGCGTAGGGCGTAACAACTCGTTAACGGGCGCTGCTGCTGCTGCTGCTGCTGCCGCTGCTGCTGCTGCCACTGTGGTGTCGGCGGTGGCGGAGCCCAGCGACCGCAAGAGCTTCCGCACGCCCATCGCGCCAACACACACACATACGCTTGCGCGCGCGGAAAGAGCGCGCGGCGTCGGATTTGCATCGACGAGGAATGTTTTTCTTCTTGCACCTATAGCTCGCGCGTGATTACGTCAGTTGGACTGTTACTCAACAGCTAATAGCCAGACTCCGCGGCGTTACCGCGCTCCTCTTCCGCAAATAACAAATTATTTTTCGTTCTCTATGCCCCGTCTGCCTTTGCAATTAAGCTTCGAACGACTGATAACGAGCGGCGACGATACATCCTCCGTGCCCGGACGGAGTATCGTGCACGTTGAACAAAAAAAAATAATAATAATAAAAGCTCTCAAGGTTACGTAAAGCTTCGGCGTAACACTGAACGTTAAGAAAAAAATTAATTGTACGCTGCATATTGTTCTTATCGATAGATATGGGCTTATCGGCGCACAGCTCTCTCGCTCTCTTCGGCGTACGAGCTGCTCGATTATATTCGCGCGTGTGGTCTACGCGGATTGCCGATTTTGAAAAAGTTCTTTTTTTTTTCCGCGAGCTCCCGAAAAATTTCATAAATAATACGGCTGCTGTTCGAGACCAACGCTTTCTTTATCGCTTTCGTTCCTTCCGAATTGACCATAAATTAGCTAGAGCTGCGGGTGCATAATGAGAATCTTAGCGGGAAACTCATGCGAAAGCACGTGTAACGCTTTCTTCGGATCATATTTCTGCGGACAACCGCTATAAATCATTTGAAAAAATCCAGTCCAATGGATAGTCGTCAATCGGAAAAATACGCCAGGAAGCAAAATGAATAATTTTTCAACGACAATTAACGAAGAAGCTTATACAGACGACGCGAAGGTTTCTGCGAGTTTATCAGCTTTATCCGGCATAAGTACGTCAGAGAGTGAATATGAAGACGTGGCGCGCGCGTGTGAGCGTGCAAGGTAAGTCATATATACAGAAAAGAGAGACTGCGCAAAAGTCCTCAAGGACTTGTTGCCAAGATAGATGAATAATAATACAATGCCCGCAGCGGCCATTATAATTCGTTCGATATTTTGCATTTGGAACATGCAGCTCGCGACAGCTCGATTCTCGCTAGACCAAGCATAAATGTTATTACGGTTTATTGCGCCTCGCCGCAGAATCAATCCGATTCGAGCTGCTACGAGTTATTTTTAACTGTTGCCAGACTCGCTGCAACTGCTAGACCACAGCTCGATCGAAGGAAAGCAGCGCAGTGAATTTCCGAAAAGAGCAACAGGTAATTTCGCAAAAAGAGAAGGGCAGAGACAGTGCATCGCAAGGCTTAGCCAGGGCGCAATTAAAAAGCTGCAAAAGCGCGTGATAGCGGCGTAGTCACTCGTGAAACGAGCGCTTTTCCATGCCAATATGCCGTTATCGTTGCGCCTTTACGGATTGTGGCCGCGGTAGTGTGACGCCGCTGCTGCCGCCGATCGCAGCTAAACCCAAGTTAGTCTCTCGCTCTCTCTGGTTTACCGCAGAGGTAGGGAAAAAAATAGCGGCATTCATCCTGTAATTCCGCTTAATTTGCGACCGCGAGTCCCAAGTTTTAGTTACACACGAAACTGGAACGCTCGTTGTATAAACAGTCGCTGATCGATCGGTTCTTTCTCCAAATCTAGTAATTACTTTGCTAGTCGACAGCGTAATTGATAACCAGGCGGCGGAGGCGGCGGCGTGCCATTAGGCAAAACGAAATTAATTGCTCTACCGAAAGCTTCATATGCGCGTCGCTTAATTGGAAATTCGGTTTTTACGCTCGTGCGCGACATACTCCAATCTTTATCTCTTCGGAGCGCGTAAATCCCTCTCGGGCTAAATACATTTTGCGCGGCGTGCAGAGAGCCGAGATAGCAATCGCTACTAGGGGAAAATTCGGAAAAATCGCGAGTACAGATAAGCATCTTTCTCGCGTGCAGTCACGTACGCCGCGACGAACAAGACGATATGTACATATATAACGAAGACGACGAGTCGTACGTGGGAATATCAGCCGAGCGGAAAATCGCCGGACTCGATTGAAGGCGTACGTACCGGCCGAATACGCCAACTGGGTTTTGTCACTCGTCTGTCCGTGTCTTTACCACTTCGCGAACGATTCTACTTCGCGCTATTTCATGTTTTTTCTCAACCTTATTACGTAGATTCTTCCTGTATGATCGATTTTTACGAGAGTCGAATTTCGTGCATGCGCGCGCGCGTGTGTGTGTGTATGTGCGCGCGCGCGCGCGTGCATGTAGCGGATCTGTATACACCGGATGGCAATTTGTATTAATGCAACTCGCATACTTGAGGCTCCTGGTTTATATTAAGAATGCAGCACATGTGACCTGCAGCAACGCTCGGCCGAGTGTATATAGCAACGGAAACTTATTATTAATATTTCGATGCAGCCGAGAATGCGACGCCAGGACTTTTCCAGTTGATTGGCTTAATGTTTGCGCGAAGGATTGATACGGAATGACGGCAATCGATCTCGAACGATTCTTTGGAGACGATTGAAGCGAGCGTCCGTTTGTCGCTCGCTTGCAAAGGAAGAGAAGCGAGCCACTTGGAAAGCTCGTTGGCTGCTGTCTGGACTGCCTGGTCTGTTTGTTTCTCCGTCGATCGTCGATGCTCGCCCGTTCTCTCCCGCCAGCCCCGTGGACGAGCAAAGAAGATCGGTTTTTCACGAGGCGCGAGGTCGCGTGCCTCTTCGGTTAGGGCGGCGCGCCGGTGCCACGTCGCCACGTGATTTCCGGAAAGCTCGCCGCGCGCACCTCTTTCTGCGCCTCCTTCTTTTCGAGGGCCCCCTTTTTTCCCTTCCTTTTCACGAGTGTCGATTCTATATTCGAGGCCTGCTGTAACGTAGGCTATTTGCGATCGCGCGCGCGAGGCTTCTCCTATTCTCGCCCAAGGCCAGCAGCTTATAATCGGGCATGCGGTGACCGACGGGCGCGCGTCTATTCTTAATTTTCTCCATAGAGAAATGGATCGCTCGATATCGAGCGGGGAAACCGCGAAAAGCACATCGTAGCGAGCGACGACAGCGCGAAAAGAGGGAGGCGTGCGCGGAAAATCCGCGGAGCGTCGACGTCCGTACACAGGCAACGTCTCGAGTGCACACGCGTGTGCGCGCGTCAAGTGAAGCGTATCACGCAGAAATGGCGCGGCTGCGGTCGCGAGAAGAGGGAGCAGCAGCACGTGGGAATCCTCGCGCTACAGGATCTCCCGTGGGAATAGGCACGCGAACCTCGAGCGTCCTTCTGATTTAGCCCCCCTACGGCTTCCACATATATAGCGTGTGTCGTGTACGTGTGCAAGATCATGCGACGGGAACCTGCCTATGCCTGCACGCCCAGCAAGACCGAGAGAGAGAGAGAGAGAGAGAGAGAGGCAAGGACGATGTATTTTTAATGAAGATCGCATGCCGACACTCCCGCTGCCTCTGCTTCGACGTTGCCTACCTCCCGCTCCTCATCAGCAGATTCCTTCTACTTAGCTGCGATTGCCTAGTTCGCTAAACTGCTCGCGCCCAGCAGGACGTTTGACGTATCAATTCCGCGTGCCGCGCGGACGGCTGCCTCGATCGAGTCTCTTTCTGCGCCTTGGACGTTGTCGTTTTGACGTTTTGCCAAGCAATACAGGTTCTTGCGACTAAACTCGACGCGTGTAAGGCACATCTGCAGTTTGCAAATAGAGCATTCATCTCGCAATAAATCAGACGAGATGAGCGGATCGACGCGACAACGACGTATCCGTTGAGGCCCGAGAGTCTGTCAAGCCTGTCCCTGATTTCAAGAGCTTCGATGTCATTGATTGTCTCGCGCTGCAACGCTAGCGTGGACACGTGCGAGCCCGCACGAAAAAAAGGGAGCTCGCGCGCGCGCGCGTCGACGCCGTCTGCGCGACGTCGTCGTTGTTGCCGCCGCGCCTGACGTCACGGGAATGCGCGGAGCTCCGTCTATAAAAAGCACGCGGGAAATGCACGTGAAAAAAAAGTTATAAAGTCAAGAGAGAGAAGAAGGGGAGCCCCATAGTTGTATACATAGACTGCACAAAGAAAAGCTCGCGAGAAAGAGAGAGAGAGAGAGAGAGAGAGAGAGAGAGAGAGAGAGAGACAGATGGGGGAGTAGCGGATGACTGTTGCTCGCGAGGCGCGTGTCAAGCGGAGAAAACATTTTGGAGGAGTGGAATTTTACTGGTATGTATTAACCGCGTGCACTATTAATATCATGGCTTTCTGCGCCTATACGTCAACTTCTCCCCAAGTTTTAATTCACAATCGTTGCGTTCAGGCAGCCTCGAGAGAAACGCACACGATGAAGAGTGAGATATTCGCAATAATAAAGGCAACTCGTCAATGGAGTCCAAAGCAGTGAGCCAATAGTCAGGTATTTCGAGCAACGTACTCAGATAGCATCTAACTTTTGCACGCGCTCAATAGTTGTTCGTTAAGAACAGACAAATTTTCAATTTGGCGCGAGCTCGCGAGAGAGAGAGAGAGAGAGAGAGAGAGAGAGAGAGAGAAGTGCAACAAAAACGTCGAAAAGCTGATTCATTCCGTAAACACTGTCAACGCATTCATTTAAGTGTAACAAACCACGAAGGAATAACAAAAATTAGGAAAACACGATATCAAGTCGATTCCTCGAATCCCACTTGCACCACCCGTGTCTTTCTCGTTTGTTAGTCAACATGGCTATTAAACATCCTTCCTTTCCTTCTACAGCATCATGGCTGTACCAGAAAAAAAATCAAATGTCATTTTTGAGGAACGATAAAATGATCTTTTGCCACAATTCCGATTATACTAGACGCTCGAACGGCCGTGAACGTATGAAAAGTTGGGAGCACGGGATTTTCTCTCCCGGTAAGTAAAATTCGGTTTGGGGTAAACGTGCAAGGATACATATGCAGAGCTCTCTCTTTCTCGCTGCCGGTTGCGGGCGAATGTGCACGCCTCGGCGATTTGCTAAGCGTCAGCAAGTGCTGACTCGGCGACTAGACCGCATGTAAATTTCCGAGAGCTACGAAAACAACGAGGGTGTGTGTGCTCTTCATCCGCACTCCTCGCTCCCTCCATTCTTTTATTTCATTTTTTTTTTCCAAATGTCGAGCAAATATTGGCCTGCCTTCGTATAAATGTGCGTATGCGTGTGCGTGTGTTTGCGGATGATGCGCGTGACACGGCAAACAACAAAAGTATAATCGTCCACGTTGCGAATACGATTATTTGGATAACAAAAATGGCGCAAGTTTGCGTAGTACGAGTTTTGCGATAAGTAATATCGGGGGAAAAAATAGTTTTTTATCAAACCGCCTAGGGTTTAACCACTCCGGAAGGATGTGAGATTGCGCTTGCGTAAAAACCGGCCGGACGATATATGCTTTTTATTATCTGGTTGTATAATACGCTCTTTATCGTAACCATTTATTTTTATTATCACGCGACTGGCAGATTAATTGCGCTAAGAAGAAAGCCGATTGTTCGGAGAGCACAATTAGCGAGGAGTTTGTTCGCGATTGTCAGGCACGTGAATGATCTGTTCGGAAAAGGAAAATTAAGTTGCCTACCCCGCGCACAACGAATATAAAAAAAAATGAACGGCGGAGTTGACAAATGAGCCCGATAAAGGAAGACAAAACTTTTTGTAAAAGGCATCGATGAAACGCTAAGCGGTATTCGTAACGCGTTGTCTGTGGGTGTTTCTTGCCGGCAGAAATTTATGAATGGCCGTATGTACGCGAGAGTCTGACTTATTCTTGGATTGATATTCTCTCGGGGTGGTTTCGCTATGTTTACACGGGAAACGTGTTTGCACAGACTCGCCAAATTTTACTCGACGCCGATTAATAACTCCGCTGTATTTTTAAATCGATCGTTATTTTTCACAAAAAATAAAGTCTCGAAGACCCGCGTGAACGCTATTATTATCATCATATGTCGGAACAACGAGTTCCTTTGCGTTGTTTATGCGTCGTGTCACATCTACTATCGAGGCTGATTATTTATAACTGAACACATACAGTCAAGTAAACAATGTGTCTTTTAAAATCTTTCGCATCACTCGAGTCTACGACGATGATTGTTTGCTTTCATAATGTTCTTTCAATGTATTTCGCTTTTTTAATTACACTGCGTTTTCCATTTCCGTAATTGTTTGGGACGCTTACAAGAGAAACGTTTATTTATATTTGAAAGGAAAACTAATTTTAATCTAGCTGAGATCGTTCAAAAATAAGTTACTCGCGATAACCAAAAAGTTTAAGATTAAAGTATATTCTACATTGAATTCTGCATAATTCTGATTTTCAACTCGTATTATTCGATTGCATTGAAAAGTAAATTATGAAAATTATAGTCAAATATTTGGATCGTACACAGGAAATCATCTGATACATAAACACCTATTCACCATTGAACAACAGATCAACAACATTTAACAAAAACAACCACAGCTATACTCTTGTGCAATGTAAAACATGAAAGTTCAAATGATTTTTCCAGAACTGGATGTGAACTCCAACTATACAAGACTCATCACATGTCTCTGCGCTCGTGGCGATGATCGAGCGAAGGTGCGCGTCGAAGGTAGAAAAAAAGGGGAACGCGCCGCGCAGGAGAGAGAGAGGATCCGAGGAACGACGGCCTTGAGAGAACGCAGGAGAGAGAGAGGATCCGAGGAACGACGGCCTTGAGAGAACGAAGAATACGAGAGAGAGAGAGAGAGAGAGAGAGAGAGAGAGAGAGAGAGAGCGAGAGAGAGCGACTGTATACTCCGACGCTAGCTCCAGCAAACCGCTTCACTGACGAATAACAAACGGTTCTCATTCTTGACTGTGGCTGTCGATATTTTTCGTTCTTCACTTCTCTCCATGTTTGTATTCAGATGATAAAGCGCGATATCAGTGTTCTCCCTCAATATACATTTCAAATGACTTGAAGTTCAATCAACACCAGATCAAATATAACCAGCGAGTAGTCATACCGAAGAAAAAAAAAACAACTACTTGCAATACTTGGAACTTGGATTTGTCGCGTCTATCGTGTCGCAAGATCAAGATTTTTTCCTTGCTAACGCGGCAGACTCGCCGATTTTTTTCCTCCGACACGCATGCGTTCGAATTAGCCCGATCGATAATTACGTAGCTGAGCGCAAACTACCAGACAGATATGATTTTCGCAACGTCAAGAAATGGCGGCGTAGGAGTACACCGAAAGAGCACCACTGGCAACGCGGCGCGCGCAGCTACCGATAGATAGCGGCGAGGCACAAGTGCAGCAGCCAGCCAAGCAACTCAGGTACGCGCGTAGGCAGGTATAAGTAGCTGACCCGAACTCCACTCACCCTGGAATGCTATCCCGAGCAACGAATTTTTTTTTACTCCCGAGCGGCAATTTCAATTTTTCACTCGATAAAATATTACGTCACGTGCGAAAACACGCCAGAGCGTCTCAAGGAGGGGGCAGAGAGAGAGAGAAAGAGAGGCCGTCTAATAAGCGCAACGCGCATGAATGATTCGTCGTCGAGGAAGTTTTTGGCGCGGGGGCACAATTAGCCGCCGCGATGTCGATAATTAGATGGGTATGTTTTTATTCCGCGGCGCACTCTCTCTCTCTCTCTCTCTCTCTCTCTCTCTCTCTCTCTCTTTAATGCTGCGACAATGACGAGCGCGGCAAGCGCTCTCGACGTCTGTCCAATCCGATCGTTGCTTTTTTTTAGCTGGCAGTCTAATTGCGGTTGTATTTTGATTAGAACTAGATGAGAAACTGCGTACACGAGTTTTACAATGGCAATTTAGTCGGGTGGACGAGAGGAGTGGGAGCAGGGGGGGGGGGCGAGCTGCGAATTCAAAAGGACTTTTGAAAATTTGCACATGCTTCTCTCGGGCGACGAGGGGAGAAAGTTTTGCTATCGAGTTATACATCCTGCGAGTGAGAGCGAGAGACTGGATATATCCATTTGGTCACGAGTTGCCAGTTTCAGAACTAAATTGTACAGAGTAATGCACTTGCCGTAAGGCAGCTTCTCGAATTGCTAATTTTCTCGCGCTCGCGCTGACCGTTATCTAACGACACTTACGCTTGGCTTCGAACGAACAATTGTCGTACGCGCATATAAAACATGAAGAATTCAAAACAACCTGCCCTCGACAGGAACTTATCTGGCGGAACTCGGCAAAGGAAGGGCCTTTTTCGGTCACGCCGCACTGTCGTGGAATGCAACGACGTCATGATCACGCGGGCGAAGAAGCGAAACCCTGTTATTTCCAAGTTTTTTTTTTCGTTTTTTTTTTTTTTTCTTTATCTTTTTGAATGGTTGCATGAGGAGATGAGTCGGGAAGGAACGGCGCTTTTACGTAAGCTATGCGATGTACTATTTTTAATCGACGCTCACGCGCGCACCTCGGAACGTGCACATTAACCATAACAAACTTGAACTAGGCAGCGAGAGAGAAAGAAAAAAGAGAGGGAGAGAGAGACCTGCTGCCTATCACGCAGCAACAACGGTTGATAAGATAATAACGCACTCGGGCACGGGCGCAAAAGTTACTGGGTTGTGCCAATTGACGATCGATATGTGGTGTCTCAGCAGAACCGATCGGCTATGAAACATTGAATGCTTACTGTTTGTACTTGTCATCGTAAGACTGGTGTATGCCGCAAAAATTCCTTGAAATATAATTGGATGAATCGAGTAAACGCCTATAAATGTGTCAATTATAAAGTTATTACTCTTAAAATATTATCAGCCAGTGCTGAGTCGTGTCCTAATGCATGCCCTTGTTAAATATTACAATTGATTATTCAATTAAACTTTGATACAGACTAAGTTAAATCGACTTAAAAGTGATTTAGCTTTGGAATCTAAAACATCAACCTGTATGAAGAAAAAAGATTATTAAGGAATTTAAAATTGTAGCAGCAATCGTCAAAAATGATTTGCCTATCTCACGAGAATATCTCGAAAAATGCACTTGAACGGCTCTGGGACGCCAACTGATGTGTAAGTATATATTCTTAGCAAGTCAGAAAGACAAATTATATGTGCTTATCATTCAATATTATAGCCGTACGTTGAAAACTAGTTGATATTTTATATTATTCGCGTTATCGGGCATTGATAAAGAGGTAAACAAACCCACACCAAATCGATTGGTACTTTCTCTTGAGAGAATCCAATGATTTTTCTCTATACGAAGGCAACGACGGACGACGTATCATCACTGTAAAGTGTGAGAGAGTGAGAGAGAGAGTGAGTGAGAGAGAGAGAGAGAGAGACCGATAACCTCGCGGTTATCCAATCGGCAATTATCGTGCACGCATACACACAATTTTCGCAGACTTTTTCAGTTGCTGCGATGCAGCAACAAAGATCTTCTATGTCGAACGATGGATTGATTTCGTACGTTCGCTTTTATGTTTTACACGGGAAACAGCTGTGTTGCGCAAGTCCTCGACTGTATAATTATTTACGCCAACCTATATCCGTTATGGTGACAATATATCCAACATCGTCAACAAACCGTTTCCGTACTTTCTCGAAAATAAAAAAAAGAAAACCTACAAAGAGTTGAATACACTGGCAGGGAAATATGTGAAAATTATTCAGCCGAGCATTAAACACTGAAGATAACGTTGTAGATGGCAAAAACGCAAATGCACCTGCCCCATAGAGTAGCTCTGCACCTGCAATGAAGTTTCTAAAGAAGCTCCGTTTCCCCGCGGTTCACACAATGCCCACTTCGGTCCCTCTCTGTCGCATTCGATCTTTTCGCTAATCTAACCCCAGGTAGACAACTCTCTCTCTCTCTCTCTCACTCTGTCTCTCTTTTGAAAAGCTAGCACATCGCGTTTTTCTGATTGGTCGACAAAGCCGATGCGACATACGTTGCACAACATTGATCGCGCGCAAAAGACTGACCTTTTTTTCCCTGACATTTTCCTGCTGATAATCTCAACCACTTACGCATCGATCGTCGTATTGACGATGCGCGCGCGCGCGACAAGAAAAACCTTGACATCTCTCGAAGATTCGATGAATCATTATGCGTATCGAGTTATCGTTTAAACTTTTTCGCTCGCAAACGTGTAGTCTATCGCGACGACGGTAGCTCATAAACAAAAAACAAATCGCAACGATTTTCAACCTCTTCGTTACGCTTCGCTCGAGCGTGTGAACGACCAAGGTCCTTCTTATCCTTGCCCGTGGTTGTCGTGCCGATTAGATAAGAAGCGACGTCGACGTGAGCTCGAGTTTCATTTTATAACGCACCTTTTCAACGATTTATGCGCGGCGTCAGAATCGGAAACGGGGATAGACAAGCCCTTCGTTGGAGAATTAGGAAAATTAAAGATTACAAAGTAGCCTAATCACTGCAGTATAATTCCTCGCGTTTTCACGCTGCATCGTGGAAGGCTAAGAAGACAGGTTGAACTGCTAACGATCGCTCGTTATTTCCGCACAAGAAAGAGAGAGAGAGAGAGAGAGAGAGAGAGAGAGAGAGAGAGAGAGAGAGAGAGAGAGAGAGAGAGAGAGAGAGAGAGAGAGAAAATAAACGCAAGACGAGACAATGTGCGAGAGGAAATGTTTTTTGGGCATGGACACCTGCCTTCTCCCTCTCTCTTTCACCTGCGATCTAGAACGCGAGACACCTGTAGGCAAAAGTCTCCGGTTCTTGCCTTACCTTCGCTCATTTTCAGTATTTTATTTTTCCTTTGCTTTCGAATTGTTCATTAGTTATTAGCGAAAAACGTCAAGTTCGCGCGCGACTGCAGGATCGTCACTGTTTCGCGCTATTAAGACCAAAAAGAAAAATCTCATCTGCCAATGGTCACGTGATCATACTACGCAGTGAAAAGTATGGAGTATGCTTAATGGAATAAATCGATATGAAATATAATGATTTATTCTACGTGATTATAGAAGCAGCACGGCAAGTTCTAGAAAAATCGAATAGAAGAAAAAAAAACAGAGTCGTTCGCATCTGCAACGGAGAGTGTACACGTACACACGTACACGCGCATACGGTCGACCTGACGCTCAGTTCGAGGTGACCTCGGAAGTGTGTGCGTGTGTCGCGCGAAAGAGAATAGTCGCGATTCGCTTGCGAAAAATGCCTGCACGCGCACCGCTACACCACATATTATCGACATGCGATCGAACTACATCCACCGTCCAAGTTTGCAACCTAGTTCGAAGCCGTGCAATTTTTCTTTTTGCGTCGCGATCGATCGCGCGTGCGAGATTCCCTTTGTCCCTCGAATGAAAAAGAAAGAACGGTCTGCTTTAGCGCGAGACGATTAGCCTAATACTGAATAACGCACCGGGCAGTGTTTGCCAAAGCGAGCTATTGAAATATTATGTCCTCGTGAAGAAAAAGAGCGAGGAGGACAGCATCCGAGTCCAATTATTCGCGGCGATCCGACGAATTTAGCCGTAAAACCGGCCAAGATTCCACGAGGTAAAAGAAAAAATCAACAGACGCGCCGAGTGGGAGACTAAGAGAGAGCGGCGAGCGAATGAATTATTTTACGTGGCGCGATCGGCAGCAGCCGTGTCCAAGGACGCCAGACCACACGAGTTGAACTCGTCGCCGTCGTCGACTAGTCTGATAGGCTAGAAGGCGCGTCGTCAGAGGACCAGGGAAAAAAAAACCAAGAAGGTAACATGCTAGAGCTCGAGGACACGAACGTCGCTTTGGACGAACCTGCAGATATCCACGCGTGGAGGCACGGATATTTTTAGAGCATCCGTTCCTAGCCGAGCTTGCGATTTGGTGAAATTGATACGCAGATAAGCATTAACAGCGAGTCGGAAAGAAAGAAGCACGCGCGTACGGCACTTTTCTCCTCCGTATGTAAATGTTAGGCTCGTACAATCTCATCTCGCGCTGGAGAGGATTCGTCGGCATTGGTGAGCTGCTTTGGCCGATAACGGATTCTCGGGCAATACTGTTAAGCGGCACACGCTCTCCGCGCAAGCTCAGTCGAAGCGGCGCGTCGGAGAAGAACCGGTGACATTACAATGAACACGTACACGCCACACGCCCGGGGATCGCGATCTAGCGACTTTCCGTTCCCGAGATTTTGGCCAATTATGCAGACGCTCCACGCGGCAAAAACAGATATTTTCAATATTCCAAAGACCCGATCGATTTTCCGAGAGGCCGTTACTAAAAATGGACGCGGCGTTTAAGTGAGTGTAATCCGACAGACGATCGCAGAGTTCACCGAACCTTCCAAATCGATACATCGAAACATTCGGGAAATCAATGTAGCAGCTTTCATTGTAAAATTGTCGTCACCCCGACGGTGGTTTTTCCTCGGCAAGTCGTTAAAAGAACGCGGATGGAAGTTTAGCATGTATAATGCGCGCTCCGTGCAATGCTGTTGCACGCGGCCGGGGCAAAGATTTATGGAAGAGAGACGGAGGAGAGAAAGAGAGAGAATATAGCCGGCTTTGAGAAATACACGCTTATCCCGCGAGCCGTTTTACGGCTCGCGAGACACAATAAATGATCGGCTGCTGATAAATAGCGGCGACGACAAGCGCATTAGCATCGTGCATATACGCATTTGATTAAAGTCGCTAGATGTAAATTTCATAAAGCGCATCGACAAGTGCAGCTCGAGCGCGCTCACTCGTTTGTCATTCTCTCGCTCTTTCCTCTATTGCTAATTGTGAAAAATTGACAACCGGCCGACTTGATTTCACTGGCGCGACGCCGCGATGCTCACCTGAAGTATGGCGATCCGAAGGGCGCCCCGTAGAACGGGTCGCTGTGCATGTGCGGCTGCCCGGGCACGGGACCAGGGCCTTGCGGATGAGGTCCGTGCGGGCCCATCATGCCGGGTCCGCCAGGCCCGCACATCCCCGGCCCACCTTGGGGCGGCATGCCCCCCGGACCCATGGGACCCATCGGTCCGCCGGGGCCCATGTGAGGGCCCGGGTGGTGAGGCGAGCCGACCATGTGAGGGCCCGGATGGTGCGGATGCGGCGACGGGCCGCCGGGGCCCATGTGGGTACCCGGGTGATGCGGCGAGCCGCTCATCATGCCGTGGGGCATAGGATGCGGGCTGGGCGAGGCCCCGTTGAGGTGGGGCCCCGGGACTCCCGGCTGGTGTGGCGTCGGCGGGCCGCCGTGCGTGGGCGTGGTGGCGGGCTGCGGCGGCGGCAGGCTCGGCGGGCCCTGCGGCCCCTGGCTCATCGGAGGCAGAGGCCCGTTGGCCATGTTGTTCAGCTGGGTGAGCGAGGCCGCGGCCGAGGCCATGGCCTGCAGCGGGTTGGGCGGCTGCGGCACTGGCCCACCCGGGCCCACGCTGCCCGGCCCCGCCTGGGCCTGGCTGGGCTGTCCCGGCTGGTTGGGCCCGCCGGGCGGACCCTGCGAACCCCCCGGACCCAGCTGCAACGAGCCCGGCAGCGGCGGGCTACCGTTGGGGTTGGCCTGACCCAGGCCGCAGCGGGCCGCAGCCGCCGCTGCGGCCGCCGCCGCGGCGGCTGCCTGCGAGTTGGGCCCTGGGCCGCCCTGGCTGACCACGCTGTTCGGCACGCCGCCGTGGAGTATTCCACCTCGGGGGGGCGGCGCCACCCTCACCGGCATTACTCCCCCCTCCACGACGCCACCCGTCTCGCCGAACACGAGGCTCGAGCCGTACACGCTACCGCCTTGGCTCGCGCCCCCTTGGCTGCACGACAGGGTTGACAGAATGACGTTGGCCGGGGTGGCGCTCAGGCCGACTTGTGCTGATCTAAAATCCAATTCCTCCTTCGCCTCGCCTCTCCGCGGCGCACGGCTCCTCTTCACCACTCGAGTCCTCGCTTGCTTGCCTTGGCACTGGCCAGCAAGCTCTCGTCTTAGCTACTTTTGATACCCCTAGTCGTCTGTTTTTTTTATCCGTTTGTTGTCTTGGTCATCTAGCGTCGATCATCGCACTAAACAACGCACTATCATACGAACCAACGCACGAACAATCCCGTCTCGAAGTTTCGACACTGCAAAACGATCTTCAATTCAATAACTATAAGCACTGCTTGTTTTTCACTCTGGACTCTACAAAAAGCACGATTCTCACTACTCACATGGTATAAGTAACAACGCACGACAACGACAACGACAACGACAACGACAACGACAACGACAACGACAACGATGATGACGACGACGACGACGACGATGACGACAGGTACGTGAACTCGGACGTTCTTCCGGGGAAAAAGCACGTGACTGTCACGTCGGCGTTGTTTCGACGTACCGCTGGCGATGCTGCCGTTTTCTGCCGAACACACAAGCCATCATCATTCTCGGTTTCTTCAGTTAAAAACTGCAACTCTTACAATCCTTATTGTAAAAGGATTACGCTCCAGTCTGAATTGTACACCTGCTTTGTTTTGCCGCTGTTGCGTTGCTAGTCACTCACTGAGGAACAATATAGCTATGTGGCGTTACACGGCGGCACTCGGCGTTAGTAGATTGGCGTGATGGTGTATTGGTTTACTGTCGGTGCAAAAATCAGTCGCCGCAGGGAATGCGCCGAGCTGGGCCGATCCTCCAATGCGGCTTCATCCCTCAATGCTAGCGGTCGCCGCTCTCAGCGCAGGTATACGAATGTAATGCGAGAGACGCTCTTCTCTTTCACTGCAAGCGGTGGACGAGACAAGCGCAGCAGCTCCCTTGAAAATCGAGCGGATCCACTGTGTCTATGATGCCTGCGTGAACCGATCGCTAATTTCTTTCCAAGCGGCAAATATCGCGACTCCACATATCAGGAAGATTATATACTCGGGAGTGTACAACAGTACACACAAGTTAACAGAGGAGCGACCGAATCGCGAGCTGCACACTCCTCGGTGGCGGTCGCATAACTACTGCGGAGCCAAGTGGCTTGGCGGCGCTGGCGTCGGACGAGAAAGAGAGAGAGAGCGAGTGAGAGACGCGAACAGCGAGCGCCGAGCTGACGCCAATGAGTTCTCCGTCTCTCTCTCTCTCTCTCTCTCTCTCTCTCTCTCTCTCTCTCTGGCGCTCTCGCTCCGCGCCTACAGTGGCGTAGACGCCGAGGGACCAGAAAAGAGCGACGCGCCAGCCAGCGCGCGCATCTCGAAGGGGAGAGAACAGCCAGAGCGAGTACAGCTGAAACAGCCACGACGACGACGACGTTGTTGTCCACCTCGTAGACTACTACTCGTCAATCTACGTATGCCCGAACCCATTCTTCTTGCCTCTGCTTTCTTTTGCGAGCATACTATTTTTTGTATTCTAGGTCTTCTTTACTTTTCTTTTTTTTTTTTGCTTGCTTGCTTGCTTGCTTGCTTGCTTGCTTTCTCGACGACGTTTTGTGGGGCACGGTTCGTTCGCTTGATTTTTCTTCTTGAGCTGACTAACTGCGAAATTCCTAGGCAACTCTGATCAATTATTTTATGAGAGCTAGATGTACAATGCTCATACAATATTCTCGTTTTAGTACAAGTCATATAGTAGTATACCAGAATGAAAACTAAAAAAATTTTATTGTATCCGAGTTTTCATGTTTAATTTTACTATTAATTTTTTTGATTAAATAAGTATAAAATTCGAACTGTTATTTGGTTTAATGTTACTGTTTAGAAATATGTAATGAATTAAGAAATAATGTCATGTTGTTTAATTACTTTAAAATATAAAAACGAAAAGAAGGATTTTTCAAAGAATAAACTAATTGACTACTTGTACAACTATATAATTGCAATTAATTCGGAAATTCACCAAGATTTTGCTTTTTTTCGCGACAGCGCAATAGAATACTAACGAAAGCTAATTAAATTTTTTTTTCGTCCATTAGCTCCGTAGAAGAAATAATAAATGTTTCTTTCCAGGGGTTTTTTCTATTTCATACTCCTACTTCGATTCCGACTCGTTAATCTCTCTCTCTCTCTCTCTGCAAGTGCGTCCCCTCATAACCGTCGTCCTTCTCTCTCTCTCTCTCTCTCTCTCTCTCTTAGCATCCTCTCTTCCTTCCGCCCTTTCCGTCTTGTCCTCCTCTACCCCTTGCAGAGCCGCTAGCCCCCCTCCGACTCTTACTCTCTTGCTTCTGTCTCTCTCGAGGGACGTGGCGTTAACCTATTTTTTCCCAGAGACACGAGCGCTCGCGGTGGATGACGCTCGTGCCAGAAGAGCGGAATCGAGACAGGAGATTTTGGTCTACACGCAAATAGGTAAAACAGGGAAAGAGAGAGAAAGGTCAGATCGACGGCTCTCCTCTCGGAAAATTCCAGAGCTATACTGTTCATGATAGTAACAAAAGTGTGATCGACGTTATGGTACCCTCATAAGCACCCCGGAAAATGCCTGTCCTGTGGGCAAATTTATTTGTATATGTTTCCGTTTTTCTCCGCTTGCATCAGCCCCTACATTCGCACTTTTTCTTGCATGAAACCAACCAAACAAAGCCTACCAGCCCAGCATACAGATTTGGTTTAAACTAGATATTGATACTCTTACCTGGAACAAAGAGAAAGAGAGAGGGGGGGAGACAGAAATATCGTTAAAATGAAATACTATTTACGAATAAATACAAGCTTGCGTAATAACTAGGTAATCCTTCGAATATTGCGTGGTCGATTTCTTTGTAACATCAATTACTTTTGCGTCTGTCATTGTTCGCAGTGCCTTTGACAAACAAGCGATTATATCGACAAAAACGTATGATTGCGTATTCCGTTACAGTAGAATCATTGGAATTGCATCAATCTATGCGACTGGAAAACACAAGTTAAATAAGATGAATCTTGTCCGAAAGTTAATCGTAAAAAAAGTTAATTGTTTACTTGCTCACGGTTCTAGGCTTAAGCTTTTACGAAAGCTTGCTAAAATGATTTGCCAAACCAAACCAATTAACCCATAATGAGACACGTAGGGACCAACGCACATCATCTCATTATACTATAGTTTTACCATTTCTCGTCATACATATTTTTTTAGACAAAATCTTTTCAATACACGAAACTGACTTAATAATTTTTGTATTCTAATACATACATTAATTTAATTCAAGGATAAAAATGATTGGAACTTCGATCATAGTTCATTATTCATTGATCTAATTACTTTTCAGAGCAAAAACGCAGTAGCTAAATAATTACTTATTCAATTTTAAACAGTGATTCATACATGATAATAGAGTAAGTACTTTATGTTCAATTGTGATTGATCTATGCCATCGATGAAACAAGAAATAAAAAAGACAACATTTTTAACATTGACTGAAATAATCAATAATTTATACGTAGAACATTGGACACTAATTGTCAGATTCTATTAAATGAAAGGATGTTATCGACCTAACCTAAGAAAAATTCAATTAATAAATTCTTTAATAATTTTAATAATTTGTAACAGATTTTTTAAACCGATTATCTCGTATATCAACACTTTCTGAAACTATATATGGAAAAGAAAAATGCACATTGAAGTAATAAAAAAGATATCTTCGTAAAATAGACCATATCGATGTATTTCAGGGGCAAAAACTCGAAATAATAACCTAATATCTGAACAACTGAATCTATATAAGATTATTTAACATACTTATTTCTGCCATTAACACAGCAATTTAATCAACCTCCTTATGGGGCTACGAGATGATATGGTACGTCTACTTTTTACAAATTCTAACAAGCATGCCCATGGAAGAACGTCAAGAATCTTAGAAACCCGTAAAAATTGAAATAATTAATCGGTATACAAACGTAATCAACTTTGTCACGTCTATTGTTAACAAAAAAGACAAGTTGAAGAAACTTGTGCGATAAATTGATACCGACAGGTATTTACAGGTTTACATACGCAACTCGTACACTTGTTTTTTGTAGTAATCGCGACATGCACATTTCTGAGTAAATTATAGAATTTTGAACAATATCTCGGACAAGATTGTTCATCAATTTATAATCAATCACTCAACGGCAAAGAAACGGTGCTTTGGTACACACTGTTATATAAGAAGAGAAAAAATGTATTTGTATTGAACGTTAAAAAATTTTTCACCTTAAAGAGACCTTCACGTTAAGCCATGATCTAGCACTAAATTTTTTAAGTTTTCTCAATTGTGATAAACAAACAAGCTATAATTTTTGATAAATCGCAGACCCTATGAGTCTTCGTCTCGCTTGTCAAACACGTGCTATGAGCTTGCCAATTACCCGACCGTGATGCGTATACTATTTTTAATTAAAATTATTTAAACATTATTTTGAATTACCTCGGCTTCGCGTTGATTATCAATTCGTGATATGGACTTATCAATACTTTGATAATTCCATACGTACCAGCCTGGGTACGTAATCTACTATTTCGTTTTTTTTTTAAATAAAATGTCACGTAAACGGTAAGTTCATAGGGCCTATGATTGAAATTTGTACACTTATAACGAAGAAAATTGTAGTATATTTAGAGTGCTTTAAAATGAAAAAAGTTGTACAGCAATATCAGTATTAGAATGTTTAGATGATGATTAAGAAAACTCTAAATATTTACTCTAAATATTATTGGTCCCCTTAAGGGTAGTCATTTTGTATGTAAAGCATCAAGTTAAACTTCTTCATTTTAAAGAAAACAAATCGGTTCTTCAAAGTCTAAAACTGCTACGACGAAGTCGTCATTTAACATAGAGTGACGAAAAATTTCGACAGCCGACTGTCAAAATAGAAAACTACCGATTTTCGGGAGGAGTGGCGTGGAAAGAGCGAAGATTAAATCGTTAGTTTGACAAGTGCGGCATCGCATCCTGGCAGCAGTAGCACAAAAAGCCGACACCTGTTTTCTCGAAAGTTACTGTGCTGTCAGCAACGCTGGCTCGGTGTAAATATACAGTGGAGACTGAAACGTGACCGTAATAATTTGCCGCCGGGTCGTTTCGCTCTATCTTTTTCTCAAATATTGAAAGACAAGCTCATAGAGAGTCTCAGGGCCCAGGGGTCACGAAAAACCCATGATGCATTCCATGTCAACTGTGAAGACACGAGACTGCGTCGTTCAGCCTGTCAGTTTTTCGTGACTGCGGTTCGGGTAGCGAACTAATCACGACGACAATCAATACAGATGATCGTTTTGCTTCAGAAGGGATGTATGCATGCGTGTGGTCCACAATTTCTAAAAGGTTTTCAAAGGTTTTGCCGATTCGCCCTTGTCACGATAGACAGCTATATCCTTCATCAACTTTTTATTAAAAACTCATTTGACTTCGTCTTCTGGATAGTAAAGAAATTTCAACCGTTACAAAATGCAAGTTAACTTCCACTTGGGCTTCCTGTTCTTTCGAACTGCTCGTAAATGACTTATGATTTATGCTACGAGTAAACGTATTATTCAAGTTAATCAACATCAGAATCTAAACGAGTAATAATTTATATGAACGATACCGTTTCAAAATTATTGTGAACTTGACTCTTCAAGATTTACAAGTAGGAACTTTAATAACGATATATTAACATGAACAAAAATCTTTTCAAACGTATCTTCATGTATAGTAATATGTGTAATATTCCCTTTCAATTCACTTTAAATAAAATTTTGCGAATATTTGTTAAATAAAACGATAATCTCATAATAATTAACAAGATACCGTTTAATAAAATATCGCTCCTATTGATTGTCTTCGATTCAACATAGACACCTTATGTAAATTATACTAATTCCTCGATTCTTGCACGTGAATTTGCAAACGAAGATTATTAAGACAACAGCATCCAAAAGAGAAGTGTGCTCAGATAACTAGAAATGCATATATTTATAGAGCTTCAACGAGATCTAGCCTCGTTTTAGAGCTGTCGTCGAGGACAGACAAGTAGCAGCACGGAGAGAAGAAAGAAGAGGAGTAGGAGGAGGAGGTAGAGAGGAAAAAAAGAAAGTCGATTGTGCAGGTTAGCAGTGCGCGTGAAACAAGTGCGTGTAGGTCGTTGGCCTATAAACTATGCCCTTCCCCTCATAGCTATACGTACGAGAGCTTCTCGAGACACACACACACTGCACTCGGCTATATAGTCGCGGACGATAACGAGGAGCGTGTGACGATAATGACGGCGAAAGCGTAGCAGAGAGAGAGAGAGAGAGAGAGAGAGAGAGAGAGAGAGAAGAGCTTTGCACGCGCACGCCGCGCGTCGATCGCAGTGGCTAATAATGCTAACCCACATTTTAACACACCGAGCCGTGCGCTGCTCGTAGACCGCGACAATCTATTCTCGCGCACTAGTTAATTTTGGATATGGTCTTTTCGCGCTCTTTGCGCGCCCGACGCCGCGAGAGATCGCCGAGAGAAAAAGGGGCGACATAGTTTCGTCAATTATTGAGAGCTGTCTCGTGAAAAAAAAAAAAAAAAAACGGAAAAAAAAAAATTTTTTTCAGCAACGGCTGAATCATAGATGTTTTAATCAAGTAAAGTTTGCTCGTGTTGGCGCTGCAACGCGGTCCCTCTGCGTTATGTTTCTCGTGCTCTTCGCGCAGACTCCGCCAGGCTGAAACTTTAATCAAAGCGCGCCCGCCCCGCAGCCCACTTTCGTGCACTTGCATTTCGCCTATTCCCAGTATTTTGCGGCCCACGCGTACCATCCCTTTCCGCCGATATGCGCCGAACGCACACACGCGACTGTCCCAATCAATGGTTGGTTTTTGTTTTTATTTTCGTCGACAACGACTGTTTCTCATGATCGTAAACAGAGTAAAAGCTTCGGGAAAGTGCGTTCGCGTGTAAAATGAGACATAATTAGTTGGCATTTGGGGCTCAAGTATGACTGATGTTTGGAACGCGCGATGCGTAAGTCGGCTGATTTGGTATCTGCGGTGTGTTGAAAAACGCGCGTGTCGAGAAGCCGATCACTCGAGGGGCAAGAAGGAAAAACCTGAACCGGATAGAAAAACTGGCAGAGGGCACGAGCGAGCCAGAGAGTGGCAGCCAAAACACTCGACGCCCACACAATTGGACGCACGCATCTTTGTGAAAGCGAGGCAGCAACAGCAGCAGCAGCGGCGGCGTCGTGACGCACAGGAGCCCTCGCCGAGCGGAGAGCGAAGGCGCACAGCAGGTAAGGCATCGGAGGCGAGGGAGAGGTCCGACAGGTATAGAGCGTATCGCTTGGGATGAAGAAAGCAGAGGGGCAGATGGCCCCAAACACAAAGCCAAGCGAATTCCAAGTACACAGCGTCGGAAGGAGAGCCGAGTCTAGGCTGCAGGCAGTCACCACGACGACCGGAGAGAAAAGAGAGACGTATACTTCTTAAAAGGCGATCCTCGAGTTTTTCCCGCGCGAGCGAGAAAACTCAAGGGCGCTCTCTCTTTTGGCCGAATTACGTCCTTGGACGAATTTCCCTCGCCGCGTCTCCGACATCTTTCTTTCTCCCCGTGCGCTCTCTGCTTTCGCGATTTTTCATTCGATTGTAACGCGAGAGCCAAGCGTCACAGACGCATCGGTGAAAGCTTACTCAAAGTATCATTTTTCGTTGCTGTTCGTTTCAATGGTAAACTCATTACGTCGGCATTACGAGAGCGACCGACAATTGGATAGCTCGCTCGACGGGTGCGCATTAACGTTGGCCGGTTTCGCGTATTGCACACGGCAAATCCGACTGGATAAATAACAACGCGAGCGACGCCACCATCGGGACGAGCCGGCTTTGAGCGAGCGTCAAAGTTGGCGAGCAGATCGGGCGCTCGCGTGCTCGCTGGCCAATCCGAGTGCCGGTCGTCTCCGCCCGACGTGCACGCGCGCCGCGAGCCCGCAGCGTCGCCGCCAAAGGCCCGCAAGGCGTCGGCCCGCGGGGCGCGACACTCGACGCGTCTGCTCCTGATAAATATTCAAGCGCGCGAGTGCATCAGCCCGTCGGCGCTCGAGTCGCGGCGCCTGCTGAATTTCAATTAGCCGCCGAAAAGAGGCAGCCGAGCGCGCGAATAACAATCCCGGCCCGAGGAATAAATAAAGGTCGGCCGCGCGGTCGGGACTGCGAGAGTTCACCGATATACGCGTATGAGCTCTCTATCTCTCTCTCTCTCTCCCGCGAGCGCGACCGGCCCAGACTACCAAGAATTCCCCGAGACCATTAATCTGCTCGGAGAGCTGCCACTGCTGCGACACCCAACTTGTTTTCGTCTCTCGCTATAGCTGCGCCGCCTTTTTCCGTCTCTCTGTCTCTCTCTCTTCCCTTGCGCGCGCGCTCATAGCCACACTTTCGCCCTGGCGCTGCTGCTGTTCCTTTATCTTGTTCTCGCTCTTGCGCTTTTAAAAGACGCTTTGAGCTTGACAAGCCCCGAGTACAAGCAAGCTCTGCCGCTGCCCCCGGGGATTCCCTTAAGCGTCGATAAGAGAATCCGACGCCTTCTTCTCCCGTCCGCGCTCTCCGAGCAATGACGATCCTTAATCAATTGTTCGCAATGCACAGCCTCTGGCGTAATCAGCCTGCAATAGGCAGCTCGTCTCGGCTCCGCGCGTCGCATTTATCTTTCTCGGAGTCGGCCGCGCGTCGCCGAGACGCGGAGGACGACGGGGGCCGCGCTCGCTTCGCACCGGTTCCAGCGCCACGATGGGAAAAGAGCGCAGCGCCACACGAAAATCGGCCGAGCGCCGCGCGCGCGCGCGGTTGCCGCCCCGCAGGCGCGACTTTCTTCGCGAGCCGAGCGAATCCGTTCGAATTCCGTCTCTCTTCAAAATACTACGCATACTTGGTTGCGCGCCGAGCAACGTTTCGGGAGCCAGCAACGCGCGAATCATTTGCAGCGTTAATGCGGAGTCTGCGTGGATGCGGGTGCGATGCGCATTGCGTTCGTGCGTGCGAGTGAGAGGAAGGGCGGAGGCCGGTGTCGCCGAGTGATTTATCGATTGTTTCGGCCCCGGCGAAAAGCAGAGAGAGCGCATACGGAAAATGGGTCGACGCGATGGGCAGCAACTTTCGTTCGGAGATCAGCTTCGCGTGTCTGTAGGTAGCCAATGCTCGGCAGCCAAAACGCCAACGCGATCGTTGTCGAGGAGCGCGCGAAAGATGAACGACGGCTACTTTGCATAATCCTACAACAATCGCTGACGAGGACACGAGCGAGGAACGAGTAGCGCACATCGCTTTCGGGGCCATTTAAATCGGACCAAAACCACGACGGCGTTAGGAGAGAAAGGCGAGGCCGGCGTGCGGCCGCGGCACCGAGCTCCAGGAGAACAATTAGAGGCTGAATATAAAGACGAGTGTGGCAGAGCGAGAGAGAGAGAGAGAGAGAGAGAGAGAGAGAGAGAGAGAGAGAGAGAGAGAGAGAGAGAGAGCGCGCGCGCGCGCGCAGCAGAGCAGCGCTTGGAGGGAGAAGTCACAGTCGAGCGCGCTCGCGCGCGTGTGTGATTTCGGTCACGCCGCGCGCCTGTACGTTGACCCCCGTACGCGCGCGCGCCAAGAACAAGACCCACGGAACATTTACTCAGCGCGCGCGCGGATACAACGCGCCCTCTCGCTTCTTCGCATTAGGCCAAAGCAGAAATCTGGCCCAGAAAAGCGAACGGGCGATTCACGGCAGTGCGCCGCAGAGCGACGAGCTCTGATCCGTTCGAATATCCATTTCGATCGATACGCGCGCCTTCGGCCGTACTTTGGCTGGTTCGCGCCTCGCACTGCCAGCCTACATTATAGTACTTTGCACGTATCCTCGCCGACTCTATTATCATCGGCGCTTTCGCGATCACTTATTCGTGGATGCACGCGACGGACCGCTTTGTTCGTGCACATTTCAATACTGACGATCTCTCCATCTCATTTTTAATTGTCTCCGCGAGACAATTAAAATTGAGAAAGGCAGTTGGTATGGAATTTTCCAGGCGCAATTGGCGAGGCGCGGAAGGGAAAAGCACGCGGGAAAGCGAGACGGAGAATGAAAATAGAGAATCGAGAGAGAAGGCGAAGGACTGCACACGGCTAAAAAGAAAGATGGAGGTAAAAAAAGGAGCAAAAGAGTGCGGAAGAAGCGAGGAGAGAGAGAGAGAGCGCGCGAAAACGAGTGATAAAAGTGGGAGAAGGAGCGAGGTCTTCACCTTGCAGGCTTTCGAACTACATCTCGCAGCGCGCCGACTATGAAAGCGTCAAACCGAGAGAATGATTATCGTTTTGGTCTACATTTGAGTTTCTAATATAAGTTATAAATAAAGACCGCTTCATTAGCCTCATCGACGCGTTCGTAATTATATAGAGATTTCCGACGCGTCCTAGATTTTATGATGCCTACGTTAGCCGCGGTCGCGCGCATATAAAAGATCGAGTAATTTGCCAGCGCGGAGATAAAATATAGACCGATAAAATAGCGCGCGCGTATATCGCAAATTAACAATTTGGCCGTCGCCGTCGACCCCGCGTCGACGGAGAGTCTTATCGCGAGTGCGCGCGCGCGCGGCCGCAATAATACGCCGTATAAAAAGGTTCTGCGTGCAAAGTGAATGATACCGGCGATAAAGGACCTCGCGGCGCGCTCGCGCCTGTGTACGAACCTTAGACTCGGCAGTGGCTGCTGGCGGTCATACGCCATCTCTCTCTCGTCGCCGTCATAAAATCGCGCGTTTTACGGTCGTAACACATACGGCTTTCGTAATGCCCGCTGCTGCCCCGGTTCTTGATTATTTTCGCTCGCTTGATTGCCTAGAATTGCGCGCGCGCGCCCTCGGGTACGATTCTTCCGCGAAATCGACCGAGCGGGCCCGCCGCGAGCGAGGAGCTCGTGGCCGGGATGGAAAAGAAACGACGAGCCGCATAACTCCGGTGAAACGTTGGACACCGAGTGTGCCTGCGAACGGGACGCGTCGATCTGGCTTTATCGCCGGCGAGCTTCTTGCTTTTCGTTTGCTCCGCCGCGCGTCGATTATACGTTATATCGCGCCTGCCCGTCCGGCCGCCATTTTAACACTTATATCTCCATTGATTAATTAACGAATATTTTACACTTTTATTTGACGTGCAATTATTGATCAGCTAGCAAGCTTCAATTCAATTTCTCTGCGACTACGTTCATTCTGCTCTACGGGCGCGGCATGCATTAACTAAAAAGAACGAGCAAATAATTCATCAAGCTCTCGTGTCGTCAGCTGACGAGAATGCACCTTTATTAACGCTCTAGCCTCGGATTATAGAAATTCGATAGAGCTTGTAAATTTTGAAAAAACAAAAAAAAAAGATTATCTTCGATCGCGAAATGAAGACCTCGAAAACACACGTTTCCAGCAGGAAATCATGAAAACAAAGAAATATTTCATCCCGCAAGTGTTTATCGCGTGTGCGCGTGATATACCTCTGCTCATCTAAATTTCTAAGTAAAAATACCAAAAGTCTTCTACGGCCAGGAGCACGTAGTTAAGGCGATAGAACCGTAAGTGATGTCCGAATAAATTACATGGATCATAACGCGAAAAAAATGCTTCCAAGCCTAACGCAAGACCCCCGCCGCATCCCTGCGGGTTCTCTCTCTTTCTCTCTCTTATATTAAGTAACAATGATGAAGTGCGTAAACGCGCAGCAAGCCAGGCTTCGCCTCTCTTTATTAAAATTCATTGATTTCGTTATTAAGCGCAGAGCCTCCTTTCAAACCGTGCGCTAACCATCTCTCTATATTTTCTTTTTTAAAAAAAACTTCTTAATTAATGGTCTGGATTATTATGAAGTGGTTAGACATTGAAAGATTCAGCTAATAGATCGCCTATTAAGTTGTTTTATGAAAAATTGCCTGGCTTAATGAGTTTCGTTGTATATTCAACAATTTTTCAATTGGATTGTTTCATACCGCGTTAACTTCCCATTAATTAGCATTATTCATTTGTTTTTTCTTTGCAATAGACAATTTCGCTAGTTAATGTTATATACATTACCATTTCTATACAAAGTTGTGGGATAATTTAGTGTATGGGTATTTTTACTGTAGATTTGTAGTTACGTTATTATTGGAACTGCGAGACTGATTTTTCTCAGCCACTTTTTACAGTGAATATGACAGAAATTCAAAATACATTTTTGCGACCTGTTATTGAAATAACATAATTATGCATCAAAATATTATAAGCTTCTATATGTCCTCTATATAGACTACATGATATAAGACAATTAATATTTAAATAGCAATAATGTTGCACACAAAAGTTGTAATTTTAACAATCACAAACAATCCGCTTGGTGTAGTCTTACGTAAAGTTCTATCATACTTATTGAAATTTCTTAAGGTACTGATATTTTATAATATTGAGATTTATAAACAAATAGTAGTTATACAATTTTATAAATAATGAATTGATGTTCAATTTCAAGCTTACCAAAGCGATAGGTTTCCGATTAACGAGCAGTATAAGAATGAACTACATACCTGAAACAAGAAAATACATTTGTTAATATTTAAATGGATTCAGCAATAACATGGCTAATTTATACTTCTATAAATAATATAAGCTACATATTTAATTCAAACTTGAGATAAAATTTAAAAGTTTATTGAATATATTTGATTCAATAGATGAACATTGTACATTTTTAACGAGCAACTGTCTAGTCACTATAAACTTAGTAATGGTATAGTTAAACTCAATTTGCTCTAGACGAGAATATATTCATTTTTAAATCCATAAAATGAATGTACCTCACAGATCAATATTGAGCATATTAACTTAACGGAAATAACCAACGGCCTTCGTCTTATCATTGTGCTTTTCCTTGGAGTCAAGAAATATGCTATCGAGCCTACCTGGATTCGAGAAATCAAAAGATTTGAGGCCCGATTGACGCCCCGTTTACGACAAAATCCCATAAGTGCATGGCCACAAAGAGAAAGAACTAAGAAGCCAGAACGCTGCATCTGTCGAGTCTACACCCCCGTCGTTTCGTTCTCTCACGTGCTAAACGCTCGTGCGTGCCACGATGTTAATTAATTGGCGCGTAATTAAAAAAACGTCTCTCTTTCTCTCTGCGTCGACACGCGAGAAGCCGACTCGGCGCTGCCGTTGCGCCACGCAGTGGGGGAGGCGCCTTCGCGTGGCAAGCCTTATCAGTAGTATTATGGACGAGGGACAAGCGTAAGAAGTCGAATATCCAACCTTTATATTTTCCGAGCCTCGACCAAATGCGTGCCGAGTAGATATGACATATTTTGTCACGTTCTATTCTACATAATCTGTTATATTGCTTTTAAAAGGTAATTCCAAAAAAGAGCAATGAAAAGCTGGATTGAAACGAAATATTTTTCGTTTGATTAATCAAGCGAATTTCCAATGAACTCTCAACTCCCTATTTTCCTTTTTTTCCTATTTTTTTATTAATCAAACACAGGGAATTAATACCGGTATGGGTTCATCTGTTTTTTTTTTTTTAAATTCAGAGCAAATTTATGAACAATGCACTGGCAGTAATGCTTTAACAAGACTTTTGCAATTGACATTTCGAATTTTTTGACAAAAAAAAATAAAATGAAACTGTGAGAGACGCAGCGTGCAGCACTTACTTTTTTTCCCGTCAAATCGCCTCAGCCAAATTACAGGGAATGATTAGCAAGCCGTCGTCAAAGGTGCCAAGCGCACGCACAAACCGCTCGAGAGCCGACTGGCGAAAGAGTTTGGTTCTGGCGCGGAGTCCGCAAGCTTCACATTTCACGGTACTTACGAGGACAATTTATTAGCTGCGACTTAGCTAGGCCAAGACACGCGTGTCTATGTTTAACCGAGCCAGTCTTGCTTGCCTGATCAGAGTGCTTGATTTCTTATTTAAGGCGCCTTTCGGTATTAACTGCTGCCTTCTGCGAGTACAGTTTTGTACTCTCGAAACAGACTGTCATTTACTTTTTAAATCGTTGTCCCAAGCAACCAATATGGAACCTTCAGCTCACGTCATAATTATAAAAGTTCTGTAGACTTAAGCAAGCTATGAAAAGCTCAGCAAGTGTGCACTTTAATTCACACAAACGTCTTCTTGACCTGCAAGTTTAAACAGTTACAGCAGGTCGTCATTGTCATAGTCTGGACGAAAGGAGCCCACGATGTTTCTTTTATGAGCTGGGGACAAGTGCGATCCTTTGTCTCCTTTGGGAGCTTAGATATATGCGTGTGTGTGTGTGTGTGTACACACGGGTGCGCACACACACACACACACACCTGAAGTTCGTGGGGCAAGTAGTAGTAGCGACCAAGACCAAAATGAGATTGCGGACACTGGACATTTGGTCTACGAGGCCAGCCAGCTTCCTCCTTCGTTCAGCCCGCGGCCGACAATCCGATCTAACCCTCGACACTACTCTAATTTCGTTACACGGCTGGCATAATGGACTTGTGCGAACTTTACAATCTGAATCTTTTTTGCTATAGATCGAATCTTTTTGTTCGTACCCAACCCCGTTTCACAATTTATTAAGTTTCTTATCGATACTTTCGATGTACAACGTGTTTTTAGTCTATTTAAATATCAATTATTGCAATATTACTTTGATCTATCACTAGTTAGATTCAATTAAAAATATGATTGAGTGAAGTAAAACATCCAGTTTTGATAGAACACCAATAAAAACGTTTTATTTCTTTAAAAAGAGAGTTAATTTTGATTTTCCACTGAAATTGGCCACAAGGATCTAATCTTCGGAGAAAAAGGACTTTTCATTTGCGCGTTCAAATCGCTTCCCAGTAAGCTGATTAATGAAGTTAAATCGAGAAAATAATTCCCGCGGTGGTGCTTCCTGGATTAACGAAAAAAATTAGAGAGCTCGAAAATTAGACTCCTTTCCTCAATGCGCAAATTCAATTTACACACATGACGAGCGTTGTGAAATTTGTAACTAATGGTTACGCGCCTCTCAACGGTGCTACCTACCCCAGCGGCGCAAAGCCGGATTAAAATCAACCCAGCTACATCTCTGCACGCACGGCATGCACGCCGGACTATCCGCCGAGAGCTTGCAGCGCACCGAAAAATATTTTTCCACGGCCATTCGAATTAGTTCAATTTCAAGTTGCACGATTACGTTGCGGGTCAGCTAATAGCCGTAGCTTGGCATCAAGCGCAACGGAGACGACAAAAGTTATGCGCTAATCGATTAATGTGACATGTCTTGCTCCTTCGGCAATTAAGTAATTTTCTATCATTAAAAGTTGTTGTAATGCAAAGTAAAAATTAAGAAATTGACCTCGAGTCTGCTGGCTACTCTCTTTTCTTCTTCTTCTTCTTCAGCTCAAGTTTGTACTTTAAAAGTAAAAAGTTACGAAGCAAGATTGAGCAGAAAGGGACAACTTTGATAATTGAAGTTTTTGAGAAACAAACTTTTTCGTATAGCTCGCTCCTCTGAATTCGTTTCTATAGAAAAGTTTTACTCGCGCGCGCCATAAAATAAGTATAAATAAATTGTATTCGATGTTTTCGGCAAGTTTAGAACTGTGCGTGTGCACAGGACGAGTGAAAGCCTGCGTGCAATCGTCTGTAAGTGCGAGAGGAACCCGTCGTAGGCTGAAATTTTTTTCCGGGAATACTCGACGACGAAGAAATCACAGAGATGACCTTTGCCAAGTAAGCTTGACGTGTACGCGTGAACACGGGACGTAAGAAAGGTAGGGGCTACCTAGGGCGAAAGCGGCAGCGGCAGCGGTGGCAGAAGAGACCGGGAATCGGGTGAAAGGCAGCTTGCGAGGTTGAGAGCCGCTGACGGGCGCGCTGCGCTCGAGCGAGCGGCTAGAAGGGGGTGGGAGAGAGAGAGAGAGAGAGAGAGACAGGAATGGAGGAGGAGTTGGTGCCAGGGTAGGTTTTGATCAATATCTCGCCCCCACCCTGCACACCATGCAACCAGCCACCCCCGCGCGCTCCGCTCTCTTTCTCTCTCTCTCTCTGGCTCGCGCTCCACTCGCTGAAAGGGGGAGAGTGAGACACCCCCATAGCTTGACCACTATGAATAAGCACGCGCTGATCCCGACGCATTTAATGCACGAAAACTTTGCCAGTGCCGTTGCATGACTTCGACCTCATTGGTTCCCGGGGACAAGTCTTCTTAGCCACACGCGCAGCAGCAGACAAGTATCATTGCAAGTTTTACTGCTGGGTCGATGACCAGAGCCAGCGCCGCCGCCGCCGCCGCCGCCGCCGCTCATGTACAAAAAAATATATATATGTATAAGCTATCGCGATTGCAGCGCCCTCCACTACACGCTTTTTTCCGATGTTGTTTTGTTTTCCTTGGGCGGTGGCGGTGACAAGAAGGGTGCAAAAGGCTTTTGCGGTGAATTCATGAATAGTGAGGTTTGTTTGACTCGGTCTAATGAATAAACGATTAGCTCTTTAGCTCCTTGTTTTGGGAATTAAAGCCAGTTAAGTTTCCAAGACGAGGCAAGTGGGTTAATTGCGACAACGCCTGGTTTCGCCGCCAACCCCCTTGCTTTTTACGGCGAATCTTGCCGATTAACAATGCCACCGCTGGCGTACGCGTAAAACTGCTCTCGCTTCCTGTCAAGTCTGTTGTGATCTTCGTCACGCTAATGTCAATCGCTGTCTTCCGATTTTCTTGCTTTTTTGCGATACAATAGCTACTTTGTCTTTTGTTCGATCGACCCAATTCCCTTCTGCTTTTTTTATACCCTACGGATAATTGATTTCCGTTTCTTTTATTCGTCTGTGGGCCTTTTTTGTGATTAGCGGTCTCTTCCAACACTAGACGACAAGAGCCATTTCTTTAAGAATAATAGCTCGTCTCGGCAGTTTTTTCTGCCAGGTTCCTCCAGACTGTTTCCTGCTCGTGTGTTCAATAAGTTGCGATTGATCACATCTTACGTTGGTTCTCGTTATTACAAAAGGCGAGCTTGTTGACTTTACAGGTAGGCCGCTAGCATCGCTCGCAAGCTCTCCTAACTAACTAGCAAGGGATTTACTGGCCAAGTACGAGACCAGCCAAACTCAACGGTCAGCTTACTTTACTCTCGAGCTGTTTTTTTTTTTCTGCGAGGGCCAATTCACTTTGATCCGGTGCACAGATGCTACATCCTGAAGACAAATTCAGCAAACAGAAAGCTATACGGGTAGATGTGGACAAAAGAGTAAATTCCAATTCGGTCTTTCCGGCATCCTAACTTCTTATACAACTCTGCTTCTTGTGCGCGCAAGGAGAGAGTGAGAGCGCGCGCGAGAAACAGCAGTACAAGTCAAAAGACAAGGCGAGGAGAGAGAGAGAGAGAGAGAGAGAGAGAGAGAGAGAGAGAGAGAGAGAGAGAGAGAGAGAAAGCTTGCAGCTGTAAGACAGGACAATGCCCCTGGGACGTTTCCTCGATTTCGTCACTCCTTTCGTCAAGCTCTTGCGCGAACTTTATCAACTTAGTTGGCTTGTTTCTCGCTTTGATCTTTTATCTTTAGCTCTTTTACGTGCCCCCCCCGCACTTCATTGTTTCTTTATTAATTTGTCACTTTCTACTTCTTCCTTCGATCCCAGTAGCACGTTTTGCAGATGGAACCACCGACACTTTCAAACTTTGTCTTTCTCTTGATCAATTGTGCAGGTGACTAACTGTACGGGCATACGTAAAATTGAACTCTGAATAAACCAGTACAAATTTAGCAGCTTTAGAAACGACTTGAATCTTATTATTTCAGATACTATCCTTTCTCCGCCGTAAAGAAAACGGTCATTCAAACATTTCATTTATATTTGCTTCTATGCCCAAAGTCTTCCCGTAAAAACACAACGTATAAGTTACCAAATTTTACAAAACCTTCTGGAAATAAAACGTAGAATAACATAAATATTTTAGTTCTTCGGGCACAGTCAGTCAACAATTGCTCGCTCATTTCTTCGTTAAATAAGCACTTGCGTTTACTTTTTTTCAATGAAATCAATACGAAACCAAAGGATTTCCGTGCCAAATAATTCAGCTCAATTTCGATTTGATTACATAGAAAATTTTTGTTAGATGTATTTTCAAATTTGATCGACATATCGAGTAGTCAAAAGAGAATGAGGAACTTTTAAGAGACTTAATCCTATGTGTACACACTTTCACGTGCACGAGCCAGGAGTTTTCGGAAGTTAGCTCGCGGCTTCCGCGTGCGCTCATTCGAATGTTCCGGCGTACAAGTTCGTTCGCTTGCGGCTGGGACGAAGCTTCGAGCAATTGGATAAATTAGCAAGTCCTAATTTGCGGCACTCTGAGCGATTTGCTATCGAAAAAAAAGGTACATCGTTCGATTATCATTTTTCACAAATCAATCGCACATCACTGTATTTTGTAGAAATATATGGCTCTGTCGACAACAGATCTGTTTCTACATATCTCGTAATATTGTAGTTTTTCAAACGATCCATGCATAAATTGAACGTGGTGAATAATTTAAGATAACCGGATGGACGAATGAAAAGTAAAATAGTCTTACCAACATCGCAGGAAAAAATACAATTCTTTTTATAGAATAATCGGTACTGTAGATTTTCTCGCAAAAAAGAAGGGATGAAGACATACCAATTGAAAAAAATGTGTCTTATTTACAATCGCATCATTTTATAGATCAATCGATTGCTTTGCCAGTCAGAACTTTTACTTTGATCGAAGGTTCAATCAAATGAAAATTTTGAAAATAAAGAAAATTATTATCTCTTTGATACGTAAAACGAAAAACTCGGCAAATATAGAACGTGCAGAAACGTCAGATAAAATTCAGAGAGAATCGCTTAGCAACGAGTTTTTCCCCTCTTTTTTTTCAACATGAACATTCGAGTTCAACGTTCAATTTGAATTTCAATCAAAATCACGAGGTAGAACTGTCCCCGTATTTCTGGGCACGTTTATTCACAAGTTGTTTATAACTGAAAATTCTCTCTCTCGTTACCGGCTGGAATTTCACTCGTCCCGAGTACACGCTTGCCAATATTTGCCACGGCTGCCGCCGCCGCCGCCGACGCCGCCGTTGCATCGTACGCGCAATTCTCGACGCGCCCATCAATTCACACAACGTTGCATTTCCAGCTCTCTCTCGCGGATGAATTATTAATTTTCCGACGGGAAATTTGCTGTAATTATTGCGACTGAATATATTTGCGCCAATTAAACGACGGCTCTTGTAAGTTTTCAAAGCCCGCCAAATCGTCCGCCCAGTCATATCACTATCCGCACGTACGAACAGAGAATTCATTGCATCCTATCGCGCTGACGTGGCCAACTATTTTTCCGCTCATTATAACGTCAAGCCCTGTGCAAGCCAATGGTTGCTTTCGATCCGAGATTATCACAGGGTATTAAAGGATTTCATTATCGCGTACAGTACGTCGGCAGGATTTAAAAGTTACCAATAGGCAGGATTTTGACGAATTCGCGGTTCTTATTGTTCGACGCTGTGGCATGATCAACGTGGACGACCACCACTTCAATGGAGGTGGCTAAAAATAGATCCCGTCCTCTTTTGGTACTGCTCGGAAAAGAAAGAGTTCAAATGTGAATGTCGATTTAATCGACAGTCGATCCGTTCATTCGAAGAATCGTCAAGCACAAAAGCTTACGAATGAATCATTTCCAGAAGGTGAATAATCTTCAAGGTGAGTCCCATTCTTTCGTACGTGATGCGCGCTCGTTTGCTATTAGATATATGGTTTAGAAAATCCATTGGAAAAAATAAGCGTGCAACTAAGATTATAAGAATATGATGATCTAAGAATATGATGATAAAGATGAGTCCCAGAACTTTGCGGGGCTCCTCGCGGTGGCTGCTGCGGTGGCGTTGCTACTCAGGATTCCAGTTCTCCCCTCCTCCTCTTCTCTCTCTCTCTCTCTCTCTCTCTCTCTCTCTCTCTCGCGGGCTTACGCATACACACAACTCCACCCACTCGCGCAACCGAGAACCTGTTCTACCCTTCCACTCTCGCGCGTGCCTCCGTCTCTCTCTCGCCTTTTTTTCATACTCTTTTTGCTCCATGAGAGCACGAGAGAGAGAGAGAGAGAGACTCGACTGGCGAGAACGAGAGAAAGAGAGACCGAAGAAATAAAGAAATAAGACGGAAAATAGTGAGAGAGAGAGAGAGAGAGTACGTGCACGCGCTCCCATTGTTTGCCGCGCGTGTGTGTGCGTCTCTCTCTCTCCTCGAGTTCCCTCGCTCTCTGTACGACTCATCTTCCTTTTTTCTTCCTTTTTCTCTCTCCTGCTTCTCTCCCCTCTCTTGCCAAGCTCGCACACCGACAAACGCTTTACCTTACGGAAATTTTTTTACTTCTCTCTCTCTCTCTCTCTCTCTCTCTCTCTCTCTCTCTCTCTCTCTCTCTCTCTCTCTCTCTCTCTCTCTCTCTCTCTCTCTCTCTCTCTCTCTCTCTTACTCTGGTTTTCTATTCGTCTTCTGCACTTCTTTTTTCAATTGCAATATTTTCTTGTAAAACTTTATAATACTTGTTCTTTGCCTCCAGTTTTTGCGTATTGATCATTCATTAATTGCCTGAGAGTGTTCACTCGTGATCATTATATTATTTTCATATTCGGTAATTAACTTATTCTTTGATGCTCTTGTGACTGAAATTATAGATTTTGCATAGCAAAGAATCCAAAATTTAAAAAAAAAAAAAAGAGAAAAAGAAGAAATTAGTTCGGGCGATCAACGAGAAAACGACGCGTCCCAGATGCGGAATGAATATTTTAGTGGGGATGAAAGCAACGACAACGACGAAGGTTTATCAAGTCGACAGGAGTAAGAACTGCAGATCGCCAAGCTGTTAGTAGCGTCGCGGGCGCGACGAGGGGGGTAAAACGGTTGGCGGCGATGGGCGCCACCTTGACAAGGCTACGCGGCATATCACCGAACGCGTGCAAGCGAGTACGCAACGACTGGGCAGCATCCGAGGACGACCGTCATCGCGCATTCCAGGGCGTGCGCTACTATGTACCCCGAAGATGCACGCTCGCGCGAGTAGGGCATTTGTTCGGGGGCCGCATTAAGACAGCCGCGGCCAAGAATATTGTACGCGAACGTGTTGCGCCGAGCCTCCCATGTGCGAACAAAAAAGATATCGCGCGCAATTGTGCAAGGCAGGCGAAAATGTCGAAACTCGCCTTCTTTACATAAGACGGACAATGAGTTTTGTGTCCGAGGAGGAAGAGAGGCCATGAACTGGATAGGCCGCGAATGTGAGCGTACACACGTACGCGCGCGCGGACAGATTTCTACTTTCACATGACGGAAGATTCAACGCAACGTCAATTGCCGCGCACGGGACTACTGTACTTTCATTTCTCTCTTTGTTTTCGACGGGCGAGCACAGCGCACGAGAAAAAGAAAGAAAAAAAAAAAGAGAACAAAAAACGGAGCCACCGCTCGCAGCTCGAGAAAGTCAATCTTTATTCATGTCGGACGAGATGAAACTTTATTGTTCAGCCAGGGCGTCTCGACAAGCGCGCACAAGTAATTGTTTACGATCGATCGGCGCTTTGATCAGCTCGAACGTTAGACAATGTCATTCTGCAGTATCGGCGAAACTGTGAGCTGCCGTAAAGAGCAAGCGAATAGTTTTACAAGGCGGTAGTTATCAATCAAAGTGCCTTTTTGCTGGGTCCGAAGGTGCAGAGCACTCTTCGGGATATAGATCTCAATCAAATGAATCGCCAATGAAGAAGCCAGGCATTCCTAGCTATAAAGCAAACTAACGCCCAGTGGCAATCGCGTATCGATCTGTCGAGTTTGCGCGCGCTGGCTGGCGAGAGTGCGTGGGGAGGGGGCAGAAAAAAGATTCGCGGCATTCCGTCCTCTTGCTCCACGCTCTTGGAGGCAGCGACGTATACGTTCGACCCTTGGATCTTGCCTCGTCAACGTCACTCGGGTCATATCGTCGCAGGCGCGCGCGGACACATGTTTGGCGCCAATGCGTGACTCGAAAGAAGTAAAACGAGCAAACAGGCTGCAAGATAAGCAGATGAAGAAAAAAAGGGGGGAGAGAGAGAGAGAGAGAGAGAGAGAGAGAGAGAGAGAAGCGGGAAAAAGGAGAATCGAGAGAAGACGAAGAAGGACGTAACAAAAGAGAAACAAAGAGAGCGACGAGCACCAGGAGGAGGGAAAAGTTTGTGCTGAAGGTGGCTGGGCAGGTTAGGCTCGCTCGCTCGCATACAGGCCTACATTTTAACTTCTCTCTCGAGCGCGCGCGACTGCTGTCCTCTTCGTCTGTCTTTAACTTCCTTTCTTTCGAATTTCGCTTCTCTGCAACTTTCACAATACCTTATTTCTTCTTTCTTTTTCTTCAATATTACCAAATTCGCCTTTCTTCTCGACAATAGTGCTGCAAAACAAATTCTTATTGTTTTTTCCTACGATCTCAAGAGTTTGGGAGACCGCAAAGCTGCAACGTCACCACAGCTAGATTTTTCGTCCTTCAAGTCGAATGTTCTAGAAAATTTTCTTTACGGTGAAATTAATTGTTCGCAGTGAACAATCGTTTTATACCCGTGAAAGTAATAAAAAAACGAGTGAGCAACTGGTTTTTCGCAAATTGCAAAATATCGAAGCATGATTACACATGACGAATGGTTCATCAGCGAAACTATAGAAACAAAGTCCCCACGGTCACACGCGGATTTTATACAGGGACAGATCATTGAAGAGCCATCGCTATTCTAGCTGTTTAGTCCCTTTTTCTCTGTGCTTTTGCACATCAGGCAGGCTGCGTTGAAGCACGCGTACCGGATTCCACGCAAGCGAGTGAGAGAAGAGGAGGGCGAAACTCGCCGAATCCCTTGGAAAATGCGATGAAACGCGCGTGCCGATCAGTATACACGCGAAGCTGATGTATGTTGAATTGGAAATCGAACGGCCGAGCTTCCGAGCTTGAGTTGGCGATATACGTATGCACGTGTATATATGTAGGAGCAGCTTCAAACTGCACCGCTTTGAAGTTTGGATTAGAATATTATGTTATACTGATGGACTGTTTCGGCTCTGTTGAGCTATGTGGATGTCGGATACGATGTTGTTTTGACTTAACTCAAGTATAAATGGTAGATTGAAAATAACCATTTATCGATTAGATATTAGTTTTATTTTTCAGGTGAGTTTTTAATGCTTGGCTTAATAATTGATGCTTCGAGCGATAATGCAACAATTTGCCATGATTATATATGGAATATCGATTTATTAATGTTGTTTACTCTACACAATTTCTGTGACTACGAAAAACTTACAACATTGATCGTCAATAGTTATATAAATTATTTTTCAAGCTCCTAAAAATGTATCTAAATAATCATGTTAGTTCAAAAGAAAATCACTGATCAAAGAACAGTCTCAATAGTATCCAGAACCGATTCTAATTAGAATCAAACAAATAATTCCAAAGTAAGCAAAATTCATGACAGTGCAAATCCGAAAAGTTCTTCAAATAGCGAAAATATAGAAATCGGTACATCAATAAAAGTCATCGGAAAGAAACATGTCATTTGAAAACTGTAATGATGAAAATCAAGAAAAGTTCGATTCGGATTCAAGCAATTTTGCGATTTTCAACGAAATATTGTTCACTCGTTAACGACCAAAAGTACAAGAACGACTTCGCACACAAGATTGTCGTTACGGAGTTACTGATATTAGAATAGCAGTATCAATGGCCCCGAAAATGTTTTCCAATAATCAACTTTTATATGAGACGTAATAATTAGTCCAACCGAGTTTACAAACAATACGCGTGTCGAAGGGGGTATGCAATAATCGAAGGAAGAAAGAAAAAGGAAAACGAGCGATTTAGCTGATCTGGCACGAAACAATGGAGCTTGCGCGAGAGTCGGTCTGCTCGCGCGAGTAAGACGGCGCGGCAGCATGCAGAGATTGGCCGATGGTGCAACGTCAGCAATAAGAGAGGCGGCCCACGGCCGAGAGAGCTTGCAATGAAAATAGTTGGCGCGTTTCCAGGTAGCGTTTTCCTGCTGGATTAGCGAATGTATATCTTCCGCCCGCTCGACTCTAACCCCATCTCGCCCGCCCTACCAAACAGACGGGGAGGCCAAGTCAGTCACTCGGATATTCACAAGAAACTTACATCACTCCGCGCGATATATCATACATGATGCCTGCAACTTCGCTTCTCCGACAATTTTACCATTTTAGACACCTCGAGCAAATCTAATTCAAATTTTTGTTTTGATTCTTTTCGCTGTTACCCTTGATACTTCGCTCTGAATGTTGAACAACGATCTTTCTTGCACACTCAAAGCATACCTTTCCGACTTGATAGATGGCTTATTACCTTTATAATGCAAGCTCGACCATAAATAACGCGTGTCACAAGAAATGTAATGGCTGTTTTACGTATAAACCTGCTGTTATTACCCAACAGAATTTTTCTATCGACTTTAGCGCATTTTTTACGTAGCTATATTTTTCTTACTTTTAAAATATCCACGACAGTTGTTTCGAGAATACATTGCGTATTAATACATGCACGATCAAGATAATAAAAATATCGTTCTAATATATATTCCGAAGGTACGATGTTCCTTCGACAAAAATAAAATTACTAAATACATATTTCACGTATAATTTTTGCGATAATCAAGTCTATTTTTGGGCCATACATAAGGATGAAATAAAATTTTGCTACTACATCTACCATTACTAAAATATATATTTCAATAATGACGCATGTTGAAAATTAAAAGTAAAAAAGTTCACATGTTATACTCTGTACATTTATAATATCAAATTAATAAAACCCTTCATTACTTACAAGCTGATCTATCAATTGACACGGTTAGAATTTAGCACAAGTGTTTGGAAGGTACAATTTTCGCCATTAATAAATAGTGCTTATATTGTAAAAAAATTCGAGCAAGACGGATACTTTGAAAAATAATGAAAGAAAAAACATATTTAATAACGAGAGAAACTTTTTTTTAGTTTTAAATTAAATTAAAAACAATAATATACATCTACGCGATTAATTTTGTCTCAAAAATAGTTTTAATGGTGGAAAAAATAATATAAAAAATTTAATTTGGTAGTGCATGTTAAAAAATGAAGGAGCAAAATTAACCCACTATGAAAAATAAAATAAAAGTTAGCTAATAATATTAAACTAATTTGTATTACCTTTCTATTCTAAGCTCGCAATAATATAAATATATTAGCAAATTGTTATTAGGACAAGTAATATTAAACAAAAGTCAAAATGAATAGTCAAAATGAAAAATCTAAAAGATTTAACGACACAACTAGTGAATATTAATAATCATTGCTCACAAAAACAACTACCAAATTCTTTACAGTGCGATTTTTTAAATGCAATGATATGTATGTACAGTTTTATACCATTTTTTACTAATATCAAGCTCAGCTGAAAAACAGAATAAATTATGTGCATAAACATAAAAATTATAGATTAGAAGTGTTTTTATTTTTTTATTGATCAAAATTAGAAAAATGTCAACGACTTAAAGAAAATGTCATGACGGGGATGCTTATTTTGCTCGATATATGTTTACTGACTTTGGTGGTCAATAAAGAAAGTGAGAAATATGCTCGGTTTATCACAATGAAGTATTACTGTATGAGTAAAAGCAAACGTGCGTAGTTCGAAATTAATTCAATGATAGGTGCCAAGAAAAAAAATTGCTTACCTAAGCGACATCGTAAGCCGAAATTTGAAAAGCAATATTTAGATATCGCGACGATGTTGTCGACGCGAGCAGCGCTCGTGAACTGAGACTTAAATGCTAGTAATATAAATAGTGTGCCCACAAAATTTCAAAATTAAATCAGTGCTGTGAACATAGCGTGTATCCGTGCTGCCCGGGTCTCCCTTGTACGAAGACTTGATTGGATAATTAAATAACTTACGATCTGTGGCGCTATCTGGAATAACAACTCAAGATGTTTTACTGCTCTCGTCGACGATATTAAAAAAAAACGAAAGCTCGTATAATCTTTTCAAATGTGCATAAACAAAATATAGAAGCTTCCAAAAGGATCACCAAGCGTATATCTGAGCATCAGCATCATCGTCATTCTTGCGAAAGCTCGCGACGGCAACTCGTAGAAGGGCACGCGCCCTAATCGATCTGGAGGCTCGTAGCATCAGCCGAATCAGTGACGAGTGGGCGCGACCGCATAAATCCACGGCGGCCGTAATCTCGGCGCGGACACAGTTTTCGTATTAACCCTTGTAGCAATTCTGGTCTGCACCTCAGCCGAGGAAGAACCAGTCTTAGACAATGTTCGCGTAGGAGCTCTGCAACTATAGCTTGCGCTGATTAGATATCCTGATTCAAGAATATTTCTGCGAGAATAATTGAGACGAATGTTAGCCAGGAGGTAAGGCGAGCAACTTGCAGTCCTCGAGAAATAGCTGCTTAATTGAATCAGACAGTTGAAAGTAGCCGGGAAAGATATAGATCTGCCGATCGATTCAGCCAAGAATACTCTCAGGGTAAGAAAAAACAAATTGTATATTTTCCTCGAACTTTCTCATCACCTTCAGCCATGGCTGCACGACAGTTCCTTCTGATTTCCAATATTTTAAACTCGGCTAATACCAGCCTCCTTTATTCTCTCTTTCTCTGTTTACTCTGCCTCCTAATTTTTCCCTCCTCGCTGCTGCCAGCAGCCCTTCCCGTTCTCTTGCCTCTCGATTTTGCATCCATGACCGCGAGAGCAGCTCATCCCCTTTAACCAGTGGATTGAATTTTTCCCCGTCGCCGAAAGAGAAGCAGCATTGGCCTGCCCAAACTTCGCCCCTCTCTGCCCTCTCTCACTCTCTCATCGACAAGAGTTTCGCACTGGCGGGTTGAGGTTGCCCGTGGCAACTGGTCTGATGCCGTAGAGGCTCGGCGCGCCTGCGACGGCGATGGAATTATCACGAACAAAAAAAAGAAGAAAAAAAAAGGAAAAAATGAGAACCGGAAAAACCCGAGCGAACGCGGGGGAAAGAGGGGCTGCGAGGGGCTGAATCTCTATCTCTCTTTTTACTTTCTACTCGAGCTTGTGCTGTACGCGATGACCTGCAACAACAGCAGCACCAGTCGGCCGGGCAACATCTGAACCAGTTACTCTCTAGCCAATGCTCAAGGATCGGCGCGCTTGCCGATTTTTTACTTTCTTTATTCTGATCAATTTCCTAATATTTATGACTTTATCTTCGCAAGTTACTTGAGCTGCAAAGCTGAATGGGACATTGAACAGATTATATGCACATCGACAGGAGTCATCTGTTGACTCCCTTAGCGAGTATTAACCCATTAACCTTTGGAGGTGCATATTTTTGTGCTAGACTTGCAATGGGTATCAAGGGTGTTTCCAAGGATTTTGGGGTCGCTGCTCACGAATCCGGTATCAGAATTCGAAAAATCAATATGACAGATCCAATATGACAACTACCTTAGGTTAGAATACTTCTGTCATATAAAAAATAGAACAACATCCACCTTCTAGGATAAAAATAAGTAATAATAATACTCACAATCAGACACTGTAAGAGGCCGAATCCCTTTGTAGACAAAGGTTACCGGAGTCACTAATTATGATTTTAAAATCAAGATTTCGAACTTCATGACACTGAATCCAAAATAGTAGCTTTTCGATGTATATCCAATAAATTATTTTCCATCAGTTTTTCAAATACAAATCACATGTAATATGTTTAAAAAATTACGAATGTCTGAACTTGGAACTCAGTTGTACGATCGGCGATCCAAAAAATCGGTTGAAGACGCCATATAGGGTTTACTTTTTGGAATTTAAAAAATTTAATTCTAAATCCGTAATCAACGATCCTGAAAACGCCCCTAAGTGAATTACATAGAAAATTGCAATTTTAACCTAAAATATTCATCAAATCGGGTTCGCTATTTTGAATATTGAAATTTTTAATTTATATTTGGGATGAGCAAGCCCGTAAATCCCTTTATACATTTGTCCAAGTGAATTACTCAGTAAAACCGCAATTCTAAACTAAAATAGCCTCCATATTGGATCAGACATTTGAATTTTTCAAATCCTGATATTAGATACGTGATTAGTGACTTGGAAAACCCTTTTATATAAATTTTCATAAGATTATCTTAAGAAGTTTTGTCCAAGGCCGAATTTATTCGAAAAAAAACGAAAATTATCCGTCATTGCTTATAAATAATTAAATAAATAAATCTTGTATTAAAACATTACGAAGCCTAAGTACTAATGATAGCGTAGAAATTTATTCGAGAGCGATAAAAACTGAAAACGATTGCGATACGGATGAAAAACTGAAAAAAGCTTAGTGTATTATATATGATACGCTACGTCTCAAAGGGTTAACGTTTTCAGGATGATTTTTCGAGAGCTGTTAGAATTATTACCACGTAATGAATGTGAAAGTAAAAAGTAATGAATGTGAAAGTAAAAAAATTAAGGAATTACTGTTCCCTATGTTTTCGAGGGTACTCTTTCCATGGTGTGGTTAAAAATTTTAGCAAAAAAGTTTTGCCATCGAAAAATAAAAAATAAATAAAAGAAGGTTAATTTTTCGATTGAATTTTTTTTCAAATAAATTTGTCGATCCCTTCACATTTTTATATGCCTAAAACCTTTTTATATCAAGGCGTCGATATCTATAATAAATATCAGTAAGTTTGCCCGAACACGAAAATTTATTGTTTAAAAAAAATGACGGCTGATAATAAATTTTTTTTTTAATTTTACGAACTTTCTTCTCGAAAACTATAGTTTTTGTGGGAATTCCCTAAGAACACTTGTCTTGAAATTGATCAAAGAGTATCCTCAAATTTTTTTAGAATGGTCCGAGAAAATTTTTAAAATTATGTTGAGTAAACCTTAAGAATTTTTTGCACGAAAATTATATAATTTAAAACAAATTTTCTAAGAACAAAAATGTCTTAAAATTAGTCAAAGAATATCCTAGAATTATTTAAAAATGTTCTGATACAACTTTAGAATTTTCGAATCGGTAACTTGTTAAAAATTCAAAAATTTTCTTGGACCATTCTAAAAAAATTTGAGGTTATTTTTTGATCAATTTTAAGATGATTTTGTGTTTACAAAATTTCTATAAAAGTCTATAGTTTTCAAAGAAACAATTCCTAAAATTTCCAAAAAAAAATTTTATAACGGCCGCCATTTTATTTTGTTTAAACAATATAATTTTATGTTCGAGCAAACTTACTAATATTTATTCTAGACATCGAGGCTGAGATATAAAGAGATCATAGATATATAAAAAAAATGTTAAGGGATCGAAAAGTCTATTTGAAAAAAAATTCGATCGAAAAATTAAGCGTTTTTTTATTTATTTTTGATTTTTCGACGACAAAAGTTTCTTACCAAGAAATTTAACCAAAACCATTGGTAAGAGCACCCACGAAAATAGGGGATAGTGTTTCCTAAATTTTTTCAGTTCCAATTCATTACGCGGTAATAATTTGAAATCAGTTCTCGAAAAGCCATCCTGTGAGCGTTAATGGGTTAATGTGATGATGTTCGTTCTAGTAATTACATACATGCGGACTCGATTCTTAAATTCAAAGTATAATATTTGTGATCCACCACTAATTCGTACAATTGCATACTATCTATGAAAGGAAGCATTACCTTGTCGTATAGTCGATAAAATGAGGATTAAATGTATAAAGCATCCACTCACCTGAAATATAAATAGAAAGAATTCAATTAGAAGGCTAATCCGATCGCAAGTATTGCTGATATTTGCAAAGAATCACTACATTTATTGTGAAGATCTTAATTAAATCTCTCCATGGAAAATGCAAATTCGGCTTTAAAAATTCTGAATAATAATCTAAAGGAACAGTAGTCGCCAAGTCCTATCATCTTTAAAAAAAATGAATGGCTGGCGTACTTTTTACAGTTCTTTCGACGCGCTTGACGTTTGCTGCCTATTTTGACAGATATCCCCATGTCGAGCTACACCGAGAGAGGATTAGCGACCACTGAACCCATCATCAGCGACAAAGGGTCCACCCATACGACGACGACGACGACGACGTCGACACACACCTCTTCCGACTTCTTTTTCTCTACCAGAGGATCGAATAAAAAAAAAATCAATGTCGGACATTTCTGATAAATGCACGTAGGCTGCGGCTTTTTCCTTTGCGAAAGAGATAGTTGAAGATTGATTCTCGCGGGTGGTGGATTATTTATATAATCAAAATATAGTTAAAACAAAGCTTTATTATGCAATTGACACTGCGTAATGTAAATAAAAACTATGATTTTGATTGTGACTACAAAAGTGCCAGTTTTTAATGAAAAAAGATAACGTGTCAATTGGAGCTTTCGCAGTCACAATAAAAATAAAATTTTTTATGTGCATGTATACATATCTTAATTGTTCGCGGTTAGAAAACTGTCTTGAAATGTCAGTGAACTCTTGAAATTTCTAGAAAGGTGCAAGAAGGATGAAGAGATTTCATTGATTGTACAAGGATCATGAACGTTCATAATTGTTTATAATTTTTCATTTCAATAAATCTCGTAAAATTGTCTTTGCTAAGTTCTTACATAAACAGAGAGCTGGATAAGTCTGCATCTCTGATGTGTATTTATAAGTTATTAATTGTATGTATATACATCACTGAAGTATATGATTCTTGACATTGACCGACGTATTATTCATAGAAAATACTAATAATACTAATTATAATAATATGTCGCGTAATAATTGTTTAATAAACTAAACAATTCATTTGAAAATCTTGCTGCTTGAATATTGATGACAAATGGGAATGTCTTTGAGTTTAGTCAATAACCACATTGATATCGAGTAAGGAGAGAATGAAATGACTAACAGCAGTGCGAAATCACCATGTTACTATGTATAAGAGTGCAGCGCACTGCCGCAGCTTCGCAACTGAGTTTCTTCACTGCTCATAGCGAAACAAACAATTATATTAAATTTCAAGTATTTGGTCGAATCCATACATTCAACATTTTTTAAACCAAGCAAAGCCTTAGCGTAAACCTCTCTGTACAAAATGTTAAGCAACAAAAAATTATTTCCCCCTTTGGCTCTCTCTCTCTCTCATCTTTGGAGCGCTCATAAAGAAAAGTCGTCGACCCTGGTCGGCACGGAAGAAAAAAGAAAAGAGAGAGAGAGAAGGGAAAAAAGGCGCCGAGTCTTTCAAGACGATGCAATCGCGGAGATTTTCCTTCTTCATATAGCCCCGACGAAAGTTCCGCCGTGCATATATAATCAGAGACGGGTAAAATCAGGCAGAGAGAGAGTGAGACTCGAGGCGCCATTACTCGCCTCTCGAACTAGAAATTTCCACCGACATGCAAATGCTGCGCTCGTGCAAGCAAGCAAGCAAGTCTGCGTGAATTTATACGTATGCTCCTTCGCTAATGTGCAAAACTCATAAGCGTCTACCATACACTTCTCTATCCCAGACGAATATTATCCAAGTTCTAACTTGGTGTGCGAGCATACGCCGCAGCACTTGGCGTGTTCCCGAGTTCTCGTGCAAACTTGGTATTTTTTCTTTTTCTTTCGAGGACAATTGTCAGCGCTTGTCGACGATCACAATCATAGTCTTTTTTTTACCGTCGCGATAATGTTAATAATCAAAGATTTGCGATGGCGAAAAATGCTTAGCAAGGAACATTTCACGGGCTACGAAGTAAAAGTGAAGTGCGTAAGCTAATCCGCTGAATTGTTCGAGCGTAAAGCGGTCAACGAAGGGGGGGGGGGGGGGGCTATTGTCGTAAGTTTCGGACGAGACATAATAAAATTTACACGAGTGTATAAAGTTCGCGGCTGAAATGAGATTCGAATATCTTATTCCGCGGGCGTTCCGTCGTAAAACTACTGGGCAATACTCGAAGCCTCTTTACGGAAGCTTTGAAAAGAGCAGCAATCGTCGGATCGGCGATTGTCAGCGGAACACCGAAACAAGCAGTGCTTAGCGAGAGAAACAGTGGTTATCGTGCGCCGTAGGCGTCGACATCGTAGATCCGTACGGAAAAATCCACGCCAGGCAGAAATTGCAACGATAATCCATGTCGTGCAAGTGACTGTTGCGCGCGAGAGGGCGAGGGAGAGGAAGTGAGGCACTGAAAACGCCGGAGCGCGGTCGTTTGTGCGTGCATTGTTATAAAGTTTTCGCGCTCGCAACATTGACGCGAATTGTTGTCGATAACGAGTTTTCCATTTCCCAGGCGGCTGCCGCTGCGCTCGGAACGCATTCTTATCGTCAGCCAGCAGCGCCGCGCTGACGTTTAATTAATTGCGGCACCTAGCGCGAGCGTCAATTCGCACCTCGGCGCGCTCGGCTCTCCGCGCTCTGCGTGTACGTGCTAATAATTTATCGATAGCTTCGGCGTGTGACATCAATCGTTTCAGCGACTACATTGTTCGAGAACACTTTTCACGGGCGAACCGCCGATGCTTGTATTGTTTGTGCTCTATTGCCTCGGTCGCGCAGGTTTATGCGTTTGGTTAATCGATTGCGAGTTATCAATGCGTCAATTGTTTGTTTATCTAATCGCAGGTAGGCAAATCAATTGAATAAATTGGAACGATCCGAGCTCCATAAATTTTCAAGCTAAAACGATAGAGAAACAGCAAGTCGCATTAATGCACAGAATTAGCAAAACAGGTGAGTGCGTTCGACTGCCAGACGTCGCGGAACATTATCGACACAAACTCTTATCATCACTATCCGCTTATTGAAAAAGTTATACTCATTTTTAAAGCAGTCTAATGCTGGATAATTTCTAAAAAATTAACAGTAACGTGTAAAGATTGATCTCGCTAAACGACCGATAAGAAACTACGTAGGTACAGGGAGTTCGCAGTCACTTCAAGTGCGCAGTTGAGATAAAAAAAGGTAAAAACAAAAAAAAACAAAGCGAATCGAAATCTAATCAAACGCTTAGTCAGCTTTTTGCTGCGAGCCGAATGCGCGCACGGAATTCTCGTAACGAACACCTCGACAGTCAGAATTCCGCCTGGCGCGAAAAAAGAAAGAAAAAGAAGGAAGCAGACAATCACTCGCTCGAGCGGAATCGCATCAATGATGCTCAGTAGGTTGTGCGAAATCGAAGGTAAGAAAAGTCCAGCGGCGACAAATACGCGCGCGCGTACACACACACACACAGGCAGAGTCCGCAAGGAGTACATAAAGTGCATATCGCCCGAAGGGTCAGCAGTGAGGCAGCGCGACGCGCGACCCAGCAACAGGCTGCTCTCCCGAGCGTCTCGCCTTTGAGACGTGAGCGCGCGCGCGACTGGCATCGAGATAGAGCGCTTAATTGCGATTAGCCCTCCTTCCTGCGAGCTTGAAGAAGCAGCCCTGTAGCTAAAAAATTAATTTGACGAGGGCCGCTTGACGGACGAGCTGCTGCTCCCAGAAGCGAGAGCTTTACCTGTGTCACCGCTTCCCCATTGATTTCATTAGTGATGTTTTTACGCTGACGCTCTTTACAGCACTCTATCTCTCTCTCTCTCTCTCTCTTGTCCTTACGCTCTTTAATCTTGACGTGCCTCAACGCTAAGCGCTCATTCTGTGTCTTTTCTTTCTCTCTTGTTTTTCTTTTGAAGGAAAAAGTTTGGTGACATTTTCGCGACGCTACAATATTTGTGCTAAATGCTTTCGCAAATGCAGGGCAAACACAAACTATACGCATATATGTCAAAAGGGGGAAACTTGGCATAACAAACCTATGCACTAGCGAGATGGGGGGGGGGGGGGATACGAATTTCACGCAGATGCGATTCCGAAATTCTGGCGAACGTTGCGAGGCTCTCTGCTTTGGCAGACACAAACTCGTGCGTGTATGTATGTACCATGCTGCTACTGCTGCTGCTGCTGACCGGTCAGCAGCCCCCGACCTCGATCGATCTCTCATCTACGCTGTGCTGCGTCCACCCACCGACTGATAAACACCGACGCGCTGCTCAAACTCAATATTACTATTCGCATTGTCCTACGATATTATTCCAATTATTCGAGCGCATTTTTCTTCTGGCTAACGGACTGATTTACCAATCGTGAAATATGTAACTAAACTTTGAAATAATTATATACGATAACGTCTGATTACGCTGGCGAAATATTTAGTAGTGTCTGTAATCGATAACAAACTCGGCTGTGTGTAACACGCGTATTGGCTTCTGATGCCAAACTCTGAAGCGGTAAATATCGATGGAAATTTGCCAATCTGGAGCGAATTTCTCACTGCTGTGCGACACTCTGGCACAAAACGATGTCGATGATTATTTATTTAGCTGCTCGTTTTTTTTATTGCTCATCTCAAAGTACGCTTGAAATTCATGGCTATTGCTGACATTGTTTGACGCCCGAACTCAGCAACAATAAAAGTGTCCACGCTGGTAAAAGCACATCGGTTCAATTAGAACATTTGGCATAGAAAATCATACAGCTGAGCGCAAAGTTTGCAACAAGGGTAAAATCTTTGTTCGGAAAGTTGGCACGCTCGGGCGAATTATTTCTCCAGGCTTCATGCCAGAGAGAGAGAGAGAGGGGGGGGGGCAGCAACGACGGCATCCGCTGGCGGAAGGAAAGCCACCACCACCGCACACACGCCCTGTCGAGTTGTACAATCGTGGCGTCGAGAATAATTGCAGTCTGATCGCTTTGTCTGTGCCATGGCGCATTGTGGCAGGCGTACGTTTCTGCAATGTGCCAAAGTCGTCATTTCGTTAGAATCGCCATTTCCATATGTAGAATTTTCCGATTTTCCGAGTGGTGCTTGCGACGAAACGCCAGCCAGCGTGATTGTCGGCTCACAATTAGTTCATTAGAATGATCGTAGGCGTTGAACTGCTCTATCCTGAATCCTTTTCATCGTGGTAGCTCGGAGTGTCGCCGTGCAAAGTTATACTCTGGCCGGACAGCCAGCTGTAAATATAGCTAAAGTCGTTTCGTCGAGCATCCCATCTGATTTCCTCGTTGCGGCACAAGCCAAAAGATACGAGCCTCGCAGATATAAAGCAAAGTAGCGCGCGTAAAGGCAATATGTTCTCAAGCGTCAAGATCATTGAAAGCCCAAAGATAAATCAAGCGAAACGAAAGCTCGGAGGCACGGCGCATGCAGATCCGCGCGTGCCGCTCGGCCGCCGCGTCGCGGGAACACAACTTTTCGCGAGTCATCGCGGACGTTTCCCTCGGAGTGCGGACGTGAAGTTTGCGCGGCAACGATGTTGATCAATCTAGCGTGTAAGCGCGCGATTTTACGCAAGATTTGCGCTTAATCTTGATGACGCCGCTGATGGCCGCGCGGCTTCATTCTCAAAAACAGCTCCTTGTGCACTTGTTGATTTTGCCCGAGACTTGTGATAATACGTTGCTTTCATTTTTATCTTATGATTAAACGGACGTCGTCACTTCGTACTTTGTCACTCGGTCGAAAACTGAGCGTCTAGTATTTGTCTTTTTCAAGGCGTACACATCTGACGATTTTTATTATCTATGTATATCAAAAATTATGTCGTAGAAAAGTTATCAAGTAATTTGCACGTATAAATAATAAACTATACGTATTGTAATATTTATAAGGATTAAGTCTCAGACACGGCGCCATTCAAGTTCCGTTTGCGTATCATATTTATCATTCAGATATCAGACGGAAATAGTAGAGATCCCAAGTAAGCTGTAGGAAAAACTTTATCTGCCATATAAATAAATTACGTTTTCTTTTTCTTTGAGACAACTTTCGGTTTATTGATACGCCAGATGATGTTATTGCAATGAAATGAATGTAAATCGGATCGGCTTGCACTGGAAAACTGAATAACATATCCAGGTAGTCAGACTGAAAAATATTGATAGCTCGAAGGAAAATAATGTAATGGATGGAGGATAAAAAAAAACAAATTACGAAGTAGCAGTTGGTCGAGCAACAAAAGTAACACAGAAATATTAGTATGTAAGAGAAGACACGCGTGGAAGAGAAACGAAGACGAGTCTCGGAGGGAGATATAGAAGATAAAAATAGAGAAGGAGGTGGAAAACCGGCCGAATTTTTACGGCACAGGCGCTCGCGCGTACCCGACAAATGGCAATTGGGAGTAGCTTACGTGTAATGCCGTGTGTATATAAATAAGACAAACTAAAAATATACTCTTGTCGACATTTTTGTACCAATTACGACGGAGCAACCGACTGCATGCTCTGCCTATATATTCACCCTGTTTCTCCGTCTCCTCTCTCGGCATTTATCTTTTGTATTTCCTTCTTTTTGTCCGGTCTGCCGGTTTGTTCCGCGCCATTTTCATTGTACATTCGAACGCCCCTCGTCATCATTCGACTCACTTTTTTTTCTCTCTCTCTCTCTCTCGCATTTTCAATTTGTCTTTTTCGATCGTCGCGCGCACGCAAAACGCAGCCAGCAGCGCGGCACAGAGCGCGCATTTCTCACAATGGATAATATTCCGCGACGAAAAGCTTTCGGACAAACGATTACCGGGGTCCGCGCAACAAGTGCATAAACGCAGCGACCGCCAAGTAAAAAGCCTGCGCCTGCAGCGGCATCTTCATCGGGGAACGGCGTCCTCCGCTAAAGGCCCTCGGAGCGCGCGCTTCTCGCTATCCCCTATCAACGAGTAGGAAAAACGCATACCGCACGGTCTCCCGAGCGCACGTTGAGCTTTGACCGCGGGAAAATCCGCGGGATTTGTCGCGTACGCGCGAAACGAGGACTCGTCGACGGTGGCGGGGGGCCGCATTGGCGCAACACAGCCGAGGAACAACCGAGGGGCACGAACGCGCGCGCAAAATATTTTCGGAGGAACGGCTAATCGCTGTTGTACGCTCGCCGAGAGAATTACGAGCGTTGGCGTACCCACGCGTTTTCCTTTGGCGCGACGGAAGGGAAAGCTCGTTAATATCTCCGTCGACAGTCCCCGATGTGCTTTGCGCCATGTTTACGTCGATATTTATTTCGCTCGTGCGCGTTTTGATTTATCTGCCAGCGAAAGCACTGTTTTCCTCATCAACTCTCCAGCACTTTCGCGTAAAATAATCAAAGCCGACGAGCGATTACTCCATTCATAACTTTGCCATCCTCCGAAATTTTAATTAAAAGCTACTTAGACATCGACCTGGTTCGCAGTGTCAAAAGGATTCAAAATGAGCAAATACACCGGGGGACATAAAAGCCAGCGCCAAAACTTCCGGGAATGCTCGGATTAAGTTCTACACTGCGCCAACGTCGCAGCACACTCGTCTTTTTCTTTGATCCCGAATGACTTACGACATTTTAATCTGACGAGCTATTCGGGACCTTTCTACAGATCACGCCGTCGGATTTTTCGCGCTATTTTTAATTACTGCAAACACGTCAATGCTATCACGAAAGGACTGCTCTTTCGGTGGCAAGCTTTTCAGAGCGTGAGCCCGTTCAGGTCCACTTCTAAACGTTCGTGTCGTTTTCTTCTGGATTCGAATGCGGCGTGATTCGAGAAAAGAAAAAAGTAAATAAATAAAATTGAGGGAATAACGCACACGCGCAATTTCAACGAAGTCGGTTAAAAGCCAAGAGCCAACAGCGGCAGCCTTCGATTCGCGGACTTCGCGTCAGTAGATAGTAGGAGGAGTCAACCCGAAGGCCGCCGCCGCCGATCTCTCTCACTCTCTCTCTCTCTCTCTCTCTCTCTCTCTCTCTCGCGCGCGCCTTTTGTCGAAAAACATGCAAATTTATTCGCTCTTCCAACGCTAACTACACGCGTTTCTCTCTCTCTCTCACTCTCTCATTGACCTTTCATTGCTGCACCTTTTTTTTCGAAATAAAATGCCTCGGTTTACCCATGCTTTATTTGCTTTAGCTGCTCGCGCGCGCCCCGGCTACTTTACGAGCGGCGCTAATTGGTGTGATTGATGCCGATAGCCGCATAGACATAGTTGCCGTTCGTTTTTGTGCGTCGCTCGCATCTCCCAGCATGCAAAAGCCTTGGAACAGCCGAGAGTGATTTTTCATCGGCGGAGCAGGAATCAATGAGCTGGCGTTCACACTCGTTGGTAGAGCATTGTCATTGTTCTGCGATGGCGAACAGGTGAAGAAGCCGAGTCGGCGCGTGCGTACCGAACTGCGTGTGTGTATATATATATATATCTCGAGTGGGAGGTCGCGGCACCGAAAGCGAAGGACTGTTCTCTCTCTTTTGCTCTCTGTACCTGATTTACCAGCTTGGCTTTTGAGGTTACAGCTTGGTCGATAAGACACGCGCCCATTGTCGTGTCCTTGATCGCTTCTGGTTCGCACGCGAGTACCTCCGCTCTCTCTCGCTCTCGCTTGTGTCTCGGCGCCTTCCTTTTGGATTTTTCACGAATATCGGTTCGATTGGCAATGAGCGCGCGCATGCAGCGACGAGTTACGTCGAGAAATCGCCGAGGAACATATTTTCGTAGCTGCGGGAACGTGGCGTACGACAGCTACAGCGCCGATGAGATCATACTCCAAAGGAGGAGATAAGTCCGCGCACGCGCGCGCGCGCGATACATCCGATCCGGCGATAAATGCCATTCGCCAGAATCGATGAATGAAAAATCGTACGCGCGCGAACTCGCTGGAAGCCGGTCGACCTCGCGCAAAAAGAAGCGGCCGAGCATATCCTTGGCAGAGGAGCCGGCGAGCGCGCGGGCTCGTGTCGCGCTCGCGAAACGTCCACGGGCCAAGCGGGCGCGATATCTCGTAATACGCGAGCATAATCGAGTTGGCCAATCTGCAGGACGTATCTGTTGCGCCCACGCGACTGCGAGCGAGAGGGGAAGGGACGGGCTTAACTTAATTAGCGGCAATTAGGAGGCAATTAACCGGCTGTTCGCGCGCCGCCGTCGTGTGTGCATCATTTCGCCGCGGGCGACAGCTGGCCTCTGATTTGTGCTCTCGAGCTTGTAAACACTTTGTCGCGTCTTTTTTTTTCTTTTTCTTTCTTTCTTTTTTTTTTTTTTGTTCTTTCATGCCGACGCGTTCGCGCATTTCTCCTGTCCCGCGCGCGCCGCCATTGGAATTCGCGCGCGACGTGGCCGATCGTTCGCTTCGAAAAGAAAAACAAAGCCTCTTGCTCGCTGCTCGCGCGCGTCAATTAAGCGTTCAACGCGTCGACCATAATCAACGTTTACCCATCGGATTCGACGGGAATTTATATTCGCGCGATGCGATTAACGAAATACCGTTTAACGGCAATGATGAGCTTGATTTGGCTCGCGCATCGCCCAGCGAAATAATTTAATTGAACGAAACGAAAGGCTCGCTCGTTTGCATTCGGCGGACGCGAGCGAGCGATCGCCGCGTAAAATTTACGCGCCGGGAGTAGGCAGACCTGCCCTCGGCGAGATGTCCTCCCGGTGGCGTATGCGCGCGCGCGGTGCATCCTTGAAAATCACAGACGATCGAGAATGCCGCTGCGAAAGGCGCCGACCGTAATTAATGGTTCGCGTGTGTGCAGCCCGCAAGCAAAGTATTAGGGCCTTAATGGCGACGTTGATTCATTTGGGAGCCGTTTGCTTCTTTCCTTCTCTTTGCGATTCTGCGACGACTCTCGCCGCCAGCCGCCACGCCGCCGCGCCACAGCGGCTAATGTTTCGAGATCATTCGAATTAATTAGTATACTGCGGTCGGTCTGCGGCAAAAATATACACCTTTTATTATGAGATTTAAGCGTTTTCTTCTCATTTTTACTTGTCAGTGGTTCTAGAATGCTGCGCCATGAAGAAGAAAAAGAACTTCTCGGAAGATGACAGGCATTAATCACGCGATTTGGTATCTCTTTATTAAACGCTCGAAGCCTCTATGATAATAGTTGAGCAGGCTAATATCGATCTTGATCGATTGTCCGAGGAGAAAAAGAAGGCAGCCGAGCGGCGGCCTCGAACGCGGAAGACGCGAGCGCAAGCGCGTCGCGGGCAATCCGTCGAGAGAGTTGTCCTTACAACGCCGACCTGGATGCCTGTCGAGTGCTGTGTCTCCGTCTCCCGATTGCCTGGCGGAAATCGATTTCGCGGCTGTCGCGGCGACGCGACGCGCGCTCGGTGTCAGTGAACCTCGTGGCAATGTAAATAATCCAACGTAAAAACGGAGCGCGGTACCGTTACGTTTTTCACGACGCGCGCGCGACTTCTCTCTCTCTCTCTCTCACTTTGCTTCCTCCTCTCAAGCCCTCCCCCCGCCGCCATGCCTGCCTTGGCCAATAAAATGTAACGAGCCACTATGCTTACTTCTCCGCAGTATCAACTTGGCATTGCTTTTCCAATGGTCTCTATATGTGCCTCGAGCCGTCGTACGGCACGGCCATACTTCGCAATGTTTATTTGTCATTAAGCGAAGTTTGCGCGCGCGTTGATGAATTTCGGCCTGCGAGCTTGCGGGAATCGTCGACGACGTTTGTTTTCGCGCGTCGAGTTTCCAAGTTGATGACTTGTGGAAAACGCGCGAAAAGCTCTGAAATCTCGAAAAGCCCCATCGGCATCTCGCGAACGAGCAAACTAGCCACAAGCTGATGACTTATCCAGGGGCAACGCGACGTGAGACGACGAAAATTTCAGGCCAACGGACCGGCGGACAGCAGTCGAAAGACAAACGAAAGGTTCCGTGATCCACGGGCTAAGTCGCGTGGATACACGCGAGAGATAAGCCGCCTGTATGAGCAAGCTAATGGCGTGCGTAAATCTGTCGGCGAAAGTGTCGCGCGAGCGGGGCACGTCGCTCGTTATTGCCTCGCGCCCCGCCGAGGCTGGCGGATTGTGCATGTCCCGCGCGCGCGCGAGAGAGAAAAGTGCGTCGCCACCTGAGGCTCGCTCGCGAAAAGCCGAAGCGCCGGCTCTGTTTCGCGTCAACCTGGCCGCAGGCTTAAAACTCGGTCGACGTGCGCCCGAACCACACAAAAGGCCACGTCAATTTTCTCGAGTGGCTGGGGTTAATGCGCGATGTCGGCTGTCGCTCTTTTTTATTCTTTTTCTTTTTATTTTTTTTTGTTTTTATAAGGCTCGTGTGATGACTCGTTTTCCATGAGTAACAGTGGCGCGGATTTGCATCGGCGATCTTTTGCGTGCCGCGCTGAGTAATTGCCGACTGGTGCTGCTGCTGCTGCTGCTGTGAGGATTGACGAACCTTTTTTGTTTCCCATGATGAATTGATCATGTTCAGCATCAGGCACACGCGTATACATACGTTGTACGACGGAGGGAAAAGAGATGTATACCTATATAGTTTTTATCTTGTCCTTTTACAGCCAATGGAACGAGTGAAATTTGTAAACAAAGCTTTTCAAAATGAAGCATCAGGTAAGTAGTTTAAAAGTTGGAAAATGATGTTTACCTGTAGTAAGAAGCCCTGATAGAGAAGAGAGAGCTAGTGACCTAGTGATTATCGTACGACGTCCGTAACCGCAGACATCAGAGAGAGAGAGAGAGAGAGTCGGTCGGCGACTTGCGCAAGCTTTCAAGGCGCTTGGGTCAAGCTCGAGCGCGAGACGGGAGAGCGCCGCGCAAGCAAGTATATGAGCAAAAGGGAGAGTGGGGTCAGCAACTCTCTCTCTCTCTCTCGTGACCCGACCACCTGTGGATATATAGGCGCCGCCACAACTGCCGTTTTCTTCGCCGTCGCGACGACCGACGTCTTCTGGTTTACTAGCGCCTTTGATCATTGTTTTGCATTGGTCGTACGTGTGCATACTTTGTACTTTAATAGTTTGTTAATCAGATAAGTAACGTTTCACGTACATATGCGGCTATCGATGTCAAACAAGTCGGTGCATCGCGGAGAACGTGTTTAATCTCTCATTCGACTGTCTCATGCGAGCTTTATAAAAAAAATCTATAATTCAGTCGAAGTGTTCGAACTTGAAAAACAAAACTAGACGTTTTTTACTAAGAAGTATAGTACCAGAGTTCAACATGCGATATTATGCAATAACTTACACTTTTTACGCAATGCAATATGCCTTATCCTTCATTAAGAAATGTAAATGACGGTAATTGTTTTGCAAGTACACAGAATGACGGTAATATCCAAGATTGGACCGACGTACTTGTATTTTTCTGTTACGCGTTTTGCAACGTACTAGGTTTTTATCTGGTCTCAACATTGCTTAGCAACATTAGCATTGCGAAGAAAACAGACATTCCATTCGAAACTCTCATCCAGCATAAGCTAAAACATAATATCCATATTTTCCAGTTAATAGCTTCAATGTAAGGTATCATCGTTTTAAAACAGAGCAGAGTTACCGGCGCGAGTACGATTGTCAAGCAGCTCGTAACGTATTTTTACCTAAGATTTCTTGAGAGAAGGAGGAGGGAGGGCGAAATTGAAAGCAAGAGTAAAGAATAATGGGACGAGAGCAGTTGCGCGTGGCGTGGCACGAGAAGATGAAAATGAGAATGGACTCCGATGCGCAAAAGAAAATGTACTATTATCTAGTTGTATTCCGGCGCGCAGACTCGAATGGCAAATTAGCTTTTAATGGCAAATTAGCTTTTTAATTTTCGCTTCGAAAGCTCGCGTGATTTATTACAAGCAGCGTGGCGTCCTTGTTGACGAAGAAAAAGAAAAGGGAAACGATACAGTGTCCATTTCCCGATCAGGATTAATCCCCTTCACAAGATAGCGTCATCCTCGAAACTTTGGTCAAAACTACGAGAGAGGATACGTCAGCTAATTGGACCTGAGAGTCGTTGCTTCAGCAAACAGATACGTTGGGAAAGTAGGTTTGTAAAAATAAGCAGGGCCAACAATAAGAAAAATCGGGATTCGCAAGGAAAAAAGGACAGTGCCGGCAACGAGAAAGATAGAGAGAGAGAGAGGGTAAGAGAGGGAGAGAGGGGCAGAGGGAGAGAGAAAGAGCTACGCACAGGATAGAAGTGCAAGAAGACTGAAGGTATAGTGCGGTTGCCATGGGAACCCGCACCGGCAGCAGCGGTGGTGGCGCCGCAGCCCGATGTAATTATTTGAAAAACGCCCGCCAGCCCTATACCATAGACCAGAACGAAACCCTCTCTCTACCCGTGAGCACGAGAGACAGAGAGAGGGAGAGAGGGGTAGAATCCTCAACCCGCGCCCTCTACCGTGCCACCCTCTTGCGCATACAGAGCCACTCAAAATACTGCGCCAAAGCTCCCTACATCCAATGCTTCGTTAAATTATTCTTAATTTCACGGTCTCGTCTCAACGATTTTTTTCCCAGCTCGCGAAATCCCGCAACGTCCGCGGAAATCGTCGGGGGCTCGAGATCATCGAGGAATGCAATTTCTTTTAATCGCGAAAAAGGCGCCAAACGAAACGCAACAGTCCCCCAGCGCGCAGCCTATAATCAGCCAGATAGTCCGCTCGCTAACAGGCCAAAGTTCATTCCGTTCCAGGGACGAACGAAATCACAGTGCTTAGCGCGACTAACCTGATAAGAAAGCACGAGGCGAAATTCGCCGAAGCTCAGACGAGCGAAAAGGCCCGAAGCTCGACAGAAGAAAGCACAGCAGCGAGATCGTCACGCTTCGACAACGGATTGTACTTCAACTCCCGCAGCAACGACGAAGTGCGACGGGTGCGTATGCATTGCACACATACATGTCCGCGTGCTGGCAAGTAGTGTGTTGGCCCACCTGAACGCCCGGACGAATGACGTGTGTGCGCGTGGCGTGCGCGCATCGTAGAGAGCGAGAGAGAGAGAGAGAGAGAGAGAGAGAGAGATTGCACGTAAATATGTACCCTCGCGGGCGAGCATTGCGAGCCTGTTCCCAGACGTCGGAAGCCCGTGTTACAGCTCATGCCAATGCTATTCTCTGACGCGGCATCCAAGTGGCGATGCCACGTTTATTGTTGTGTGCTCAGCTCTCGGCTTGCAGCGATGTTTATTTTGAGGAAGCTTGCGAGCTTTGTCGCAGCTGTTTCGTGTCGATTCGCTCGATAACTGTCGGAACCCAATCGAAGCGACAATCGCAAACGTGAAAGTTGGAGCGTCCATCGGGGCGACTCGAAAGCTCGCAAGCTCGCGCGCTGACGAGCTAGGCCTTCGGCGAGGCATCGAGACGAGCCGCATGGTCGTAGGCAAGAGAGCGGAGTGGATTGACGAGTGAAGACGACACGAAGAACGGAAAGGGCTAGTTTGTGCGCAGGCAAACGATCCTCGCGCGCGTAAAGTCGAGCGACGACGAGGGGAGTTGCGCAAGTTGCTTGGGTATTAGCGAGGGCACGCGACCACGAGGAGGCGGTCTCTCACTTGTTGCTCTCACTCTCTTGCTCTTTCGTCTCGACTAATTGCCAAGTAATTGGCCCTCCTCCTCCTCGTATAAAGTTTGCTTCATTGTCTTTAATAACGCCGTGACCCGCACTAATAGCTGCCGCGCAGTCCACGTGTTTTCTAAGAGAGCCGACCGAGTTTACAACTCCCTGCTGCTGCTGTTGCTCGCCTCTTATATATCTCGCAGCCTATAGTTTGACCCCTATACC